>NW_004567134.1:4358225-4362011 GCF_000260355.1 Condylura cristata | reverse complement strand
CCCCGGGCCGCGTGGGGTGCGGGGGCCGTCCGCGTCGGGGCCCCGGGGGGCATTGTGACTTGAACTGTCAGCGCTGTCCGAGGAACCCCCCACTGGCCTCCTAGGGGGCCGGGAGCGGGGGAGGGGGAGTTGGGGGGAACCCGGTTCCCCCCAGGCGGGGGCCCGCGGGGATTAACCCCTCCGGGGCCGACGGACTCATTGTTATTCCTTCGCTGCCGAGGCCGAGTCCCCCGCCCCCCTCCTTCGTCCCCCTTTCGGGGTGGCTATCGGGCGTGTGCTCGGGACCTCCGCCCCCGCCGCGCTGCCGGGAGCCGGGCGGCCCTGGGACAGGCCGGCGGGGAGGGGCGTCGGGCCTCGTCGCCCCTGCCCCCCCACCGGCCTCTCCCTTCCCCCACCCGGCACCCGCTCCCCGCCTCCGTCCCCCCGTTTTGGCTTCCTCTCTTACTCTTCTCCTTCCCTTCTGGCTTCCCGACCTCGACAAACTCCGCTTCTGGCCCCCGCTGTCTTGCTTTGCCACCGACCCCCCGCGACCCCCGGGAAACCGAGAAAAACAGCCCTGCGGCCCGTCGACCGCCGGGACCTTCCCTCCCGGCCCCGCCGAGGCGCCCCGCGCCCCCGCCCTGCCCTCCTTCTCCGGCGGCTCGCCTTCTCCCCTCCCCGCCCGGAGGGGAGCCCCGGGGGGGGGGGCGAGGGAGGAACGGCTTGGGCTTGCTTTGCTTCTGATGGTTTTCTCGGCGCGTCCCCCCTCTGAGGGCCAAAAATAAAACCACGTCCGATCTGCAAAAACCTTAATGGGCCTGAAGACTTTGAAAAGCGAGTGGAGGGCGGTGGGCAGTTGGGTGCACCCCCAGTCCATAGCTCTCCTGACAGCACCCGAGTTCCCTATTTACTCGCGCTGCATGGTTTGTGTTTTTCTGTTTTGTTTCCCTCTCATTGCAGGGGCTGTTTGCGGGGTGGGGTGGGGGGTTCGCTATGTCGGATGACGATTCGAGGGCCAGCACCAGCTCCTCCTCATCTTCGTCCTCCAACCAGCAAACCGAGAAAGAAACAAACACCCCCAAGAAGAAGGAGAGTAAAGTCAGCATGAGCAAAAACTCCAAACTCCTCTCCACCAGCGCCAAGAGGTACTCTCCTCCCCCCAACCCCCCAGGCTTCTATTTTCCGAACTGCCTTTTGCTGTATTTGGTCTGCTTCCCAGTGAAGGTAGCTTAAATGCACCTTGTAACTTATATGTTCTTAAAAATGAAAAAAGAGCCTTGGAAGCCCTAATTATTTTCTCCTTTGCCTCTTCTGTTTTTCTTCTTAATCACTGTCCACACACAGCTGTTGTGGTTTGCCTCTTCTGTTTCTTGCTGAAGTTTGTAAGAATCTTCATTACTTTCATTAGTGACCCCCAAATCTGATTTTGAATTACTTAGCCTCGTAATTGCACATCTGTGACCCTCCTCAACTGCCACCCCATTAAATTGCTAATACCTGCACAGACAATTCTAGTAAAAGGAGTTCTGTTACCATCTTAGTTCTTCTCACCTGTTGCATATCTGAACTAATTTAACTAGTGGCTCTTTCTCTTTGGTCTTTTCCTCTCATGTCGTAGTGTAAAAGCTATGTTATCCTTCAGTAATATCTTCTGAGTCCCATGACCCTTCAAATGACCTAGAACAGATTCCTGGGAAGCCCTATACCCTTTCTAAATCCTTCTCAGGTAGACAGTCCTTAAACTTTAAAGTGAAAAATAGTAAGACATCTAGATGGTGGGTTAGATAGGAGTGCCTTTCTTGAATGTAAAAAAAAAAAATCTGAGGCTCTGGTTTCTCCAGTGAGTTGAGGACCACGGAGTTTGAATTTATTGTCATTTTTCCTGACTTGAAATTTGTAAAGTTGTCAAATACCTGGGTGACCTAAGCATGGGCAGATGGAGTGAGCTTACCTTATTTTAATTAGTGTGGTAGTCTAGACTTATATGGCAAGATTGTTCTTTTTTTTTTTTTTTTCCAGAGTTGGTTTGACTACATGTCAGTTTCCCTAGAGTCCTAATTGGCCCTCATTGATTAGACCTGTGCTGGCTCTCCCAGGCCTGGCCTTTTGCCAGCCCACTTTGGATGGGAACTTGCCCTGACTTGACTAAGATAGGTTATTTGCTTTATGGCATTGGTACTTTTTACATTGTGCCAGAGACCCATGGTGTACATGAATATATTTGGGGGTAATGGTACAGATACAAATATAAAATCGTCTGCTTTGTGTTACTAAATGACAAGGAGCAGGGTTTTCATTAGACAGTCTGCCCAATTGTGCTTAAGGGAGTTAAAAACTTACTTGAGAGTGTTTGGGAAATGGTGCTTGTAAGTAAAATGAAAGGTGGAAGCCACAGATAGTAATTTTATCTGTAAGGTTAATATCAGTTCTAGTGACTTGGATATCTTGCTGAAAAAGTGTCACTGTAAAAACAGAGCTGCAGTTTATAGTAAAGGTAAAAATGAAGAGAGGGACTATGTATCTAGGAAAGAATGAGGTGGCCGTTGACATTGGTGGAACCCTGCAAAAGCTGCTTTGTGAAATAGCTTGGTTTGGGAGGCAGGTGTTTCCCATAAAATTTGCAAGGGAGGCCTATTGCAGCATCTAGAATGAAAAAGAAGCCTGAATGGGCGGTAAGAGGTTACTTAACTGCACATTGGAAAGTGGTTTTTAGACCAGGGGAGAGGAAAGTCCCCATCGAGAGTGGTCTGGACAAGAATTACTTGGTGGAGCACACAAATGTGTTACTCTTGCAAATCTTCCTGCCAGTATTCTGTTTGTTGTAGAAATGAAGTGGATAAAAGCTGTCTGGTATTACTCTTTTTAGGTATTAATCAACTTTCCAGTATTTTATAGTAGAGGTGGGGCTGCAAGGAGAAGTGAAGTCAGTGTTTTTATAGAGAAGTCTCGGAGAGAGTATTTTTGCTTTATGTACATAGGCTTTAATAGATGCAGGTAAAGAATCAGGAAACCAGGGTTCCAAATCAGGAAGCCAGTGTTCCGAACTGTTAGTCTTAACATAGGACAGTGAGTCAATCATCCGCGATATGAATATCTCAGAACTGAATAATTGTTGGTAGCAATAGATTTTAGCAAGACATAGATAGATGTCAGTATACATTGTGAGCAAACCTCACTCTAAAGTTGACCAGATTTGTAGATCCAATAGGAAGGTTTAAAGAACTTCCCCAGTCATCACCCTTCATTTCTCTTACACGTGAGGAAAACAATGCCTTTCAAATCCTATTTTCTATCATATCCAGTTGCCTCAATTTCTACCTTTAGAAAACCTTTGCAAAGAGAAAAAGCATCCATTGTGATTCTGATTGCCATATGTGTTTGACAATTGTGTTGCCTTCATGAGATTTTCACGTTGTAGTATAACCCATTAGGGTTTTCAATGACAGGAGCAGGAAAGGTTATAAGAATAGAAGGTGTCCTTTAAAAGGTGGAACAGGCGTAAAAGCCTCAAACTTTGTCCTATTCATTGATGCTCCAAGCGCCTAGGTAAGCAGAGACAAAGGCCAGGCCGTGGTGTGAACTGCCTGGTGGCGTCGGTCTAGGAGTGGGGGATGGGGTTCTTTGTGAAGTACAGGGTGGGTGTGGAGAGGAAGACGCGGAGGGCCCAGGGCTTGCGTCCAGTGTGGGGTAAAGGACCCGGGCGGCCTCAAGAGGAGGCCGGTCAGGGAAGACGGCCGAGAGCCCGCGCGCGTGCGGGGTGGGCTGCACCTGTACGCCCCGCGGGCCGGCTGCCTCGGGGCCCGCCCG
>NW_004567134.1:4318987-4357810 GCF_000260355.1 Condylura cristata | reverse complement strand
CTTTCTCCGTCAGGGGAGAGGAGGAGCCGGGGAAGGGTGAATGTGCCCCGACGCATTCCACTGAAATTCAGGAAACTAGCCCGCCGGTGAGGCGCTGAAAAGCGACTCCTTAAGTGGTGACGGCGGAAAAACTGCCTCGAGTGTGCGAGCCACACGGGACTCTCACCTTCTGGGGGAGGAGGAGCCCCCGACCCTTCTCTGCCTCTGGGACCGAAGATGTTTCCTTAAGCTACGGACCCGACCCGAGCCGCGTGTGTAGCGTCATCCTCCTGCAGTAGAATCCAGATATCATGCATGGCAGGCGCTTAGGTTGTCAGCCAGACAGCACAGTTCAGGTGGGAGGCTTCCGACGCCTGACGTTTCTGCGTTTCTTTCTCTCTTCCCGACTCCAGGATTCAGAAGGAACTGGCAGACATCACTTTAGATCCTCCGCCTAACTGCAGGTGAGCTGCTTTTCCTCCCCCCCCCCCCCCCCCCGCATTTAAAGTTCTCCCAACCTTTGTGTTGATTTTTTTTTTTCTTTGTATTACAAGCATTTACTTTTATATTTGCTGAATGTTAACAGCTCAAGTCTGTTAACCTGAGTAGAACTGCAGTGCTGAGCCACTGACAATCTCAATCTGGGTTGAAGTAATGTATTTAGTTGAAGTGGACACGTGTAAAAAATGTATCCAAAGCTATACTGTAAAATGAAGTTAAGGATGTATGGTTGTCTCATGGTGAACCTTTTGATTTGTCATTAAGGATGATGTAAAACCGTTTAGATGCTTGGTATAGTTTTGGGAAATTGCTTTGCTCTTGTTACTTAAACACTCTACTAAGCTAATTGAGTGCAGACGTAAGTCAAATTCTGGATTCTCAAATTTGTATATAAGTTGTTTGTTGCCAGATCAATTCAAGAAATGGTTTGTGGCTTTGATAAAAAGGGTTTAAGTTATTTTACAAATATAAACTCTTTCATCGGATGATTTTCTTCAGAATTGCTTTTCTCGGACAACATATATGTGTTTAAAATTCAAAATAATTTGACAGGAGCTTTTGAAGGTTTTCTTGGCGACTTGATGTTATTTCGAATAGCCATTTTGCTATGGTTGAGTCAGGATGAAAAACTTGACTTTAATCAACTGTGTAGTGATGGAGGACTTGTTATTCTTGAACCATTTAAAGGGGGGGAAACTTTGATTTTGTTATTTTTGTAGTTAAAAAATTAAGTACAACATTTAGCCTAATTCTCAGGCCTTAGGATGGTATTGGAAAGGGATGAGAAATTTCAGGTTTCCCAACCTATACAGATAGGGGTAGAAGTTGACAAGAAAATCTTCATTGATTATCCACTTAAATGTGGAAGTGTTCAGGTTTAAAAAGCTCAAGGAAAATACTTTGCTTTCTAAACTTTAGTTTCTAAATACTTGCTTTCTAAACTAAACTATGGTTAGTGTACTAAATAGAAAGGTTAATGGTCCTATTTTGGCTACGTGTGTTCTTCATGTGGGTCAGGTGTGGTGTGTTTGGTAAAATTTTGTCCTGTTTTGTAAAAGGAAAGTAATTTTGAATTTGAAATGCTCTTAATCATTCTTGAGGGTTTTTATTTTCATGTCTATGAAGACTCTCTTAGACTGTTGAGAAAATGGAGAAATAGGTAAGACTTAGCTTTAAGGCTGTGATCTTTTCCTTTTTAATTGGAGTTGTCAGATGGAAGCGGAAGCCTACATCTGTCTTTGAGTTGGTTGTGTTGAGTCCAAGCTGTGTGTTGCCCGGGGCATATCTGCTGGGTAGGTAATGCTCCTTGTAGGTGTCTACTCTCAGTCAGGTGTATCTTGTGAGTTCAGACAGCTTTAGCTGATCAAATTACTACATTTTAAAAGCATGGTTTTAAAACTAGCAATATTTACCAAAACATGATGGCTTTTTTTCAAGTAAGTGCAAATATTTAAAATTGCAAACACTTTTAAGGTTTTCATGGGATTAATCTTTAAAAAATAGGATAAATACACTTTAGTCTCACAGTTTTTGCTGAGTTCATGTGTGAGACATTTGTGCAGCTGAAGTTGTAGAAGGATTTATCCTTGAAAAACCCTCCTAATTACCCCTTCAAGGTGAAACCTTTGAATACTACCTGTGATCAGGTGAAGCATCAAACTGAATGGCCCTTCGGGTGATTAGTAATGGGAGACAAACTTCGATGGACTTAAATATTTGGAAAAGGTGTCCCTTTGAATTCAGACGAAAAGCCAGGCATCTTTACTTTGTAAGAGAATGTATACTATCTTGACTTTTAAAGAGAAAAACTGCTTTATTTTCTGAAGATATTTTCCTGTGGGGCTTCTTAAAATGAGTTTCAGTTTCTACATTTGGTTGACTTAACTAGTGCTACTGTCTTATCTTAGTGTTATATAGCAATATGTTACTTAACTGAAATTAATTTGGTTTTGTGTTGGTATCTTATGGGCTTGAATTGGGAATTTAATGTACTTTATTGTTGGAAATTAAAATGGATAATTCAGTTGGGACTACTTTTTGAAGTTTACTTTCAATTAAAATGTATTAATGATAAAGTGAATACATGAATGTTTATATTTTTTGATGTTAGTAAGAGCTTGATAGCTTGGTTTTTATGAAACTAATTTTGTCAACTGTTTTGAGTGAGTTAAGTAATTGGTTTTTAGTTAATGTATCTTAAGTATTAACTGTCATAGGACTGCCTTTAATATTCAGTGTTTGGTTTTAAATTTAAACAACATTGCTTTATTAAAATATAGTAGCTGGCACATAATAACCCCTCAATAAACAGTTGATTATTGCAAATCAGTGGGAGAAATTTCTTCTCTTGGTGGTACACGGCTTGTGTTTGCTAATTTTAGCACTTGTCAAAAACATTTGGATTAGAAATTACTGAGCTTCAAAACTTGTGTGAAATGCAGTTGCTAAATATGTTATAGTTCAAATCCTTCATGTTTATTATGTTACATATTTTCTTTTGGAACAGAATACACATTCTATTCAATGACTACAGCAAAAATATTTTAAGTGACTATTTAAAAATTTTTTATATATCATATCAAAATTTTCAGTATCTTTCAACGACTTGTGTACATACACTCACACAGGTGAAATAGTCTCCCAACTTACATACTTTGCATTTGGTTAGATGTTTTCCTATGTATCTTGACTCAAAAAATATTTTCACTGCTGTGGTGATTCCCTGAAGCATGCCCTATCTTGGATTGTAAAACTGCCTTTTTGATAGCTGGTGAACCCTGGACCATTAGAGTGGGTTTTGCAGCTGCTATTTATAGTGTAGGTCTCAAGTTTGGCTAAATTGACTTGTTACAGCTATGTAACAAGTTATCTCAGTGGACATAAATGTCTGTAGACAGTATATGACAGTATTTTACGTAACAGATTCAAACTTTACTGGATATGTTTGTATTATGAGTATACCATTTGTATAGTGATTGAAAACCTGAAAATTCAGATTCTTGGAAGGCTGCACTTTTGGTATAAAAAGTTTTTGAGAAATTGTTTAACATTTCAGGTATGGTAGAGATTAATAAAAATAAATTTTTATGACTTTATTACATTTTTACCATTATTTTTGTTTCTTAAATATGCAGAGCTAAGTCAGTGGTCTTTTAATTTTTTAGGAGAACCTTAGTAATCAAATAACTAGCTTTAAAAGTTTTACAGTTAAATCATTTTTTTTGAAAGATCACCTAAAGGTTAAAGTGACCATTGTTTTTGTTTTTAGAAAATAAAATGCAGTTGTTTAAGAAGTTATATTTTGTCAACGTTCTTTTCCTTATTTATTAAAAGGTTCCATTACCTTAACTGGCCTACTGCATGTGGTAAAGTCCAAGTGAGACTAGAGTTTTCTTAATGTGTTAGTGAATTTTAGAATTTTCCATTTAGCTCCTTTTAATAGCTCATCTTTCTTTGTTTTTAAACATCATTGCCTTTTATTGTTTGTTTCTTTAAATGCAATTTTAAATCATTACACAATAATACAGAAATGCTTGTTTGTGAAAAGTTGAAATGCAAAAATGGCAGAGTAAAAAGTGAAACTTCCCATAATGACCTTCTATCCTGCTCCTTGTAAAAAAGATTCAGCAAACTTAATTTTTTGCATGTATCCTCCCAGATAGTCCCTGTGAATGTGCAATTGCTGTATTTTTCTGGCTTTACAAATTTTTCTGGAATTGGTGGGTAGTAGTCAATTTAGCAGTTTCTGGCTGCTAACCTTAAAGAGAAGAGATTCTTTCCTTGGAACAGCAAAGGCATATACATCTCTTGCAAGTCTAGCATGATTTAAATGGTTGTTTGGCTATAAGAAATAGGTTCAACAGAAGTCATTTGCGGAATCCTGAATCATCTCACTTGCTGAAAAATACCCTTCCATTTATGTATCTTTCATTCATCTGATGTTACTAAATGTGCTAAAAATACTACTGACATCACCCACTGAATGGTATTTAACTTCATTACTATTTTCGTTTGGAGAGTTACCACTGCAGTGTGCTTGTCCTTCTGTGAATAAAGGCAGTGTTGCAAATAATGAGAACTGGGAAACTGGAGTCAGCGCAGTCAAAATAGCACCCAAGCCAGTGTCAAGTTCCTGGAAATAAGATCAGCATCTGGAGCCTGGCTGCTTAGAAAGTAAGGAAATCTACCCAGAAATTACTTTGTAGATGTGTACAAACTCCTGAGACTGTTGTGTTTACCAAAAGACAATGTACTTGGGTTGTAAAACTATATTACCGCTGTTCTTCAGAAAGCTAAACAGAATTACTATCGGACCCAGGGATTCCTTCTACTCCAAGGTGTATACCTAAATGGATTGAAAACAAGAATTCAAATACTTGTGTAGCAGTAATATTAATGTCAAAAAGTAAAAACAATTCAAGTGTTAATCAGTAGATGAATGGATAAATGTAATGCAGTAAGTAAATGGAGTATTTTGTTTAAAGGGGTGAAGTTAAGATACTTGGCTTCAACGTGGATGAACCTTGAAAATGTTATACTTTAGGTGTCATCTCCAAAATATTTTTGCCAAGATCTGTGTCAAAGATGCTTAATTCAAACTATTTTTTCTCCTAGGAGTTTCTTGGTTTCAGGTCTTACATTTCAGTGATTGATCCATTTCTAGTTAATTTCTGTGAGTCCTGTAAGATACTGCCCAATTTCATTCTTTTACATGTGAATATCCAATTTTCTCAGCACCAATTTAAAGAGACTCTCTTCTCCATTGATATTTTTGGCTTCCGGGTCAAACATCAGTAGACTGTGTAAGCTTTGGTTTCTTTCTGAGCTCTCAATTCTGTTCTATTGATCTGTGTGTGTTTTGTTTATGCCAGTATTATACTGCTTTGGGGACTATAGTTTTATAGTATAACTTGGAATCAGGAAATGGAAATGCCTCTTGTTTGTGCTTATGATTTGTTCTTTGGGGTTTTCTTTCCATATATATTTTCCACATATATTTTAGGAGTCATTTTTTTCTACTAGTGTAAAAATATACGCCAACAGAATCTTACAGGGATGGTGTTGAACATATTGACATTTTAACAATATTCTTTCAGTCCATACATACTGGATATTTTTCCATTAATATGCATCATCTTTGATTTCTTTCATTACTGTCTTGTAGTTTTCAGAGTACAGATCTTTTACCTCCTTATTCCTAAGTATTTTGATTTTGGTGCTTAATGTAAACCAAACAAATACCTTTCCAGAACATTTATTGTTGATGTGGGCAGTTATTTCAGAGATTCTGTGTGGAGTAATGAAAATTTTGGAAACAGCAGTGATGGTTGCACAATACTGTGAATATAATCAGTGGTACTGAAATTTAACCTAAAATGGTAATTTTTTAATATACTTACAGTAATAAAATAAAAAAAGAACTATTAAAGTGTTTATCAGTATTTTGAGGGGAAAATGCTTATACTGTAGGGTGTAACTCTGAACACGTTTTTGGGGTTTCTTGTAAAGGATACTAAAGCTAAATTCCTGTCATGAAACTTGAGTGCTGCATAAAACCTTGCTTTCAAGGTTTTTATGTGGTGCGAAAACCATAGATTTTGAGTAGTACTTGGAGACATGAATAGTATTTGGAAAGTGATAAATGCACATAGCATGTTATAAAGGTTCAGAGAAGGGAGAGTGGGTATGAGTGGTGGAAACTGGAGCACTGGGTAATCTGGGGAAGGGGTTCCTAGAAAAAAGGAGAAGTGGGATAAAGGAACATCTGTAGTGAAGGAAACAGTGTAAGCAAAGTCAGAGCAGAGGACAGCAGAGAGGTGTGATTGGGTAGTTGAATAAACCTGTAGCTGCAGAGTTAAGAAGCCAGAAACCATCTGGAACATAAATGGTAAGAGCCAAAACTTGTGGTGTTCCTTAGTTGGTTTTGGATTTCATTTTAAATATACTGGAGAACTATCAAAACCATTTTGGTCTGGGATTGTAATCCAGATACTGAGTATCTGGGGAGTGTAATCCAGATACTGAGTAATCCAAATACTGAGTATTTGGTCTGGGACTGTAATCCAGTTACTGAGTACCTGAAGCAGGGCTTCAGGGTTGCTGGTTGGAACTAGATCTAGAGATTGCTCATGGAGACCATATATGATATGATACTAAAAATATTGCTGCTGCTTAATCAACACTCAGGTACATATTTATTAATACTCATTGAACTCTCAGATCTACCTTGCCCACTTTAAAATTAGCTCAGACTAAGTAGATTGTAAGCTCTCTAAAAGACAAGGGGCCATGATACCTGTCTTTTGATTCTGATCCCCTCTGCTTACTCACCCCAACTTTTCCATTGGAATAATTTCAAAAATACAGAAAAGTTGAAAGAATTATACACCCATCTTTTTTTAATATAATAGTTTATTTTTACATTATTTTGTACATTTTTTTCATCTCAGTTGTAATCCCCATGGGTTTCCCATCACCGAGTCACCCGTGTGCCATCACCATAGTCCTGTGCACTTCCCTCTGCCGCCTTCCCCCCCCCTCCCGTTTTTGATCCCATTTCCCACTCCACCACCACAAAATGTCTCTGGTATATGGCTGCTCATTATTATTATTTTTTTCTCACCTGATCCATTATACTCCTGCTATGAGCGAAACCATCTGGTATTTTTCTTTCTCTTTCTGGCTTATCTCACTAAGCATGATCTTTTCCAGCTCCATCCAAGTTGCTGCAAAAGACGTGTTTCTTTTTGGCTGCTGAGTAATATTCCATTGTATATATGTACCACATCTTTTTAATCCAGTCATCTACTTTTGGGTATTTGGGCTGCTTCCATGTTTTTCCAATTATAAAGAAAGCAGCAATAAACATGGGGGTACAGGTATCTTTTTGAATCAGTGTTTTTGTGTCTTGGGTAGATACCTAGGAGTGGGATTGCTGGGTCGTAGGGAAGCTCCATGTTAAGCAGTTTGAGAAACCTCTAAACAGTTTTCCATAGTGGTTGTACTAGTTTGCATTCCCACCAGCAGTGCAGGAGAGTTCCTTTTTCTCCACATCCTCGCCATCATTTGTTGTTGCTAGTTGTTTGAAGATGTGCCATTCTCACTGGGGTGAGGTGGTATCTTATTGTGGTTTTAATTTGCATCTCCCTTATTACGAGTGATGTTGAACATTTTTTCATATACTTGTTGGCCATCTGCATTTCCTCTTTGGAGAAGTTATACACCCTTCTTTCACTCTGATTTGTCAGCTATTAAAATTTCACTGTGTTTGCTTTTGTGTCTTTTATCCTTATATATTTTGCAGAGCAGTTTGAAAGGTAGCTGTGGGAATCCTGATGCTGCGCATCCTCTAGTTTACAGGCCTTGCATCTATCTGAGTTGAGCTGGCAGGGTGCTGAGACTGGCACTAGTTTTGAAGAGACTACATGAGATTTGAAAGTTTGGATGATAAAGTCCTTGGTATTGCCAAGGGGAAGAGTGGGATTGAGAATCATGCTGTTAGGGATGTCTATAAATGAAGGGTGCCTGAAAAAAAAAGAGAAACAGAGAGGAAAGTTGCCAAGTTGCTTAAAAGCCCCAGGGGAGATGTGTATGTGTGTATGGGGGGGGGGGGGGGAGGGAGAGGATGTCACGGTCTTTTTTCCCTTTGGGCTTTAAGGTGTAAAATTCTAAAGTATAAAGTTAAGAATCTGCTTTGTAGTTGGAAAGGAAGCTGCAAGTAGAAAGGATGAGTGAAAATGTTAGTGGGAGAGGAGATTTTCATTGAACACAGTTGTGGGGAAGGTGACCGACTATGAAAACTGAGGTCATAGTGGAGAGCATCTGGAAAAGCTCTTGGAATTTTCAGATAGTGAGTTTTCTAGAGGATTAGAAGGATTTTGGATCCTTGAGTAACACTCCATCTTCTTGTAGAGAACTCACAAGAAACAGCACCTTATCCCTGGTGTTATTTGGTTTGTTCTTTCCCAGTGGACTTCTTAAGTTCCTTGAGAGAAGGATTACATCTTTGCATCATTACAGTGTCCAAGAAGGAGTAGATAAACAATACATATTCGTTGAAATACAAAGACCTAATTTGGGCTACCCTCTTCAGAAAATAATGGAAAGAGCTGGGGGAATTGCTGTCACATTTCACAGCTGTCCATTGCTGGCAGTCTTTTTGAGTTGGCACTTAAATAGTTTTGGCAGTTTTCACCTTCCTGGAGTCACAGAGGAACTCTGGACTGCAGTGTGACGAAACAGACAGGGTCAGTGGTACAGTCTAGATTGAGAAGTTGTGCCAACCAAATATAAATAAATACCTTTGATGCACATTTCTCGATTTAATTACTATTTACCAACAAGTAAGTAGGTTTAGGGGTGCTGAGTCAATTGGGCTTCCTACAGCTGTTCCCCAAATCCTAAAGCTATTCTGGATACAAGGTAATGTTAGAGATCTGGCTCCACCTGAGACGTCTGACACACTCCTGAGACGTCTGACACACTCCCCATCAGTGGAGTGAATGGGTATTTAATAATAAGCCTATTCTTATTCAGCTGCCATGCTCTGAGTGAAACAGAACACCTAGTAAATGGTGTCAGAATATGCTTCTAAGTCTCTGAGAAACGTTGCTGGAGAACTGTATAGTAGTGGCTCTTTCCTTGAAATTTATGCAAGTGGCTTAAAATTGCTTCATAGAGTCCAATCTGATGATAAACCTGTGGAAGCCCGTAGTGATGTCTCACTGCAGTAAGGAAAGTCCTTCAAAGCCAAGTATTATCATATGCTGAATATAATTGAAAGTTGTCATTGAATTTGCATACTATTCACTAATACTTTAACAATCTAGTCAAAAATGGAATTCTGTCTGCTTTCTAAAGAACCTGAAAGTGGCAAATTGAAATACCAGGACAAAAACAAAAGGAATAGCACTATCCAACTCTTGTTTGGCATTCAATGCTGCATTTGCCTCCATTATCCCATCTGACTAGTGTATCAGGACCAGTATTGCCACTGCTTCAAATAGTAATAAACAATGGACATACCTCCTAGAGCTTATCAGCATTAAAATGATTGTTATGTATAATGCCAAGACTTTAGGTGTTTGTATCTATTTAAATTGACAGATGGAGATTGACTCTACTAGGTGCTATAGAAAGTCTGAAGCACATTCAGATACGCTATTTAGATAACAATAGTCAGCTTGGAATGAGATTAGAGAAAAGTTTTAGAAAGAATTCAAAACAAAAAGTCAGGATTATAATCAGGAAGCAGTATAAAAAGTGACAGCAGCACGAATTCATCAGATTACATTAATTGAAAAAATTCTAATGTCTGCTGTGTGTTAGACATTGCTATGTGGGTGACGGAAGCAGCTCTGACCTCTGGCTTGTGAAACCTGAATCTTGGCAATACAAACAGCAACCAAGTAGAAGGATTAGTAACTACAAGTTGTGTTGGCTGGGAGGAGAGGAATTAATAGTGTAGTGATGGAGAAAAATGGGGGTGGGGAGGTGACCTAGAAAGGACTGCCAAAGACATTTAGGCAAAGACTGGAAAGATGAGATGAAAAGCTATAGCCTTGTGAAAAGTACAGGGAGAACATCCCAGATGGAGGGAATCTCACAGGCCCTGAGGTGTGGTATTTACACAACACAGGGTCATGTAAATCATGGTAGAGACTTTGGCCTTCATTTTAAGAAAGGTGGTTTCAAAGCCAGGAAGTGACTTTATTTCAGTAAGATTTTTCCTGTCATCCTTACTATGTGAAAAACATCTGGGAGAAATGCACAAGGGAGACCAGAAAGGAGGGCCTTGTTTTGCAGGTAACTGGCGTTGGGAGCTAAGATGGGGTTAGAACACCTAAACCTATTGATGGATTCTAATGGGAGATGAGAGAAAAGAGCAATAATGATTCAAGTTAGGTATATGATGGTAATGATTTTGGGCTGTGGTATGTTTGGGGTCTGTCTGTTAGGGTGAAGGCATCTTAGAAAATGAATCCATTTGGAAGCCAAATTTGAGAAAGACAGTAAGATGCATTTAAATAAATGCATTTATTTATAATAAATAAATAAAGATGTTGAACAGAAGTTAGTTAACTGGGGATTACTTCTGTAGTTCGCCTGAAAAGGAAGGGCTATGAGGACCCACGATGGAGGGAGGGCCATCTAGGACCTACTCTGCGGGGCGGGGGGAGTGGGGAAGGCAGCAGAATAGCTGAGGTTCAGAAGGAAAACCAAGAGGTTATGACATCAGAAAATGAATGTAAAGTACTTTGAGGCACAGTGATCAAGTGAAAAATACTGTGAGGTGGAAAAAGAAGACCTAAGCCATGTTTTGATTTTACTACTGCAAATTTGTTGATGTCCTTCGCAAGGTACTTCCAAGAAGAGGAAATGGTTTTCAAGAAGGAAAAGATGTTTGTGATCCTCTTTCCAGTTATAAGTTTTTATACTGTTTGTTCAGGGAAGTGATGTAGTATTACTTGATTTTTATATTTTAGGGCAGAATTTCTTAACCTTGTGTATATTATTTTTCTTGGGAGAGGATCATTTTTGTTTTCAAATTATTACTCTTTTATGGGTATGGGTTCCTCTCATCTCATCAGAGAAAGTAAAATTGTTTTACTAGGTTAAACACCTTTGAATCCAAGTGACCCTTATGTCTGACTATACTACAGGGGCCATAAAAGTGAATAGTGCCAGTTCATAGATCACATCTTCATGTGACTTATTTCAGAAGTATTCGGCAGTGGTTAAATTGGAAAATCAATACATTGCTACTGCTATTTTGGAATTTTTTTCTTAAACATAATTTGGGTTGTGTTAATATTTTTTACTCACTGCATCCTCATGAATGTACTAGAATGAGTGGGTACTTGGTGAACTTTTAACACAGGGAAAGGTACTCATTTAATTTTGGCTTCTAAGATTGGCTTATGTTAATACTTTACATTGGAGGTACTTGGAATGCTTAACTATCACTAAGCATCATTTTTCAACCATCTACTGATCACATTTTTTTTTTTTAAAGATTTATTTATTTGTACATACAGAACTGGGGTACAAACCAGAGGCTCAGGGGCGGTGAGAGGCTTCACCAGAGACAGAGTGGGGAACAGAACAGGCAGATCGACGAAGTACACCGCTGAGGGGAGCAGCGGGCGGGTCAGGAGAGGTCTGCCACGCCATGTGGTCTCCTCCGGGGTAGGCGGGAATTGAACTCATGCGGAATTGGCCTCAGCTTCTCAGTGCAGTGCTTTAACCCGCTGCGCCACCAGGGAGGGCCTGATCACATTTTATTGTTTTGTTTTAGATTACCCCAAATACTCTTGATCCTACTGATGGTCAATTGAGGGTGTCCCTTTTTTTCTGAGATTAGTCTTGTGAAGACACACACTCCTCAAAATTGCAGAAAACCAGGGCACAGTAAGACACCTAGAACCATTGGCGAAGGCAGTTAAGAGTTTCATATAAAAATCTCTCTTAGTGCAGATACTTACCTCGATGCCCATCAGAGCTGGCTGTATATATAGCAGCTTAGATATAAAAAATTGGGCACCAGATACCTATTTAAATTTGGAGTGTAGGGAACTTAGAGGAAGTGTATGGCATTGATTTCCTAAATGATCTAGCTGATAATCTTTTTTAGTCAGAAAACATCAGTCAAGGGACTACATTTTTTATAGTATTAAAAATGGTATATCTTGTTGACAGTGCATTCTTACGTGCTTCACAATTCAAACAATTAGAAGTTATTCTCCAATATGGCTTTACAATAAAATGTATTTAGGGGAGAGATTCCTTATGAAGTTATTTAATAACTTTGAGAAATATCTAAGTTAAAATTGATGACAGGGCCCTTCCTGGTGGCACAACGGGTTAAAGCACTGCAGTAAGAAGCTTAAGCCACTTCCGCATGAGTTCCATCCCGGCCTGCCCTGTAGATGATCCACATGGCGCGGCAGACCTCTCCTGACCCACCCGCTGCTCCCCTTAGCAGTGTACTTTGTCGATCTGCCTGTTCTGCTCCCCACTCTGTCCCTGGTGAATCCTCTCACCCTCCGCATCTCTGGCCTGTACCCCAGTTCTGTATGAATCAATAAATCTTTAAAAATAAAAATTGACAGAAGGAAATTGTTTTTCTTTGTATTAAGTGAAACTTCAGTCTTGAATTCTGGTGTTGGAGGGCATCAAATGAGGTGGAAGCAACCATGGGCAAGTCCTTGACTGGCTCTGGAAATTTCTGGAGACATAGTGACATTACTACTGTAAGTTTGCTTTGTATTGTCTTTTCTGGTTGAAATCTCTTGCATTTCTGACTTTCTCTCATCCTGGGTCCTTCCTCCCCTTCCTTTCCCTTCAAGGAAAAGGTGAATTTTTCTCAGAAGTTCTGACCGTGCTCCCTTGAGCCGGAGAGCGGAGAGCAAATCATTTGTGACACTTGAGTTCTCCCCCCACGCCATCTCCAGTTTTATTGGGATAGAATGGCAGCCAGCATTGTGTAAGTTTAAGATGTACAGTGTAGTGGTTTGCCTTACATTTCTATGAAGTGATTACCATGTAAGTTCAGTTAGCATCCATTATCTCATACAGATTTTTTTAAAAAGAAAAACTATTTCTTAAAATGAGATTTCTTGGGTTGTTATTCTCAACAACTCGTAATACTCGACTGCCATATAACCTATAGTCAGTGGGTTTATACAACATCCCTAGGATTTTTTTATCTTATAACTGGAAGTTTGTACCTTTTGACAACCTTCATCCAGTTCCCTCCCCCACCTTGACTTTGTGAAGAAATACAATTATATTCTCTGTATGAGAATTACTATGATCTAAACTATGTAGGTATGATTCACTCCCCAACAGGTATTTGCCAAGACCAGTAGGCTAGTAATTACTGCCCTTTGAGTTTTTAAAAATATATAACATACTGAACACACTACATTTATATCATGAGAATTGTTTGCATCAATAACAGATTTTTTATTTTGTTCCAATTAAATCTGTTAGTTTTGCAAGTGTATTGAGGGCAGGATTATCAGTGACTCAGCTGGGGTGGGCCCGGCCGCTGCTTGTCTGCCCTGCCTGTGTTCTCTGCCTGTTTGACTGTGACCTGAGCTCAACAATGCAAAGCATTGACAGCCCTGTGGATTGGGTCTGTCTGCTTGATTTCTTATAATGTGTGGCCCTTTGATTTAAGCTATAACTAGCAGCTCCTCACCTTCAGTCCTTCATTCTCACACCTAACTAGGTATTCCCTCTTGTGCCAGCTACTAAAGATTAGGTAATGAACAATGAAAAAGATAATGTCCCTACCCTCAAGGAGCTAACATTCATGTGGAGGGGAAGGGACGATTTTTAAAAAATGCTTCAAGTTAATTTCAGATGACAATATTGTGAAATTAAAATGGGATAGTGGCATAACTAGTGATGGTGCAGGTTTGGGCAGTGGCAGATGCTACTTTGGGGAGATGGCAGCGAGTGATGGCAAAGAAGGACATTTTAAGCCTAGAGACAGCAAACAAAGGTGCTGCAGGGGAAGGACAGTGAGGTTGGACTGTGAGTGAGCTAAGTGTGACATATAAGTGTCGGGCTTTATTAATTTCAGTAGATGGCCTTTGGGGAGTTTCAAGTAGAGGAGTGATGGAACACCATGATTAGCCTAGACTTGAAGAATATTGTTGTAAAGACTCCCCCTTATAAAGATAGAGATTATGGAGATTTTCTTTGTAAATCTTTTTCTCCCTGATGAACAGAGATTCAATAATTTTTCTATATTAAATCTGGATGTGAGAGATTGCTATCTCATATATCCTATTAAGTTTAGATCTCTATCATGCCTGTTACATCAATCGATACATATCTTTGCCTGTTATATCTAGATATGTCATAAAAATTAATGATGTCACCCAAATTTATGAACCTGTGAGGGAAATACTCAGCTTGTCTTGACATATGAGAGTTGGTGAAATAGTGAGTGGTTTGTGATGCATATTTAGCCAGTAAGACAACTGCTCACTTGTCTTAGTAGGCTGCCTGCTGTCTGCATTCCTCACTGTCCAGTCTTAGTGACCAGGGTGAAAGCATTGGTTGACCTTGCCCTGCTTCAGAGCAGCAATGAGAGCTCAGGGAGGAAGCCAGGGAACTGAGGGGGCTTGTGGGGCAGCTTTCTAGGCCTCCTTCAGACCCCACTTGCTGCTTAGCTTTGATACCTAAAAGATGGATCAGTACAGTACAAAGCCGCGTGTCTGTGTGATGGGACTTGAGAGAACCCTCTTCTACTTTCTTTGATACATGCTTTTGTAGAGTATTAATTTTACCATAATTTAAAGTGACAGTTGGCTATTTGGATGGGGTGGGGGAGGAGACACAGGCCAGACACAGGTGATAAAGCTGGTAAACAGATTGGAGTAGTACTGTATTTAGTCAAAGCTTCAGTTTCTAAAACTCAGTTTCTGAATTTTTAATGCTATAGAAATGATTTATAAAATGAAATGTACTTTCAGCTTATCTTAATAAACCATTACAGGTGATTTGGAGTTGCATTGATAAGAAATTACATTTCTTACAGAAAAGTAATTTTTCTTACTGAAAGACCCATTTTTTCATCTCTCCCTCTGAACTAGTAATAAACAGCTGAGAAAGAGGCCCTAAGGAAATTCCCCCCCCCCATTTATCACACATAACATTAAAAATTTACACATTCAAAATTCTTGAAGGGGCAGATTTTCAGTGCAAACATGGGCATTTCATCAAAGGGAAATGCCCCCAATATTTCAAAATACAAAAAATCTTCAATAAACTATTTTACTTTAAAATTAATTTCAGGAAGGGAGGGAAATGCACGGGACTATGGTGGTGGCACAGGGGTGATTTGGTGATGGGAAACCCAAGGGGATTACAATTGAGATGAAAAAAAAAATGTGAAAAATGATGTAAAAATAAACTTTTTAATAAAAAAAAATTAATTTCAGTAATTATATTGTAAAGGGATACGAATGTGTCCAGCATTTTGGATATTCGCTTTATATAAAATTATGGGGAAGCAGCAAAAAGCCTGATTTATGATAGTCTAAACAACTCTTGAGTTTCTACTTCATATTCTGTGCTGTGGAAATTTATAAACTAAATGCTTAAGTAATAATGATAGCAGCTAACCTTTGTGAATATGGTTATTATTCTCATTTTACAGAAGAGGAAAGAGAAGCTTAAAATGGCTAAGTAGCTTGCCCAGTCACTGAGCTCTTAAATGGGGAACCTGGTATTTAGGCCTCACTTCAAACAAAGCCCATGCGCCTAACCAGCGGGTCCCACTGCCTCTTAGGGCTCTAAGAACTCTATGAATTGTAGACCTCACTTTAATGCCTGTTAACCTTTACTCAGCAAAACTGTGTTTAAATTAGAAAAAAAAAAAAAAATCATTTCTCGACACAGCTGTTGCTAATGTGCTATCACACTGGCGTCTGCCTCTGGATCTCTCCCACACCGGTTTGGTCTTCATGGTGCACCTCTTTAGAAAGTACAGCTTCCCTTAAAATTAAGTGCCACGAATTCTTTCAATCCTTTATAAATGCCTTACAATCTGATTCCTGTCCACCATATCCCTAATCTTACTATTTCTGCCCCATTAACTTACTCTGTTGAGTGCTGTTTTTTGTTTGTTTTGTGGTCAGTGAAATAAGCAGTATATATTTTTTAAAGATTATTTATTCATACAGAACTGTGCAGGGGCCGTGAGAGGCTTCACCAGAGACAGAGTGGGGAGCAGAACAGGTAGATCGACGAAGTACACTGCTGAGGGGAGCAACGGGCGGGTCAGGAGTGGTCTGATTCACCATGTGGATCACCTCCAAGGTGGGAGATGGAACTCGCATTGAAGTGGCTGTGGCCAGCTTGCAGTGCTGCATCCTAACCCGTTGCGCCACAAGGGAGGGCCCTGAGTGCTAGTTTTTTTACCCCAGTTTTCTTTGAAACTCAGAAGTTACTGACCCTTCATGGCTCTCTAATCTGTGCTGTGGCACTGTGTGCACACCTCCTTACACAGTTACCACATTCACAAGCATTTGTATTTGTGTCTCAGAGTTTTTAAAACTGACTTGAAAAATTTCTTGTGCCAACCAGGAGATACCTTTTAAGTTTGAAGGGTTATGGAAACAGTATAGTTATTAATAGTAGTTGTGTAAGTTTACCAAAGCATTTCTTTATCTGTTAACATCAGTTACTGAGAAACTACAATCTAGTTGAATTAAAGCACAGATAAAGTTAGAATTACTCTTTTGTTGTTAAAGCAATTTCTACTTATGTGTGTAGATATTCTTAAGATTTTTAGATAGAGGGCCTCCCTGGTGGGCCAGGGCCTGGGTTGCAGCACTGTGAAGCTCTCTGCAGCCATTGCAGCCCGAGTTCAATGCTTGACCAGGGAGCTAACGCACATGGCGCAGCAGACCTCTCCTGTCTTGCCTGTTCTGTTCCCCAATTCTGTCTCTGGTGAATCATCTCACCGCCCCCCCCAACCTTGTCCTACACCCTAGTTCTTGTATGCACAAATAAATCTTAAAAAAAAAAAATTTTTAACCACCTCACCCTAGTGAGAATGGCACATCTTCAAACAACTAGCAACAACAAATGTTGGTGGGGATGTGGAGAAAAAGGAACTCTCCTGCACTGCTGGTGGGAATGCAAACGAGTACAGCCACTATTGAAAACTGTTTGCAGGTTCCTCAAACTGCTAAACATGGAGCTTCCTTAGGACCCAGCAGTCCCACTTCTAGGTATCTACCCAATGACACAAAAACACTGATTCAGAAAGACACCTGCACCCCATGTTTATTGCTGCCTTATTTACAAGTGGGATGATATGGAAACAAACCAAATGCCCAAAAATAGATGACTGGATTAAAAAGATGTGGTGCATATACACAATGGAATATTACTCAGCAATCAAAAAAGAAACATACATCTTTTGCAGCAACATGGATGGAGCTGGAAAAGATCATGCTTAGTGATATAAGCCAGAAAGAAAAGGAAAAATACTGGATGGTTTCTCTCATAACAGGAATATAATGGACCAGGTGAGAAGATAATGATAATGATGGGCAGCTATATACCAAAGACATTTTATGGGGGTGGAGTGGGGAATGGGATCAAAAACAGTGGGGGGAGGAAAATGCACTGGACTGTGGTGCTAGCACAGGGTGATTTGGTGATGGGAAGCCCAAGGTGATTGCATCTGAGATGGGAACATGAACAAAATGATGTAAAAATAATTTATTATGTTAGTTTAAAAAAAAAAAGATTTAAAATGCAGATTTAATTTTCAATATGCATTGTACCTAGTGGTTGAAAATTTAGATCAGTTTTACAGTATGGGTAGATGGAAACATTATTTGGATCTTCATCAGTGCTAGTTTAAGCATTTGCTGGCAAAGAAACTGGAGTTGCTGCTTTATAGATGGATGTAAATTACTCTTGCAGTAAAATATAACAGCCATTATCAGAAAAAGACTTAAATTTTTATCTGACTAAAATTACAAGCTGTGCTTTGTGTTTGTGTGTATGCCTAGCTTTGAACTAGAAGTGTGGTAGAAATATAGCATGAGCATAAAACTGGTAGTGAACAAGATGGTGTGTGGTAAGATTCATTAGTGATCTCAGATGTAATGTTTTCATGATTTTTATCATAATTCCTTTTCATCTACACTTTGTGATTGTGGTGATATCCAGTCAGGTCTCTGTCCCAACACACGGGAGGAAGATGTCCCTCTGGAACTGGGGCTTGTGAGGAGGAGCAATTAGTACATTTGCTGGGGGAAGATAAGAATTAAAACCCGGCAGTGGCCCTCCCTGGTGGCGCAGCGGGTTAAAGCACAGCACTGAGAAGCTGAAGAAGCTGAAGCCACTTCCGCATGAGTTCGATTCCCGCCTGCCCCAGAGGTGACCACATGGTGTGGCAGACCTCTCCTGGCCCGCCCGCTGCTCCCCTCAGCAGTGTACTTCCTCGATCTGCCTGTTCTGCTACCCACTCTGTCTCTGGTGAAGCCTCTCGCCGCCCCTGAGCCTCTGGCCTGTACCCCAGTTCTGTATGAACAAATAAATCTTTAAAAAACAAAACAAAACCCGGCAATAATAACACAGCCTTGATGGGATTGGCCTCTGCCGGGGACAGTTCCTCCTTTTTGCCTTAAATGAGGGAGAGCAGTGCTGGGGTGAAGGGTTATAGGCTTAGGTAGTGGTAGAGACCTTTTGACAGCTTTGAAGTGATGATGAGGTAAGATGAAGGTCAAAGGCAAAAGAGACAGAAGGGAAGGGATCCAGAAGAGAAGTGGCACATTTTTGGAGATTAAAAATGGAGTCTTGTTTACTTTTTGTGGACTTAAAACGTTCTGCAGAGTGCATCTGACCGTCAGAATGGGTTGACTCTGCTTGGTCTGGGTTCCTAGGAAGAGGAAACTCTAGAATTTGCCACTATTTTGGAATTTCCTTAGACTACGCCTAACATTGGGTTTGCAGATGTTTCTCTGGCACTTTTTATTAGCTATATAGCAGGAGTTTTGATTGTGGAATAGTGTGAAAGATTTCTTTTGCAAGTATCTTGGGTAAAAGGGTGTGTGTGAGAGAGAATACACTCTGGACCTTTAGAACCTTCATTTCCTAAATGCAGGCACTTGATCTCTGGGCTTGACTTTTTCGTGGGGCTTCTGGACCAGTCACCAAGTTTGGTAATTAAAATGAAAGGATCCTGGGCCCTCCCTAGTGGTACAGCGGGTTAAAGCACAGCACTAAGAAGTTAATAACCACTTCAGTATGAGTTTGATCCCCAGCCAGGAGGTGACCCACTTGACTTGCAAACCTTTCCTGACCCGCCTGCTTGTCCCCTCAGCAATGTACTTCGTCGATCTGCCTGTTCTGCTCCCCACTCTGTCTCTGGTGAATCCTCTCACCACCCCTGTACCCCAGTCCTTACATGTATAAATAAATCTTTAAAATAAATATAAAATAAAATAAAGGATCCAAATGATACTGGTACTGATAGTTAAAATGTCTCCGGTATATAGCTTTTCATCATTATTATTTTCTCCCCTGGTCTGTTATACTCCTGCTATGAATGAAACCATCCGGTATTTTTCCTTTTCTTTCTGCCTTATTTCTCTAAGCATGATCTTTTCCAGCTCCACCCATGTTGCTGTAAAATGCATGTATTTTTTTGTTTTGTTTTTTTGTTTTTAGTTGCTGAGTAATATTCCATTGTGTATATGTACCACATCTTTTTAATCCAGTCATCCACTTTTGAGCATTTGGGCTGTTTCCATGTCTTTCTAATTGTCAATAATGCAGCAGTAAACATGGGGGTGCAGGTATCTTTTTGAATTAGTGCTTTTGTGTCTTGGGTAGATACTAGGAGTGGGATTGCTGAGTTGAAGAGAAGCTCCATGTTTAGCAGTTTGAGGAACAGTGTTCCATAGTGGTTGTACTAGTTTACATTCCCACCAGCAGTGCAAGAGAGTTTGTTTTTCTCCACATCCTCGCCAACATTTGTTGTTGCTAGTTGTTTGAAGATGTGCCATTCTCACTGGTGTGAGGTGGTATCTCATTGTGGTTTTAATTTGCATCTCCCTTATTACAAGTGATGTTGAACATTTTTTCATATGCTTGTTCATCCTGCAGCTCTTTTATATTCAATTACTACATAGATGCAGCATTAAAAATAAAGACCAGGGCTCACCTACTGAATCAGCATCTGGGGGTGGGGGCAGTTAGTGGGAGAACACAAGGGAAAGGTTTGGGCATTTGCATTAAAGTAAAAAGTGAAAAACGGTGCCATCCCAGGAAAGCAGTGTGTATTGTCCACATTAGTATACCTCTAGTTCTAATTTTTTTTGTTATGGTGTACCATGAATTACTTTTCTAAAAGGAAAAGTCAGTTTCACCAACACTCCCCTCTTTTTTAGGCTATAAGAAGGAAAACCTGAGGGTATGTAGCTTTTATTTACAAGTTGAATTCTGGTGAATTGATTCTACATTGCATTTGATGTTTTCTTTGCATAATCTATAGAAATAATCTTTGAAACAAAAGTTTCATCTCAACATGTAATAGTTTTACACTTAAGGCATTAGGAAAAGGAAGCAGCATCTGTTTCCTCTGAGTTTTAAGCTGTTTTAAAATAATCACTTTTCAGCTGCTGCTTTCAAAATCTAGTTGTGGCACAAACAGAATATATATTTCAGGAAAAGCTTTGGGCCTTTTTCTGTTATGTTAAATGGAACTTTTGGAGTAAGAGTTGCTGAGAGATACAGATGAAATACAAGTGAATATATTTAAAGCACTACTTTTCTTTTCTTACAATAAATTAATGGAGCTATCTGAATGTTCAGTTAATAAAATCAGCCATCAATGTTAAGAAACTGACTTATGTAAAGATATTTTTATCATTTTCACTCACTACACAGAAGTTTTCAGCTGAACTTCATATGCACATTAAGCATATGTCAATTAGCGTTGGGAGAGAGGGAGGTCCTTATAATTAAGGCAGTCTAGGTCCAGGCCTAGCTCTTGGTAATGTAGGGAAGCAACTAATTTTTTTTTTTTTTTTGGAAGCAACTAATTTTAAATAAGAAAGAAAAGCTTTCTGAATTTTACTTTGAAACCTTCAAGGTGCTTCATTCTACTGATTGGAGGCAACTCTTAGTCTTTATCCCATAAAAGGATACTGGCTTTTCTTGGAAATTTTAGAGCTGAAAGGAAACTTAAGTTTAGTTCAATTCCTCATTTTACAATTGAGAACAGTCAGATATAGAGAAGTGATAGGACTTTCTTAGAATGACATGACTGACATGACCGAGGACTAGTATTGGTGGGTATAGAATACCCATGTACCAGTTAGTGGCATGACATGTAGCGTCATGTCCAGATTCTGTTCATTCAGCAAACTTTCATTGATTTGCTTTTTGCTCTTTTGTGGTGGATACTGGGATTGCACAAATGAAAAAGATAAAGCTCTTAGCAGTCACAGGCTAAAGGAGTTAGTTACATGTTTATCATATTAAGGTGAGAGATACTAGAATCAGACCATATTAAAAATCCTAGTTCCGGCCCTCCCTGGTGGCGCAGCCGGTTAAAGCATAGCACAAAGAAGCTTAAGCCACTTCTGCATGAGTTCGATTCCCGCCTGTCCTGGAGGTGACCACATGGCGAGGCACACCTCTCCTGACCCTCCCGCTGCTCCCCTCAGCAGTGTACTTCGTTGATCTGCCTGTTCTGTACCCCACTCTCTCTCTGGTGAATCCTCTCACCCTCCGCATCTCTGGCCTGTACCCCAGTTCTGTACAAATAAATAAATCTTTAAAAAAAAAAAAACCTAGTTCCCCACTTGGTAGATAAGAATTTGGGAAAAACCTAAATCTCTTGAACCCCCTTGTCTGTACAGTGGGCTATCAATGCTTACTTAATAGGGTTTTTACGATTTAGAATATATTGTATGTAAAGCACTTAGAATAATGCCTGACTTAGAGTCAGCACTCAATACATAACAACTATTACTACTAAAAGCATTCTTTTTTTTAAGTGACACTATTCTTTTTCCTCCAAATTTAGTAATATGAGGAAGTTGAAGTATAAGAAACTTGCCCATGATCAATCACACAGAGTTTGGGACCACTTATTTAAAACTAGGCTGTTGTTCAGGATATTAGTTACCAGGATGTTAGTCTTGATAACTAACTTCAAAGTATTTTGTGCTATGGAGGGGCTGGTCTCCTACTTAAAGGAATTTATAAAATGCTTTGGGAACCCAGTCTTTTACCAAAGGAGAAAGCATTTTTGGCACCATCTTCATTACTACCTGTATTGGAAAAATAAAAGCTTGATAAGCAAAGTTTGTTACCAGGTCAATCAGGACAATTAAGGGAGTTAGAGTTTTGGCTGTGTCAGTTTAAGTGAGATTTCTTACTGTGTCAGTATTGTTTAAAAACATGTTAAATACAAAGCCTTGGCTCTGTAGGTTTCTAATTTAAAGGCTTAATTCTGGGGCAAATCTGTCAGCCCTGTCTACCAACCTGGTTGCTATTAAGAAGCTGAAGAATATATTTTCAAACTTTTTTAAAAAACAAGTCCTCATAGGGCTCCCTGGTGGCACAAGGGGTGAAATCACAGCACTATGAAACTGTCAGCAACAACTGCAGCGCAAGTTTGATCCCAAGCCAGGGAGCTACCCAAATGGCACAGCAGACCTCTCCTGTCTCACCCATTGCTCCCCTCAGCAATGTATTTCAGTGTATCTGTTTCCCATTTTGTCTCTAGTGAATCCTCTCACCCCTCCTCACTCTGGTCTGTACCCCAGTTCTGTAAGCATAAGTAAATAAACCTTTTTAAAAAAAACCCACAAATCCCCAAATAAACAGATACAAATAATCTTTACATGCAAATGTTTCTTTGCAGCACTTCATGCACAGTCTTAGCTAGTATTTGTTTAGATTTAGGGGTGAGCCAAGCCAACCACCAATATTAGAAAAGTTCCCAAATTCTAAGTTTCCCAGAATATTGGTGTCATAGTATGCCCACCAGTACTAGTCCTGTGTTAACTGTGAACTATTTAGCTATACATTTGATTACTTTTAGTGATACATTTACAAAGAGAGGAGAGACTGAATTTGAGGAATGTTGCCCACTTCATCAAGCCAACTTGCCATGTATTTTTATTTTCAGTCTCTAAACTTGAAATTCAAAGGGTCTGAGATATGTTACAAATGTAAGTGTCTCATTGCGTCTAATACAGGATCGAATATAGTATTGGTTGGTTTTTGTTTTGACTTGGTTTTTTTAAATTAGGGAAGTAATCTATATCTGATTTGAGTGAGAATGGTTTGCTCATTCATGTCACGTATTAATGCATGATATACATTTTAAGAAGACAGACTGGTAATAAGTATTAAGAATTATAAATCAGTATCATTCTGCTGAAAACTCTTAACCACTTGTTCTTTTAATCTGTGTTGCCTGGTCCCTGTAGGAGTTATTTAATATTAGTAATTGATAGTTGATACATGACTTCTAAAATATTTAATATGGATTTCTTTTAAGCAGATTATAGCTGAAACTTGCTTCATTTCCAACCTGACAATCTTTGTCTTTAAATTGTTGTGCTAAATCATTTACATTTAGTGTTCCTGTTCATTTGATGGCTTTTACTGTAGTCAGGTCCCACATAATGATGTGTCCATGCCAGACCACATACAGGGCAGTGACCCCTACATAATGCCCCAGATACATGGTGAGAGGTACATGGTGAGCAATACCGCCTGTCTCAGTTTGAGCACATTCCCTGATGTTTGTAGTGATGGAGCTGCCTAGCTGAGTCTCTGACTGCACCCATGACGCGTGACCATGTTTGCTTCCTCGTTGTTCCATGTGTTCCATTTCCTTTTTCATATATTTTTAAAATGATTTATTTAAACATATAAGACCTAGGGTACAGGCCTGAGATGTAGGGTGAGAGGGTTCACCAGAGACAGAATGGGGACCAGAACAGGCCGACTGACTGAAAAACACTGCTGACGGGAGCAGTAAGCGGGTCAGGAGAGGTCTGTGGAATCATGTGGGTCACCTCCCTGGCCAGAAATCGAACTTGTGCTGCAATGGCTGTAGATTGTTTCATAGGGTTGTGCTTAACCCCTTCCACCACCCACAAACCTTTTTTTTTTTTTTTTAATGTTTCCCCTGCCCTTTATTAGGTTATTTGAAGTTATTCATAACTCACTGATAGTCTGTTCAAAGCCTTACTTTGTTTCTTTTTGAATAACTACTGTTGCTGTTCTTTCAAGTTTATTCATCAGTCTTTGCAATGTCTGACTTGCTATTAAATCCCATTTAGTGTATTTTTCATCTCAGATGTGTATTTTCATATCTATAAGTTTTATAATTTTTATGGCTGCCCCTAACACAGGCATTCTGAACTTACAGAATAGTTATGACAACAGTTCACTGTCTTTGGCCTCTGATTTTACTATCTTTCATTTCTGGATATGTTTCTGCTTGATTGCCTTTTCTCCTTTCTGCCTGTTTCTGTTTGATTGCAAACTCCTTTGAATATTTCATATTTATTGAATACCAGACACTGGATTTTACCTTCTTGGGTTTTGGATATTTTTGAATTCTTAAAAATATTTGTGGCTTTATCCTGGGATGCCATAAAGTTACTTGGAAAGAGTTTGTTCCTTTAGAGAGCTGCTTTTAAAAACTTTCAGAGTGGTCAGAATAACTCTTAAGCCAGCTGTTCTCTGCGGAGGCAATGCTATTCTGAGTATTTTACCTGATGCCCTTGGAATTAGGAGATTTTTCTAATTAGTGGGAACATCAACCATTCTTACTTGGTGTGAGCCTTGGAGATTGCAACCTCTGTTCCTTCTGGGTGTTCTTTCCCTGCATTGGGTCATGTTGTAATCTCTCTCACAGCTGTTGATCAGCTTTCAGCTACATTTTCGCTTCCTGTGCAGCTTACTCTGCTCCACTACCTGTGAGCTCTGACTCTTGGGTTCTCCCTTCCAGAGACTACAGTGGACAGTTGTAGTCTTGCTGTGTGTATTTTCTGCTTTTTTAAGAAATCACTGTCCTGTACTACCTAATGTCCAGTGTTTGAAACTATTATTTCAAATATTTGGAGAGGTTATGGTTTAGATTTTTTTTTTAAGTTAAGATGGTAGGGGATATTTGATCCCTGTTACTACATTTTCATTAGAAACAAGTGATTTAAAAGACCCATACCACTTTGTTACAAACTGAGTGGCCATTAGAAAACAGTAATTTTATCTTGTTGTGGTATTTATATAAAGTGATTTTCAGAATGGTGGCCAAACTATTTGAATATATTAAAAAGATGAGTGATATGTTAGATTCTTTAAGTAATGGAGTTGAGGAGGGAGGGAGGCTAACCTCATCATAAGTGGTTATTTTCCCAATTTCAGTTGTTAACGTAACAAATATGTAAGAAATTACTTTTTTAATTATGACATTTGGAGACTGAACCTGTTTCTTTCCATATCAACTGTGCTTTGCAATTAGAATTCTTAATAGCTCTGTTATTTCCTTTATTATTATTTTTTTAAAGTTTATTCTTAAAAGTAGAGCATGATCCAAGATACCTCATTCTAGCTACTGGCGCCAAAAAATATGGCAGGGACTCCAGATGTTGAAACAGGAATGGAGTTAAGAGCTGCCATGGCCTCAGGCACAAGGACCTTTTACATTTTGCCAGATTTCTTAACTCCACCTGTGGCTTTTCTGTGCAGCCTTTGCCTTTAAGCTCCCAAATTTCTTTTGCTGTTCTTTCTGTTCCTGCTTGAATGCCTTATTTTCATTATCCATCTCCTTGGCCTGCTTCTTGTCACCCTTGCAAGAAGTGAAAAAAGATGCAAATATATACACATACCTACGTACATACCTACACACATACATACCTACACACATACATACCTACACACATACATACCTACACACATACATACCTACACACATACATACCTACACACATACAATCCTATGGGCTTATGAGTGAAGGAGCCACATTGCAGCTGCGATTCCTAGTTGTCTTTCTGTAACAGATACAGGTCTCATGGACTCGCCCCCACTCCAGATACTGGAACTACAAATCCCATCAATACCAAGGAGAAGCACGCTGGGACGTGAGGGCAGAGCTGAGCAGCCAGGTTGGGGTAAAAACGAACATGTGGGCTTAGGGGCTCTCTTTGTCTGGTGATTCACGCCTGGTCATTTGGTTCTTGATCGGTTTTCAGTGTGCTATTGGAGTCCAAGTCAGTAGAAGGTAGGACATTCTAATTAACTCATTTCTTTTTCCCCCCTGGATTGTTCCTTTACCTTTTTCCTTGTAAATAAACCCATTATCGAACCTTTTATGTGTGTCTGCAGTACGATTGAATCTTTAGCACGGGTGAGGACCCACAGATAGGCAACCCAGTTCACATTGTGGGGCCCTGTAACATTTCATCATCAGATGTTTTTTTTCTGGAAGTGTGCTTGAGTGGTAGTGGTTCCAAGTTCATATAGGAGAGGGGTGAAAGTGTTCTGGTTGGGTGGTGAGGAGTGTAACCACCATCAAAGGACAAAATAGAGAAGCCTTTTTTAAAAGACTTTAGACAGGTACCTTAGTAATTTGTTTATTCTAGTGATTGCTACTCTGGATTAGAAAATTCACTACTTTAAGGCATTTGTTGTAACTAGGTAAAAGTAAATATTAGTATAACTTGACTGTAATGAGTAAACCTCAAACTTTACAGTTTGTTAGAATCAGGTGAGAAGGTAGGTACATAAGCATTATTTCATGGCCCATTTAGATTTTTGCATTGAGGGATATTTAGAATAAACCGAATTAATTTGATCTTTTTCTTATATATTTTTATGTAATGGAGATTTTTGTGACACACAATGTTATTACCATAAGCTATAACTGTTATTTTTAGATTTAAAAAATCTGATCCTTGAAGTCATAAGATAGTACACTTTTTGAGGGAGTGAGATGAAGTTTAGTTGAACTCTTATAAATAGATCCTCAAAACTCATTATTTTCTTACCTGCTTCCTATGTATGATCTCCGAGGGAAGCAGTAATATTTTACTTACTCAAGTAGTTCTACTATAGCATAGCTGTGGTATAACTATTCCATAAAGTGTACCATAATCTGCTATAAGATAGTATATATCCTGTGTATTTTTAAAGTGTATAAATATGTAAATATGCTATTTGTTTTAATATACTTTAATGTTTCAAAATCATATAAATAAATACTTTTAAATTATGTATTATACTTGTGTAGAGTATGGTATAAAGCTTTCTGGCAAGAGCATAGGTTTAGAACACCTTCCCTCAGATCTCTAAGATTAAACTTGACTTTCTTCAGGAAGCGTCTATCACCCCAGACAAGATCTTGCTTGGGGTGAAAAGGGGGACAGGGGAGGGAGGATACCATACTACCTTTACTTAGCCTGTGTAATTCTGAGGCTAATACCAGTCTTGTTAACCACAGGGTGTGCAACTCTTAACATGCCTCACACATAATAGGTATTAAATATTTACTGATTGACATTCTGAATTGTGCATGTTATTTTGCTATTAATAAAAGAGTCTGGGCCCCTGAATTGCTCAGCTTTGGACTACCATAATGACATTAGATTTTTTCAGCGTTATTATTTTCTTATAGAATTTTGTCTTAAATTCTTGGTGCCTATTGCTATTAGAGCTGAATATAAGGGTATTTGAACACTGTGTACATTTTTTAAATTACAGAATCAACTTTCACTAAATGAGAGCTGTAATTATTTTCTACTTTTTCTATCTCACCCTGCCACAGGTTATTTCTCTTTCTGTTTCCTATTAGTCTATTTTGTTTTACTCCAACACTTAGCCCAGAACATCTGTATCATTAGCAACCTTCAAGATCTGCCAGAACATTATCTTAAATAAGTCTGTGGCAGTTAGCACAGTGGACAGTTCAAATGATTCGCCAGCCTATCTTAAACCAGCCTTGACTGTCCTGTGGATTCAATCTTCCCAGGTAAACACTGTACCTTATAGCATGTCTAAAACCTAATTGTTTCAGCCACAATACTTAGGAAATTCTGTATCTCCTCAATGGTATATTTTTCCTGCTTACCCACATTACAAATAACTGCCTTCTTACCCTGTTTTGTAATTGTACTGATTAAAGTTGTCGTTTTTATTTTATTTTTTTTAAAGATTTATTTATTTGTGCATACAGAATTGGGGTACAGGCCAGAGGCTCAGGGGTGGTGAGAGGCTCCACCAGGGGTAGCAGAACAGGCAGATCCAGGAAGTACACTACTGAGGGGAGTAGCGGGCGGGTCAGGAGAGGTCTGCCACGCCATGTGGTCACCTCCGGGGCAGGTGGGGATTGAACTCACGTGGAAGTGGCTTTAGCTTCTCAGTGCTGTGTTTTAACCCGCTGTGCCACCAGGGAGGGCCATCGTTTTGATTTTTTTAGATAAAAACTTGTTTCCCCATTGTGTTTATAAGCCAAGCATATGATATAGTGGTGAGCATATGTGCTTTCCTTTATGTTTTATAATTTGACTTTTTTAAGTGATACCTCATTTTTTTGCCTTTTTTTTTAAACAAAGCACATGTTTTAAGCTTTCTCAGTGCACACAAGTCTGATTCATGCTTTGAACTGCTACTTAATATTCCATGAGCTATACCCGTTCTCTCTGCAGTAGCCCACGTTGTCCCAGCTTCCCACACTGGTGAAGCAACCCTTTTCTGGTATATATACTCTTTTATGCACCTCTGTAAGAACTTAGTTGGATTGCGTGATCAAAGGGTTTGCTCAAATGTAAATTGATCCAAATTGTACTGGAGAGCTTTTCAGAATGGCTGCACCTGTCTCCATGCCACCAGGAGTGGGGCAAGAGCATTCCTATATCTGTATTCCCTTGGCATGTTCTGGTTTTCTAATTTTTGTTAATCTATGGGCAGAAAGTGGCATCTTGAAATGTGATTTGTATTTCTGGGATTATACTACCTGTTGGCCTCGTATCACATACTTGTTAGAATGTTTTGTGTATCTAATTCTGCATATTGCCTAATACATTCTGCTCACTTTTCCTTGTTAATGGTCCTAACTTCACACTTATTTCAGTCCCAGAATAAATTTCAATTGGATTTTTTCTGTGTGTGGCAGCTATGTAAACTTTTCCAAATTTAAATCTGGGGAGAATGTTCACAGATGGTTTGGTTGGTCTCAGAATAAGTTGAAAGCTAAGGGTTGATGCTTCCACATGCACCAGTAACACTGTGCTTATTATCCTGACATTGAGGAGTCTAGATCAGTGAATTCTGAATATATTATACATAATAGAATTACTTGGGTTGTTAAAAATGGAGACTCCTCTTTTCTCCCTCTTCCTTCTGTTTCAGTATTGGGAGTGGAGAAGAACCTGCCCATCCTCACCCTTTCCCATTATTTGAAATCGTGTGGAATGGGCCTGACAGTTTCTATCTTTCTTCCTTTTTTTTCTTTCCCCAGTAAAGGTACAAATGGTAACTGTGCTTCATAGGCTTTATGTACTCCATTGCAACTGTTCTCAACTTTACCCTTTGTACCAATATACAAAACATAAATGAAGGAGCATGGTTGTTCCAGTAAAACTTCATTCATACACACCAATAAAATACGGTTTCACAATGTTTTCATTAACTTTTTTTCCCAAATCATGTTAAAAAAAAAAAAAAAGCTACCTTTCTTAGCCAGCAGATCAAATAAAAGTAGGCAGTGAGCCTGGTTTGCCCTGTGCAAATCATAGCCAACTCCCACTCCAAATCAGTCTTGAGGCAACTCGGCCTTGAAAACCAGTGCTCTAGATTATCAGATATAATTTTTTTTTTTTTTTAGTTTTTCTTGTTTTCTTTTTTTTTAAAAAAGATTTATTTGTGCATACGGAACTGGTGTACAAGCTAGATGAGCAGGGGTGGTACAGGCCAGATGAGGAGGGGTGGTGAGAGGATTCACCAGAGACAGAGGGGAGCAGAACAGGCAGATCAATGAAGTACACTGCTGAGGGGAGCAGCGGGCAGGTCAGGAGAGGTCTGCTACGCCATGTGGGTCACCTCCAGGGTGGGGATTGAACTCATGCTGAGTGGTTTTAGCTTCTTAGTGCTGTGCTTTAACCGCTGTGCCACCAGGGAGGGCCCTGATATAATTGTTACTCTATTGTTTTGGGAAATAACCTTGTGTCATCATAACAAGAATTCCCAGCATGAGTATTTTCTTTATCCTCAGGAATGAGCAACTAAATGTCTTTAGGTGTAATTAGTATTTGGTGTTTTAAATTGTTTACTTAAACATATTTCAGAAGTAAAAATGGAAAGGGACTCTTGAGTGGGTAAGCTAAATTGTCCTACAGTGTAACATTCAAAGTAGAATTGTTAGAAATGAAAAATAGGCCTTTTTGCTGTCTAAAGTAACAATAGCTGAGGTGTTAGCTAGCCAGCCCTTTTTCCTTTTTAAGTTGATTAATTAGAATGAATAAAATAATTGCTATCTTGAAATACTCTAATGGTAAGGACCAGATATGTGAAGTCAAAATGTGAATTATGTTGTTACACATATTAATAAGAAATAAACCAGTTCTTGGAACTTCCAGAAGAGTTTATTATACAGATTACCATAGGTTCTTTTTCAAGTTGGTAGAATGGTCTTTTGTAAAGAAATGCTTTATTTGTCCAAGATTACTGCCCAAAATCAGGGGTGCAAGGAATTAGCAACTGGTTCCCCCTCCCCCCCATTCTCTTTCTCACCAGAAGTCATTTCAACTAATTTCCTTTCCCACCTAAAAGACACCATGCTAAGACTTTTTGGAACTTTAATACAGTTCAATCAGCCTGCCAAGTTCATTTTGTCTCCTGTACTGCCAGATGCAGAGGTGGGACAGGACAAGGATTACTTCAGTGTCTCTGCCTTCTTTTTGTCTGTAAAGATACAAAGGTTTTGCTGTGTTGAACTTCATGTTATCCCTATTTTTCTCGACCTTGGAGGATATGGGGTTGAGTGGTTGGTGTGGAACTCTTAGTGACACTATATCTATTTGGATTCACCCTTGCCTGAAACCTTCCTCTGGCCCTGTCAGTTATGTGGGCCAGTTTCTTTTGGCCCAAGCTCCTTTGATTGTAACTGAAAAGGTCCTAACTAGTAAGGTATTTAATCTTCTCAGATAAACATGTAATATGTAGAATTTCAAATAAGAAGCTGTAGCTCCTAAGACTTTAATAAAAGCTCAAATTCTTTCAAATACATAGCATCGTGATGCCACTTTTGTGGAAGACTGAATTCAAGTCCTAAGACTAGGGTGAGCTGAGAGGTATAGTTCTAAATGTCTGTTTTTAATGAATATATGGATTATTCATTCATTTGACCTGCTTCTTCATGGTTTTTTTATGGGAGAATTAGATGATTGGTAAAGTTGTTACTTCTATAAAGACTAATTGTTTACTGACAGGTTAGGATTTTCATAACGCGATGAGCTGATACAGGGCTAATTTTGCCTTGAAAGGATCCTTTTTTAATCACAAAATATAAAGAACATAATAGCTGAACAAAGGGCAGAACCTTTATATTGACAAAATTAAGATTTATGAAAACATTTATACTTTATTCTTCTCCCCGTATTAAGTGCCATTTGGGAGAAACTTTGCCTTGGACTCGTGTATAAGAGCCTGTCTGTGACTGGCATCATGGAGGCTGTTCATTTTGGGAAACGGGTTCCAAATACTTGTCCCCCTTCCCCCAGTCCACCTCACCTAGGAAGGAAAGGGGCCTCTCCCTGAGCTGGAAAACAGCATGTGTGTGGATTGCCCCTGTGAAATCCTTACACTGGGCCCGTGTCTCAGAGGCCCTCGCTTGAGTCACAGCCCCTCCTCTTTCCTCTCACCCATCTTTTAACATCTTACCTTGGAGTTTAGTTAGTCACTTGTTGTTGGCCACACTCTTGGTGAGAGTCTTGGGATCCACATGAAGCATCAGCTGTACACTAAAATGCATTAGGGTTTCTGTCACTCTCTACCTGACTGCCCAGCTGCCGGAGCCACTGAGACTTTCTCTGCTTCCTTCTGAGAAGTAGCTCCCCTGTACAGTTTCCCTCAGAGCAGATGCACAAGGGTCTCGAAGTGAAGTTGGTACTCATGTCACTGCTGAGAGTAAGGGCCTTGCTCTGCCAAACTGCTGCTCCGAGGACGCTGCCAGCTTTGCCAGCCAGCTGCCCTGAAAGCCTCAGCTCCTTGGCTTCTGGGTGCTCTCACCTCAGCCAAGTGCAGATGAACACTCAGTGCCCTGGTCGGGTGTCCGGGAGTTGGGGCCTTGAGCGCTCCTCCTCCTGGGCTGTTCACTCACCTCTCTAACTTCCTTGTTCTGCTAAACAAATCTTGACGGCCCTGATGTTCTTTTAGTGATATCTTTTATTTTAGTTATGGTTTTTAAATACTTGAGTCACATTGTGAACTTTAATGTTAAATTTTTACTTGCTTATGTAGTATGTGCTAGACATATGCTAAAAAATTGCCATGGATTTTCTAAATCCTCCTATCAGTTTGTTTATTGAAACAGGGCTTTACAGCACTGTGATCCATGGGTTTAGGGTCACACCTCTTCAGCTAATTGTTACCACATCTCGGCCACCATGGCATCCATGCCCCTCCACCCAAGTCCTCTGGGCCTCCTCTCTACTTTACTCTCCACTCTGTTCCTCCCTTTTTTAGTGACGTCTTAGCTGGTACCTCTCATGTTCTCAGCGCTCATTGTTAGTAGGAGTGCTTGCTAACAAAACACTAAAATGGGGAAATATTGAAATGCCTTTGCTTAGTAAAGTTCAGTAGAGGTATAATTAGTGCTCAGGAATGCTCTTGTTTTTTTTAGTGACTATTCTGAGTTTATTCATTTTAACTCATGCTTATGGTATTTGATTGTCATTTTGTCTCTTTAAACTGGAAACTCTTAGAAGCACAACATAATCAAGCTGCCAGATAAACTGATTTAAAAGTCTTTATTTTGCTTACCTGCATTTCCTTTCAATATACTTCCCCCTTCATTTTGCTGTAAGCTGTAAGTCCATTTTCAGTAGTGTCTTAAAAGATATTAAACCTGGACCTCCCTGGTGGCGCAGGGGTTAAAGACAGCAATACCAAGCTGTTGCCAGCTACTGCAGCACCAGATTGATTCCCAGCCAGGGAGCTGACCCACATAGTGCAGCAGACCTCTCCTGTCTCTCCCAGCTGCTCTTCTGAGCAGTGTGTTTCAGTAGACCTGCCTGTTCTGCTCCCCACTCTTCTCTGGTGAATCTGCTCACCCACCACACCTCGGGCCCGTACTCCAGTTCTTGTACGGACAAATAAACCTTTTTCTTAAAAAAGAAAGAAAGAAAGAATATTATACCTGAATTTTTCAGCTTCTTGAAATAATGTAGACACTAACTGCAATATCATGTATATTGTATTTTCAAGCTGCATATAACAGCAAATAAACTTTTTAAGGCTAAATATTTTCTGAACTAAATTTAAAGGCACATTGTTTTCTGAAATGTTGACATTAAGTATTACAGGATCATATAAACAACTCACATGTTCTTTAGTAAGTAATGACTTAATAACTAAGTATTATATTTCGTGGTGGGGCTTGGAAATGTGCTTGGGGTGTCTGTTAACGTGCTGCTGGGACACTGATGGGCAGGGAGAGACCCTGGTTTCTCCTCGCTGAGGACTGATGCAGGGACTGTGCTGAACGTTGCTATGTTGGGAGGAGCTGTGGTTTACTGACACTGTCTTTACGGCTACTACCATGAAATACTTAGTATCTCTCCGAGAGAAGGTTTTGTTCTACTTTTGCTCTAATCGAGGTTGTTAGATATCTGAAGCTTTTTAATTAGACTCTGTTTCACTCATGGAAAGTTTAATATGCAGTCCCCTAATTTTGAATACATTGGTGTTTTCACTGTTTGGGGTTTTCCATTTCTCAAGAACAGTCTCTGTTTTTCACTTCAACTCCTGTAGATAACGAAAAGCTATTAGAATCTAAATTGCATAGATTTGTATTAACTACTTTGATACATTTATGTATGAAAAGTTACCCAGTTTGGCCACTTGCCTCCCCTCCCCCCAAATGGGGGAAGCCTATTTAGCTTTCTAAACTTATGTTAGATAACATTACACTGTCTGTAGCATACTTGTTCCTGTGTTAACAGTTTAGTTTGTGCAGCACTATATGTAGTACAGTATGCTTTAAGCTATGTGTGATGAATTAATAGTATTAGCCTAATATTTTATGCTTCACCTCTGAGTGATCATTTGGCTATACAGCTTATAAGCACAGTTGTGCTTAGAGGAACTTAAATTGATAAAAGAAGTTGTGTCATGATGTTATCTTTTTTTCTTTTTTATCTTAATTTTTAGAATCATGTACTCGCATAGTTTAAAGGATCTAATATTTCTTTAGGTTTTGTTACAAAGACAAATATTCCCAGTAGCCCTTTCCAACACTTTGCTCTCTAATACCATCTTTGAGCTGATATTTCACTATCTCCCTGTTTTTGTAGTAGCCAAAATTACCTGCTGTGGCAACAGTTCTACCATCTTGATGAATGGTAGAGATTTGGTATCATCACTGATCTGTATCATGGGACAAGAGCTCCCAACTCCATTCGGGTGCCCACCTAACGCCCCTCCCGTAGTAACGCCCCTCCCAGCCGGTTCTCTCCGCTTTCCCTGCCTCCTGTTGCCTTTCTTTCTCCCTCCCCACACTCGTTTTTCATACTTACGGTCATTCAGCCTCAAATGCTGTCACAATTATTTATACCCTCCGAAAAAGATATCCACACGTACTAGCTAGTGCACGGCTTTTATGTTCTTCCTGAAGCATTCCTCCTGGAGCCTTCTGACGTCCGCTTGCTCAGTGGGCAGCCTGGCTGTTGTGCTGCGCTGTCTTCACTCTATCTTTTGTTTTGACTTAGTCTCCACTAAATGCAGCTCCTCTGCCATTTACTCCTTTGTTTTGTAGAGTGCATCTGTCAGTGACTTAATAAAAAAGACAATTCTAGAAAAAAAGCCTCATGTGTCTGAGAAGGGCTCTCCACTCACAACTGATTAAAAGTCAGTTCTGGGACTTGGTTGGACATTGCTCTGCAGACACACTCTCCAGTGCCAGTCCTCTCTGCGTCTGCATTGTTTAATGATGGCCACAGTCACTTCACACTCATCCCTTCTTTTCCTGTGATGTAAATTTTAAAATTAACTCTCAGCAATTTGTAAATGGTTTTACCTATAGTCGTGTTTCATCATGTACTATCTTCTGTCTCTCACATTTATTTTTTTAAGGTTTTATTTATGCATACAGAACTGGGGTGCAGGCCAGAGGTGCAGGGGCAGTGAGAGGACTCACCAGAGACAGAGTGGGGAGCAGAACAGGCAAATCAACTAAGTACACTGCTGAGGGGTGTAGCAGGCGACCTGCCATGTGGGTCACCTCAGGGGCGGGGATCGAACTTTGCACTGAAGAGGCCACGGCTTGGCTTAGCTTAGCTTTGCAGTGCAGCGCTCCAACTGCACCACCAGGAAGGGCCCTCTCTGGATAATTATGTTTATTTTGAATTTTTATTTGTTATTTCTGTTGTATCTAGTAGTCCCTTGTTTTGAGCTTTGTCATGTTAGAGAAGAACTTTGTTCTTTGGTTATCTGTAATTTAACTGAGGGGACCCTTGCTATCTGTATATTGAGGTCTGGGCTGTTGGTACTCTTGAAAGAGAGTGCCTGGTTCTAAGGGCCACACTATTCTGGGAGCTGTGGAGGAGACAGGATCTTACTGCCCGGTGTGCATAAGCTCATGGTCAGTATAGAATCTCTGCCCTTGTCCATGTTGATGTCCCCTGTGTGGAGATCCTAAGTATTAACCTCTCTAGAAAACAAATCTCCGCCTGGAGGGATCTCTATTTCTGTGTAACAAATTATTGAAAATTCAGCAGTTAAAACTTATTTTATGTCAAAGGTTAGTGTGGAGCAAGAGTGGGTTAAGAATTAGCTGGGTCCTCTGCCCAGGGTGCCTCTAAGCTGCCGTCAAGGAAGCCCGTGCCATCTCTGTCTCAGGGAGGGCCCTCTTCCAAGCCGCCTGCTTGTGACACAGTCCAGTTCCTTGCAGCTGTAGGGCAGGTCAGCAGCTCCTAGAGGCCATCTGCTCCTGCTCAGTGGGGAGTGTCATCATGGCCACTTGCTCTTTTCCAGGCGAGCTAAGGCACTCAGCTAAGGCTCAGTCTTGTACAGCTTCACATTCCATGTAAAACATACCCTGATCTGAGGAGCAGTCTACCAGCTTTGCCCTTCTCTGTTGGTGAGAAGTCAGTCACATTTGTGTCTACACTTAACTGTAGGAGATGGTCCAGGAGGCGACACCCAGGGGAGGAGGTGCTGCCATCCTAGAGTCCTGCCTGTCACAGATCACGGGAGCCGACTGCAGCTTTACATACTTCTTACCAGCCCTTATTTTAACGCCAGAGGTGCCTAAATCTTGTGTGGGATTATGTGCTACACGGCTCCGTTGGCAGTTAAGGGCTCAGTTTTCTTGGCCACGGCCCTGTTTATCCACAGATTCATTTGCTCTCTAACTTCCAAACTTTCATTGGTCTCATCTCCTTTCCTGTTCTTGCTGTCTTTGTAGGCTTTTGCCTCCAAATGCCACTTGGCAGCATTTGGAGGAGTAAGAGTTGGTGCATGTGTCAGTCTACCATCCTTACACACACATATTCTGGAATACCTACCACCTACCCCCATCCCTTCCAGTGCTTAAATTAGGTTGTTTGCCTTTTGAAAGAGGTAGAAAAGAAGAGGTTCAGAATGTGCCCTTGTATTAATTTTTCACATCCTTCTAGTCTTTAACCATTTTTGTAGTCATGTATGTGAGCTCTTAGCTACACTTTTGTACCTTTAAGCCAAACTCCTCACTTGCTTAAGCACTTGTTTTCTTCTCTCTTAATCAGGATGTTTCTTGCCTTTTGGACTTTCCTAGAAAATTCATCCGGAATTGACATATACCTTAGCAATTAGTTCTCGAATGTGTTTCATTCAGAACTGGAAATTACATTGTTAGCCAGAAACCTTGTCTGTTTGGAGGTCTATTTTGCACTTTTGTTGATATTAAATGTTAATGACTGTTAGTTATTTTAGGAAGCAGCTTGCACTAACATGAAGTAACAGTCACTGCATATATTAGTTTACAGGCCAAGTGGGGGTTGTCCAGTGGCTGCTGGTAAAGGCCCTGTAGTTCTGCTCTCTGGTTCCCGTACTAGATTTGTTAAGTCTCCGGCCGCTGTGAAATGTCAGGTTTGGACCCTCCAGATAGGCCTCTGCAGTATGTAGCTTGTGAAAGCCCTGCAGCTCTGCTAGAGGCGTGTGTAGGCAGCAGGGCAGAGATTTCGGTGAAAAAGCAGCCAGGCCTCCCCTCCAGGCCCAGCCCTGTACTTTGGGACTTAGCGGAGCCTCACACAGTCAGTCTCAAAGCCCTTGCAGACATAATGGCCTTCTTCTCTCTTGGCCAGTTGGGCCAAGAAAGAAGTCATCAGCTCTGAAGTGTAGTAAATAGCTCTCCTTACCTTCCACCCCCTACACACCCCCCCACCCTGCCGTGATTTTCCTGGAGCTTCTGAATTGTAGGTTGAAGCTGCAGTGCAGAGGGAGGGAACAAAGAGATTGCAGAGGCCTCAGCTTCACTGAGCAGGGAGCAGTGGGTGGTGGTGTATCCTCAGGCAGGGGTTGGCCTTCATTTCAGTGCAGGTCACACTAGTGATTGCCAGACCTTCCCACACCACTGTGAGCCAGAGTGGTGTGCAGCGGAGTGGACTCCTGGACTATGCCTGAGGCCACACTGACCTCTGAGATGGGGACATGGTGTGCATGTGTTCTGTTCCTGCGCCCCCTCCCCTTCCATCTGTGCTGCTTTCTTATCTTTAGCCCCCCCCACCCCCAACATTCGACTGTCATTTAAACTGATGCATATTTCCTTAAACAATCTCTGGTGGTGAAGTTGGTGATCCTCATTATTTTTGGAGTTGTCACATTATTGAAATCCCCTCTGCTACTCATGAAGTACTCTATATGGCATGTTTATTTTCAGTTAAATCATTCCCACAAATAGTTAATTTCTTAAAAAAATTTAATGGTCTTAGCATTTCACTACAGTTTTTATTCCTGTTTAATTCCAGTTTCTATCCAAATGTGAAAGAAACGAAATAATAAAGTAGGAAAGGCAGACTAATGTTTTAAAAAATTTGGCAGTGTGCTTTAAAAGCAGGTAACTTTATTGTAAGCTCCACTGATGTGCTGAAACGAAATTCCTGTAGGGAAACCTGGGCTGCATTGAGCAGAAGTGTGACTTCTAGCTCTGGGACTGTATTTTGTAATTCTGAATGTGTTTCTTAGGTCAGAACAGACTGCAACCTCGTAGATCTGGAGACTTGAATTCAGGCTTTATTGCGCTTACACTTGGATGAGTGTTATTGTTTTACTGAAGTGTGATTTACCTACAATTAAATCCACTCATTTAATTCTTTTTGTTTGTTTTAATATTTATTGCATAGAAGAACTGGGGTGTGGGCCAGAGGTGGAGGGGCAGGGTGGAGGTGGGGGGGCTGGCATGAGTGGATTCACCAGAGTGGTGAGTAGAACTGGCAGAGTGACTAATACACACTGCTGAGGGGAGCAGAGGTTGAGACAGGAGAGGTCTGCTGTGCCATGTGGGTGGGTCAGCTCCATGCGGTGGCGTGTGTGTGTGTGTGTGTGTGTGTGTGTGTGTGTGTGTGTGTGTGTGTGTG
>NW_004567134.1:4299664-4318887 GCF_000260355.1 Condylura cristata | reverse complement strand
TGTGTGTGTGTGTGTGTGTGTGTGTGTGTGTGTGTGTGTGTGTGTGTGTGTGTGTGTGTGTGTGTGTGTGTGTGTGAACTCTGGCCATAGTGGTGCTAGTGCTGAGACAATCTCTATAGGCCACCAGGGAGGCACCTAGTTTAATTCTATTGTTTAGTGTCTCAGTCTCTGCCTTGTTTTGAGAATGTATTTGCATCCCACTGTTGGAGTAAACTTTCATTCCTTGAATGAACCAGATTGGAAGCTTTGCAGTCTCTCCCTGGACTGCCTTTCTGAGAGTATGGTAGAGAAGTGCAGCAGAGAGCACCTGCACTGAAGAGGGGAGGGCGGAGGAACAAGATCACGTCACAGTGCCCTTTGTCTAGCCATTGGAGTTTTTCAAATAAATGACAGCAGAAGCTTTCATTCTTGGAGCCAGGCTTGTCCTTTGGTATGACTGCAGGAGACCCTTCTGTCACTGAGGGCTTTTGTGGGACTACGTGCTGGTGAGAGGGAGTTATATTTCCTGTGAGTGAGTGATTTAGGTCTTCAACCACAGATGCTGTAAGCAGAGAGTGGGTCACTACTGAAAATGTATCTGGGCCCTGACAAGCAGGATTGAACTTGTCAAAAACCTCCTCTCATCCTTAGTATCTCTGTTCTAAATAACCTAAGAAAACAGGGCTTAAATTCTTAAGTAGCTCAGGCTGAATGCATCCTCCCTGCCCTCCATCCCCTATGCCCTGGAGTGCTGGCTTTGTAGTGTGAAACACTATTTTACCCAAGGTAACCAGCTACTTTCTTTACTTTCTCTATTTCTAGTAAACTGGGTTTCATCTCTTCTATCCATTGTTTTGTTCAGAACAGTTAGTGCACTATTATAAAAGTTAAGCCATATTTTCTAAAAATCCCAGTAATTTAGATGTTTATAGGAGAAAACAATGCCCTGCCATTCATGTGTGGGTATAAACCTGTTGATGACAGTGTGGTTATGTGTATGTCTTACAAAAATGAGGCAGGTTTGCATACTGTCATGCATTCTGCCTGTTTCGACCTAGCATTACATTACAGATTTCTGTAAGTTTAGTGTTCATACCTCCTCTCAAAGAGATCCAGAGTATACCACTATAGTTACACAGTTTATCTGTCTCCTAGTGATAACTAAGTTTATCAAACTTGAAACAGTTTTCTTGTTCATACTGAAGGTCCTGCTGCTGTAGCCATGTGCACAGGCTTTCTTAGGTAGTTCAGTGGAACTGGTATCAGTGGGCCTGCTGGATTTATATTTAAGTATGTCATAATAATCTCATTCTACAAGGACAGTTGATTTACCTGCAGTGGAAGAGCGTGCTTGTTTTCTCATACAACTAACAGATTTCTAGTCTTAAATTTTTACCACCCTAATATTTGTCTTTGAGTCTCAGTGAAAGTGAGGATTTATTTATTGGTCATAGATTTCTTCTTTAGAGAAATGCTTGCATACTTCATCTGGTGTTAACATATGTAGTAGACATGCTAGAACATGTTTAAAATTTTGATAGTAAGGTACAAACCTCTAATCACACACTGCAACTATCTTCCCCGTCTTTTTCATAAACTGTTTCTCTGTAGGGATATTCAGTTTTTGTGTAGTCACATCTGTTCATCTTTTCCTGTGTATTTGTGATTTGTTTTTAACTTCAGTTGTGTCTTTTATTCCTCCAGGAGATTGTTGAGATTTCTGATGTAAGGCACATTAAAGTTAGTGGTTTAAGAACAGTGGTGGAGGGTAATAAGATAGGAAGGAAAGAATGAATAAAGGATGCCTTAAGCCAGCCCAGTATAAGTTGTGTAAAGGGACACTCTGCGAAGTAGGGGAAACGCACTAGCATCTGAACTGCCCCAACCAATCAGCTTGGGCTGCAGGCTGCTCCTGGGGCATCAGTGGAGTGTTCAATCACTGCTACTGCTGCTACAGAACACCCTAAATTAAGTGATGTAAAACAGCAACTGCTTTATAACCTCTTTAATATCTGGGGTCTGACTGGGGCTGGAGTCATCTGAATGCTTCCCTATCTCACAGGTCCATGCCTGAGCTGGGAAGACTCAAAAGCTGAGTACACAACCCTGGGGCATCTCTCAGCTGTGTTCCCTCCACCTGTTCTCTCTAGTTTGTACACTGCGGGGTAGTTAGACTTAACATGTTTTTTTCCAAAGTACACAGACAACTGTGCATGAGCCAGGGGAAAACCTTTGGAAAAGAGGGACAGTGCGGGAAGTCACAGCACCATGTAGGTGTCACTTGCTAAAACCCAAAATCAGAGGGAGGGGAACTAGATGTGGTCCACCTCTTGGAGGAGTGTCAGTCTTGGGTTGTGTTGTAAAATCACCACAGGGAGTTAATTTACCTGCCACTTCCTGCCTGTTGCCAAGGGCATGTTGACAGGCATTTGCTGGAACCTGGAGGCAATGAGGGATGTGGATGAGGCATTGACAGCCTCTGCTACGGGTTGTCAAGATAAGAATGAAGCTTTCCACACACACAAGATAAAAGTTCGCTTGTATTTTCCTCTAGTTCCTGTTAAAAGTTTTCAGTTTTAGTTTTGCTTTTTAATATGAGATGGGAGTAAAATACTTTTATTTTAATGGTTAGCTAATTGTACAAATAGTTAACCCAGTAGTTCTCAAACTTTTTGGCTTCTGGAACCCACTGGCATTCTTAAAACATTGTTGAGGACTCCAGAGAGCTTTTGTTTATATGATTGCTAAATACTTAGGAAATACTTAGGGTTTTTTTTTTTTTAACTGTATAGTAAATTTTAAAATTTCAAACATTAAATTCATTTTTAAAAATATAAAAACTAACATTTTTAGTGAAAAATAACTAAGAATGATACCATTTTACATATGTGCAAGTTCATTTACTGTGCGACTTAAGACAGCAGGATTTTGCTTATCTGCTGCTGCATTCATTCTGTTGCCATATCATGCAGCTGCCAATCATGCAGTTTCATGGACGCTTCCCAGTACAAATATAAGAGAAAGAGAGTTTAAAATTTATGAAGGTACTGGGCTCCCTAAAGGGGTCTTGGGATAACTGCTGATCAAGAACTCTCAATGATAATGGAAATGGCAGCTTGAGCTGAAGGCATCTTTATCCTCCATATCCTTCAGTACTATACTGAAGAAATTGTAGGGGGCTGGACCTAAGAGGAAAAACCAAGTTAAGAACCTAGTTGGGGAGTTCCCGGGCTGGCTGGCAGTGCAGGAAGGCATTCTGAAATGCCCTGATATGTAGGTTAACCATATAATGTCCATATTGTAAGGTTTTTGACAGGACCAGTAAATATTACTCCACTAAACAATAAAATACATGCATCACACCACATAAGTGATTGAAAAATTACTGCAGCAGGATAGTTTAGGCATCTTTCTCTGTTCTGTGGCAAGACCTGTTTGTTGTACATTAACATGTCACATCCCAACATCCCCCCCTGGTTCCCACCTGCAGTCTCAGGGCAGAGACTACAAAAGCAAGTGAATGTGAGCCAGTGGGAAACCTTTAGCTGTAATAATTTCATTCAAAATGTGTTCCAGAATTTTTTTTTTTTAGAAGTAAAACCTAAAAACTTTGCTATTTTGCTTTCCTTGTGATATTACTACTTCTGAGGCTCAGCACTGAATTTGTGGGAGGAAATGTTGTTATAACTACCTTCTCTGAAAAGTTCTAAAGAGCAGATTGTACTTACCCCCAACTGCCTCTCATTGTACAACTTAACTACCCCAAAGAATTGTTTGCACTTAATAGGGCCTATGAACTGAGTACTTTAGGAATCAGAGACTAGTAATTGTTTAATAGTTTTATATGTGCTGATATAAGCACTGCAACTGAAAGGACAAGACTCAACTATTTTTTTTTTTTAAGACTATTTAAGCATATAGAACTGGGGCACAGGCCAGAGGTGCAGGAGCAATGAAAAGATTCTCCCGAACAGAGTGGGGAGCAGAACAGGCAGACTGATTAAGTACATTGCTGAGGAGAGCAGCAGGCAAGACAAGTCTGCTGCACCAATGTGGGTTACCTCCTTGGCTGGGATCAAACTCGTTCTGAAGTGGCTTTGGTGCTAGCTTTGTATTGCTGCACTTTAACCGGTTGTGCCACCAGGGAGGGCCCAAGACTCAACTACTTTAAAGCAAATACCAGAGCTGTGAATTTTTAGTGAAAGTAGAGGAGTAATCACAATAACCTTGGAATTTAATTCTGTGACCCTATTTTATAACTTCGTGGGAAATAGCAAATTAGAATTATTTTAAGTTAGACTTGTGTAGTATTTGCGGAAAAGAGCTGCTGTCTGATCAATCTTTATCCCGAACTATCTAGTGTGACCATAGATACACAGGATGCTGAAATTTCATTTGCATGCTGATATTTGTATCTCCCTTATGCCCCCTCTCCCCAACATACACACAGCCCCACTTTTAGGCCCTTGACATGGTACTAGTTTCCTATTATACTGACTCTTCTATACACCTTAATGCCATGCAGATAATCTAGAAAGGCAGGATTCTTAGCTGTGTACTAAAAAACTCTTCACCCCTCACTGAGAATAAGGAGTCTGATATTCATGTTCACTCCTGTTCTTTGACCATCTATTAGACATTAGAGTCTGTTGAATCTCTTTGCTTACAAATTGTATTGAAAGCAATGGGTGGAAGAGGAATTTGCATTTTCCCTTCATACTGGAACATAACTTTTCAGAAGAGCTGGTTTATGTTGTTTTTCATAAAGCAGCAGCATATAAATTGAAACTGCAGTTAAATGACTAGTGGGCAAGATTAAACTTTTGTAATGTTTTATTTCACGTAGCTTAAAACATTCTTAGAATTTTAAATAGTGATAGATTTTGAAAACGAAACTCTACAACTTCCATAGACCTCTTAGCCATGCTTCATGAAAAACTAGAAATTCTTTTGAAGGTTTATATACTTACTGCCAAATGAAGATAGCAGGTACCATTTCCTCAGTGTTGGTATCCAGGCTTTGTGAAGGACGTAGTTGGAAAGCCATTTAATTAGTGGCTGTAAAGATCTATTGTGAGGAAGAACTGGGATGTAGGCTCCAGGTATAGGGTTGAGCAGATTCACCAGAATTGGGGAGTAGAACTACACTGCTGAGGGGAGGGAGGTCTGCTGAGCCATGTGGGTCACCTCCCTAGTTGGGATTGAACTCATGTCACAGTGGCTGGTGATAGCTTCATAATACTGTCTTTAACACTTGTGCTACCAGGGAGGCCCATGATCTTATTTTCCCTTCCATTAGTATGGCAGTGTCCCCATTATTTGGACCCACTGTTCTGGTATAACTGCTGGATGCCACTGATGGGCACTCTTAACTTTGGCACCAGCTTTTGGTGGGAGTCTTCTACATTGGCCTTTGATCTGAAAGTACATCTCTAGTATCGCCAGTCACTTTTTTCCTTCCCCCACCTTGTATGAGGAGGTTGTTAACTTTACTGAAACTATAGCAGTGAATGTCCCACTTCTATACAGGACTCACCAAGCCATGTCACTTACCTGTTTGTCTCCTTAGAGATTTTTTTTTTGGGGGGGGGGATTCATGTTTCTTCTGCCACTTCACTTCTTATGAAGAGTGATGCTAAGGATAGGACATCTTTTATTTAAGAAGAGCTCATGCGAAGTTGTTGCTTTATTCTGTTTATGTAAGTATGCTTACGGGAGATCATTGTGGGAGATGTGGATTTCTTTTTCTTCTTTTTTAAGATAGATTAATTTACTTATGCATACAAGAACTGGGTCATGGGGGGGGGGGGTAGGAGCTACAGAGGATTCACCTGAGGCAGAGTAGAGAAACCGAACAGGCAGATTAACTGGAATACACTGCTGAGGAGAGCAGCAGATGAGACAGAAGAGTCTGCTGTGCCAAGTGGGTCAGCTCCCTGGAGGGCCCTGAATGGAACTCATATTTTGGGAGCTGGCGGTAGCTTGATAGTACTATCTTTTAACCCTTGTGCCAACAGCGAGGCCCCCAGATGTGGATTTCTCTTGGTAGACAGCTGCCTCAGTACCATTTTTCCCCCCATCTTTGAATGTCTTAGCAAAGGAAATTAAGAATGGACTTTAACTATTACATTTGCTGTATGCAATATACATTCCATGCTGGATTTCTCAATACAAGTGTGTGTGTTCTAGTTTTTTGAATGGTGGTGTTTTTACCATTTTTAAAAAAGATTTATTTATGCATACAGAACTAGGGTACAGGCCAGAGGTACAGGGGTGGTAAGAGTATTCACCAGAGAGGAGAGCAGAACAGGTAATGAGGAGAGCAGCAGGTGAGACAGAAGTCTGCTGCGCCTGCAGGTCAACTGCCTGGCAGGGGATCAAACTCATGCTGTAGTGTCTGCGACGGGGAGGGGCCCTGATTTTATAACCTTACTGCAGAGTTATATAGTGGAGAAAGATAATACCAGTAGTAACTTAAGATTTTTATTTGCGGTAATACTGGTTTATATCACTTTATACGCTAACGAATAGGTTCCACTCCCCACCCACACCGATAGCACACATTTATCAAGTATTATTGGGTCCCTTCCCCACTTTGTTACAGATACTGTACCCCTCCAGTAGCCTCAATTCTGCCGTCATTTCTAGACTGTTTTGACTCTGTATAGTCTACATGAGTAAAAATCATTTGGTATTTATCTTTCTCCTGACATACTACCACTTAGCATAAACCCTCCCATTCCATCCATATTGTCATAAATGGCAGGAGTTAACCTGTTTTTTCAATAGCATTCCATCATGTATACATCAATGTATACATCATATATACATAGCGCATTTTCTTAATTTAATTCAGTGATCTGTCATTTCTATTACTTGCCTGTTTTAAATAGTGCTGACCTGACCATGGCGTGCATGTTTCCTTACAATTGTTTCTGCATTCTTTGGATACATGCCAAGGAATGGAGTTAATGGGTCATATGATATAATTTTTATAAATCTCCACTTTATAATGTCTGGAATAGTATGCTTCCCCACAAGCAGTTCATGAAGGTTCCCTTTTTGCTTACTAACTTTTGTTGTTACTGGTGTGTGTGCTTTTTAATGTGGGCCATCAGTCTCACTGGAGTGAGGAGGATCTCATTGTGGTTTTGATTTGCATTCCCCTGGTAAGTGATTTGAATATTTGTTCATGTGTAATAGGTAATTAGTATGTCTTCTTTGGAGAAGTGTCTATTTAGCTCCTCTGCCCAACTTTTGACCTTTTTTTTTTTGTTCTATGCATTCTCTGCAGATCTTGGATATTGGCTTCCACTTAGGTGCTAATATTTTCTCTCATTCAATTGCATGTCTTTATCTTACTGGATTGCCAGCCTTGGTACTATTGATACTTGGGGTTGAGAGTATCTTGGAGTATAGTATGTACAGTGACTTTATTATTAAAATAAGTCTTTTACACCAGTAGGTGCCAGTAGCACATTACCTCCTAGTTGTGACATCCCAAAATGTCTGAGAGGCAAAATCATTCTCAGCAGTTAGGACCCATTACTTCAGTGTCACTGCTGACTGTGCTGATATAAGTAACTAGTTTACTTTATAATGAAGTTTTTGCAAATAAGAGAACAAATATACACTAGCCAATCCAACAATATTTTCCACTTGTGGTTTTCTAGGTTTATTTCACATACCAGTGTTTACAAATTTAGGATGGTATTGGGAAACTGAGTTGGGATTTTTAGGGGGAGGGGGTGTGAACTGAACTAATTCACTTGATCCTGTGCCGTTTTTTTTTTCCACTACTGCCAGGTTATTGCTGAACACATGCATTTTTATAGCATGTTTCTTCCCTCTCAACTTATTTCCTATTTTTTTCCCCCTAAGAACAAGACCAGATACCTAAAATAACATCTAGATTAAGCCTTGCTATGTTTGTAAGCAAGTGTCATTTCTCCCAATAAGTTTCAAAAGTTAATTGTTATCTTTTTGGTTCCAGGATGTTACTGATTTGAAAATTGAAATACAGTTTTGGCTTCTGTTGAAATGGAACAGTGGTCTAGAAAGTTTGAGAGGACTCACAAACAAAATGAATGTTAATTTTAAGTCATTCCAGAAAATTTTAAAGACAGTTTTATTGATTACTTCAGTCATTTAAGATACGGTCTTAATTTCAACAGTATATAAAGGATTATATGTATGAAGCAGAAATAGATTTTTTTTTACCTTGTGCAATTATCAATGTAGAATTAATGATAATGAAGAACCATCATGACACGTTATTGAACTGTCCTGTAGATTAGAGATGGGTCCTGATAATTGTAGGAAAAGCTGTTAAGAGATTACATGAATCATGACAATCCTTGCTCCTAATACTAGCTAAATGACATGCAATCATATATAAGAAAATGCTGTGTCAGAATTAAAAATGAATATTTAACATGCTTCCCTAGTTGTATTTATTTGGACTAAAAAGCTAGGTTAGAGACCACAACAGTGAGTATAGTCATGTGAGTTTTCTTACAAATCATGTTGTAAGCAGTGCTGTAATTCAAACTTTTGTTCATCTATATTATACTCAGGGAGATTTAGCATAATAATTTCAAGATCCTAGATTTCTGTAATGCTAAAACAGCATCTGCTTTGACTTACCTCTGGTGCTTAAACTACCTGTCCTTTAAGCCTAAAGTAAGTTTTCCTTTCTCACTATCAAAGTTTTAGAGGGCATCTGTACTGCAAATCTGTTTTAGTCTTTCATTAGTAATAGCTAGATATTGTGGATAATGCGCTGCAGCTTCTACATCAGTACTTAACTACTTCAGTGTTGTGGACACAACTTCTTTATTTAAAACCTTATGTAGCCTCCTTACCTCTGACTTCGTGGAACCTTAGGACCTGCTGTGGATTTGGTTTAAGGAACTGTTGTGCTGGGTGTGATAATGTATTCAGACCACCTCTAAAACCAGTAAGGCTAGTATCATTTGTTTTGCGATTTCAAAAGATGGTGGTCTGGTATAAGAGATCCAACTTTCAACTTAACTTCTTGCTGTGCCTTCCTCACTAAGCTTAATATTTTGTGTCTTGGGAACTAGCAGAGCCCAAGGAGGCTGGAGGAATGATCACCCACCTTCTAAATCAGTAGATTTTAACAGAAAATAACATTAGGAAGGTTACATTTCGCACATGAATTCACTCAATAACAGCTTTAAAGTGAGTATGTCAAGTTTTCATTCATCATTTCCCAAAGTCCCCTAGTTGAGGACTAAACCCTGTTACTAAAGGGCTTCTAGGACTATTACTATGCTATTTCATTTCTTTTTTATAACTATTACACAGGTGTGGATTTGATCCCTTATTCCACTTCTATTGAAGTCTATTCCCAAAAGAAAGCTGATCAGCAATCTTGACTAGTTATCAGACAACCAGTTGCCCTACTTCAGTACCAGCAATTGCCACATGTTTGTCACCTGCTTAAAGATCACCAAGACAGTTTTAAATACTCATCCTGTTCTCTTCCCCTAATGCTGTAACAGATTTCTGCCACTCAAATTTGGGAACCATCAGTTTTTGAATAACTCCTCTTTGTTCTTGCAAACCTTTCATCTATATTAAAGGACCAGTGGAATTGGATCCAAGCCAGCATGTCATCTCTAGGATTAGACTGACTAAATTATATATCACCAACCTATGAGGAAGACAGTATGCCATGATAATCTGTAATCTCTATTCTAGTTGTATTCATCCACTCAGTTTTTCTAGATCATATTATGTCTAAAAAGATACTCCTTTGCTATCTTACTCCACAGTGCTGGTCCCAAAGGTGATAACATCTATGAATGGAGATCAACCATTCTAGGGCCTCCAGGATCCGTATATGAGGGTGGTGTGTTCTTCCTTGATATCACTTTTACACCAGAATATCCCTTCAAACCTCCAAAGGTAAGGAACTCTTACTAATTGGTGCTAAAATTGAGACCTGTGAAAAGAATTGAAATGTACAGGAAATACTTTCTTTGGGTTAAGTAACTAAATGGTAGGATTTGAAGTGCCATCAGAAGCACTTAACAGCTCTGAATTTTCCAGCCAGGTGAAAGTTTTCTGAACACTTAAATGGGGTCAGAAAAATCTATGTACTAATAATAAAACATCAAAATCATTATCTCCTACCAAAGCCTTCAGTTTCCTCATCTGTGATAGCCCACCCATCTCTCATAATACTCTTCATTCACACAGGCAGAAGGAAAAACCCTCTTGGGGATGAGGTAGATGCACAAACAACTGCTACCACAAGAAATAATTGAAAAATTTCAGCTAAAACCATTTAGTTTTTACTTTGAAATGATCCATCATCATTGACCAAAATTAGGACACAAAACAATAACCCATCCTCCTGTACCGTACCACTGCTGGTAGCTCACCTGTGGGAACTCTGTTAAAAGTGAATGCTGTCTGTGATTTAGGTAGATAGGGATAGCTACATGATATGATGTAAGAGTTAGAAGAGATTTGTCTCTGCTTTTTTCTAAGAATTTCTTTCACAGGTTTTTGAGTGTGTGATCTTGTTTGCTAAACATTTTAAAGTTCTTTACTATTTCATGTAGCCTTGTAGTACTGATAGCTAACACAAGAGGTCAGCAAAGAAATAGCTATTCTAAGCGATTTTATGATTTCCTTAACATTTCCAACGAATTCAGGAAATAATAATAAAGATTATGTCAGATATTAAATCATTAATAGTGTGAACCTATGTTACTTTAGAGCCACTTGCTGGGAAAGAAAGTTTAGTGAAAAGATTCTTTGTTGCTATTTAAATTTAATGTTTAAATTTTAGGTTACATTTCGCACAAGAATCTACCACTGTAATATTAACAGTCAAGGAGTTATCTGTTTGGACATATTGAAAGACAACTGGAGTCCAGCACTAACCATTTCTAAAGTCCTCCTTTCTATCTGCTCACTTCTTACAGACTGCAATCCTGGTAAGGTTAATTTACTTTGTTTTACTCTTCTTCACCTTAATGGATACATTATGTTAAAGTACATCTTTTATTTTTCTCAACCCAGCAATTTGATTTGTAAACTCTACATCTTCTGACAGGCTTGTGCAATTTACTTGGTGGCATTCAGCAAAAGGACGATGTAGTCTACAGCGTTGTACTGTCTAGTTTTCTTTAACATACTGTGTGGCACACACACAAAAAAACCCCTCCAATTGGGTGGTATTTGTTAGTAGGAAATGGAATGAAGTAATGAGATAAAGGCTTATCACAGATACTTAGTAAAATAGAAGCATACAACTTTCTCTAAAGTAATCTACATCCTTTTCTTCCAGCCGATCCCTTGGTGGGAAGTATTGCCACTCAGTATATGACCAACAGAGCAGAACATGACAGAATGGCCAGACAGTGGACCAAGAGATATGCTACATAAGTTGGGTTTTCACAATTCTTACATTGTCTGTCACAGAGAGAGCTGCTTATGATTTTGAAGGGGTGGGGGAGGGTGGGAGTTGGTAAAGAGTAGGGTATTTCTATAACAGATATTATTCAGTCTTATTTCTTAAGATTTTGTTTTAACTTAAGGTATCTTGCTACAGTAGACAGAATTGGTAATAGCAACCTTAAAAACTGTCATTAGTTCTGCAATATTAGCTGAAATGTACAGAGAAAAAACATTTGGGTTCAGTTGCTTGTAAAAATTTAATTCTATACAGGTTATACACTTTGGCCGTTTATTTGGCCCTCTACAGAGTACACTATTCAAAAATTGGAAATCTTTTTCCTTCTTAGAAGGGAACATTAAGTTTTTAAGAGACTGTTATCTCATATATAAAATGGACTCATACCTATCAGACACCATATAGGAATTGAGTAGTTGTGAATTTTATTTTATATGCCAATTTCTTTGTGGAAAGATTATTATAGAAGTCTGAATCAGGACTTGTGGAAACCTGTAGTAAAATACCTTAAGCTGTTAACTGTAAGGTGTGGAATAGGAGTTATTCAGTGGGTTGGTTTTATGTTGTGGGCTGCTTAAGTCTGCATTTGTTACTGTGCTAATAAACAATATTAAAACAACCACCCAACATTGCTGTCTTCATTACTTTGTTTAAACATTTGTAGTTTTCAGATTTTGTTAACGCTATGGTAGCAAGTACATGGATTCTCTCATGGGCAAAATAAAATTAGTCTAGCCACATTGGACAGCAATTTAGCAATACCCAAATGTACTACACCAGAGAAAAGCACATACATAATCACTAAATGTTTTATGGCAAATATGGATATTAACACAGACTTTAGTTAGAAAAGAACCCACTGCAAGGCCATTTAGAAAATCAACACTATCTGGAAGAGAAAGCAGGCAATGACAACTATTTCTGAGTAACAATTACGAGGTTTATGTTTCTTTTATATGCAGCAGCACTTTGTAGCTTCAATTCGCCAACCTAAAAAGGACTCCATTTAAGATGCTACGGTTCACTAGATGCTTATTCTGTACTATATCACTAAAGTTTTTCTACTTTTTACTTACTGTATATAGTACTGTCAACTTGCTAAAAACAACCCCATTACTCACACTTGGCCAAAAATCTTCAGAGACTCCTGTAGCACAGACACAGGTGTTTAAATTGAAGACTACCTATAATGCATTATGTTTAGAGTATATAGTATGGAAGCTTTACTTTCCCTAGGTGCTTAGTAGTTCACTAAAAAACAAACAATTTGAGTAAAGCTGAATCACAGCTTTTGTTCTATTTAGCAAAATCTTCACAAGTTAGTTATGTACTAGTACCCAAATTGCTGTTCATATCCAGAAAAAGCTGCATTTTTTAAAAAAGTCCACATTTGAGCTAAGACATCTGCATAGCTTCTGGAACAGGTGAGAGAGGGGAAACTACTCAGTAGCTGTATTTGCATACTGCCCAAAATTTATTTCACTGTTTCAAGAGCAACATAAATAACAAAAATAATTTCAGGCCAACTTCTTGATATAACTTAAAGTGCACCTATTTTAGACATTTTAAAGGCAATCACTATTTGGCAAACAATTGTGGCATCAGTCATTTTTAGTTCTCAGAGCTAGAGTTTCCTTTGTTTTTCCTCCCAGGTAAAGGAAAGCTCGATTTGCTCTGAGGCTGGGAAAGTTTGCTGGCTAATAAAGTGAATGGTTCAATCAGAGTTTTCCGATCTGTAACTGTTACCTCCCATAGTCGCACTTTTTCGTTTTTCGCCCACTGCTGTGCCACTTCAGTGTCCACTTGTCTTTGCTCAGAAAGGTCAATTTTGTTTCCTAATACAACAATTGCTACCTGAAAGAAAAATACAATGATCATACTTTGTCACATTAATACTTTGTCAACATCATTTCCTAGGCAAAACTGAAGAAAAAGTTTAACAAACTGCTTCAACTAAATTGACCTCTTCCATAATTTTTTTTAATGCAGGTTCTCTACAAGTTGCTAAGAATAAAAGTGATGTATCTGTACCCACACAACAAATACTGTGTATCAATTGTGGGGGAGGGGGGCTGGGTTTTATTATATGAAAAAGAGGAAATAATGTATATTCCTATTTGCTTTTAATTTATATAAACTTTGAAGGACGCCCCAAAGGTAATGGTAAATCATAAAGTATGCTTAAGGGCCTCTCCAGTGGCACAGGATTTGTTAAAAGTCTCAGCACTATCAGTCAGCCACTGCAACATGAATCTGATCCCTTGCCAGGACGGTGACCCACATGGCACAGATGACCTCTCCTGTCTCACCCACTGCTCCCTACAGTTTCCTATGTATCACTTTTATTTCTGAACCACAGTCAAAATGATTATAAATGCAGTATAAGCCAGGTCTTATCATTCCTTTGGTCAGAAACAGTTGCTTCACTAAAATATTGCTCTTTCCATACAATACTCCTAAGCCCGTTTTATGCCTTCAGTGCTATTCCTAAATATGACAAGTAAATTCCCGCACCAGACCCTTGCATTAGCTAGTCCCTCCACCTGGAGCGCTCCTCTTTCTCCAAACTCCTGTGTGCACCATCCCCTCACTTCCTTGAAATCTGCTGAAAGTCACTTATTAGGAGACCTTCCAGACCACCCCACAGAAAACAGTACCCTCTATTCCCACTCTACTTTTCTATGTAAGATTACCCTTCGTGTATATTTTTGTTCATTGCCTCTACAGGGACTCTAGCTGGTCTACCGTATTCTCTGCATCTTGAACAATGTCAGGCACATACAGTATTTGCTAAGTATTAATTGAATGAATATGCTTCTTAAACAACCCTAGTAAAAAGATACCACTATTGCCTTTATTCTACAGATAAGGAAGCTGAGGTAGAAAAGCTAAAAAGCAGAGGCAAGATTAAATTATGAAGTATTGAGTGTTCGCTGAGCTCTTTCAAATTCTGAGAAGCAGGGAAGAGAATTCAGAGGATACTTAAAGTACCTAAAGCTGTTTACAGAAAAATGTAATTTAATAAAAAGCTCACTAGCAGTCCTCAAAGAAATGGAACAAATATTCCTGAGATTCATATGGAAGCACAAAAGATACCAAATAACCAAAGCTGTCCTCAGTAAACTACCTCTAGACTTCAAACTATACTGTGAAGCCATAATTAAAATAGCATGGTAACAAATCAAAAACAAGACACACAGGCCGATTGAACAGAATTGAAGATGGTGGCCTAGGGGTTAAGTCTCAGCACACTCATCACAGTTAAGGCCTAAGTTCATTGCCCAGCCAGGGAGCTGACCCACATACAGTGTAACAACTCCTGTCTGCCTGCTGCTTCCTGTAGCTGTGTACTTTACTAAATCTGCCTCTTCTGCTCCCCACTGTCCCTGGTGAACCCTCTCATACCTCCACACCTCTGTACTACACTCCAGTTTTTGTATGCATAAATATTTTTTTAAAAATAAGCTAACACCTTATACTAGTGACTGGCAAGGGTGTAGAACAAAAGGAATACCATCACACTGTTGGTGGAAATATAGACTGGCCCAACCCCAATGGAAAGCAGTGTGACTGTTCCTCAAAAGACCAGAACTGGATCTGCCAAACCACCTGGCAATTCCATTCCTAACTAATCAAAGAATACGAAAATTCAAAAGAAAAACTGCACTTTACAATAGTGGACATGTGGAAACAACCTAAATGTTCAAGAGCACCAGTGGACTAAGGAAATGTGGTATGCACACACTATGGAATACTACTCAGATATCAAAGAAGATAGAAAACTCATGCTATTTGTGGCAATATGGATGGAGGTGGAAGGGATTACACTAAGTGAAATAAGCCAGGAGAAAGAAATAAAACAGATGGTGTAACATGTGGAATATAAAGAAACCAAACAAAGGGTCAGGCAAAAACACTTTAAAACCAACCCCTGAAAGCTGTCCATAAATCCAAGGCATCCATGAAAAGGGGGATTAAAAAGAGTCTGAAAAGGGTAAAAAGAAGGCGAGCACAATGGGCTGTGGTAGACTTTGGGTACTTTGCTGGTGGAACCTATGTGACCACATTTGAGGGGAGAAATCCTATGCAAAACATAAACAGTACTTTATTAGTAAGTAAAACAAAATAACAGCATTTACCTGCATATGTATGTGGGAAAGACGGGAAGCAGGTGGGAAAGGAGCATTCCTTGTCTGCCTTTTTTAATGTCTTGAAAGTTGAACTTTTTTGAATATTCACAAATATTCAAAAATAAATATCAACAGCCCAAGATGTCCTTCAACAAGTGAATAAATCTGGGCACATACCACAGAACAAAACTGAGCAGTAAAAAGGAGTAAACTATTGAACTATTGGTATGTACAACTTGCATGACCTCCAGAGAACGATGTGGAATGAAAAAAAAGCTAAAAAGAACCAAAAAGTTACACATGTAGGTTTTCCATGTATGTTATCAGTCTTGAAATGAAATGACATGGAGAACAGATTAGAATTTGTCAGGGGTTAAGGAGAGATTGGGATTGGAAGGGAAGTGGATAGGGCTACAAAAGGGTATATGAGATCCTTACAATGAAGAAAATGTTCTGTATCTTATCACTATCTTGGCTGTGATACTGTACTTAGTGTATTGGGGAAAACTGTAAGGCAACTGTTTAAAATTTCATGTGAGTCTGTAATCTCAAAAGGTTTAACATTAAAAAAAAAAAATCCAGGTTAAGAACATCTAACCAGTGCTATTAACCAATCCATTACGTGGTTCCTACATGAGTAGGCAAGAAATGAGGCATGTGAATACCTGGGAAAAAATCTGTTCCAAGTATGGAAACCAGCAATTGAGAAAGAATTCATTGGGGAACAAAATTACTGGGTTGGCTGTTGGTGGGAATGCGAACTAGTCCAAATACTACAGAAAGCTGTGTGGAGGACCCTCAAATTACTGAAAATGGAGCTACTGTATGACCTAATTCTACTAGGAATTTACCCGAAAGACACAAAAACATTAATTTGAAAGGAAATTGCACTTCTATCTTCACTGCAGCACTATTTATAATAGCTAAGATATAAAAACAAATGCTGAAAAACAGATGACAGAATCAAGATGTGGTATTTATATGTGTAATAGAAGACTACGTAACAATCAAAAGAGAGAGAAACTCATGCCACTTGCAGCAACATAGAGCTGTAAGGGATTATGTTCTTTGAAATAAGAAGGAAACAGAAAAGGATAGTCTCACATATAAGGAATATAGGGAAACCAAACAAGAGGTCAGAGGAAAAAAAGACAAAACTAATATGCAAATGATAAGTCTGAGATCTACAGTGAGAGGAGGAAGGAGAAAAATGAGAGGAAGATGGAATCATTAAAATTCAACTTATGGGGCCCTCCTTGGTGTTACAATGGGTTAGAGTGCAGCACTGCAAGCTAGCCACAGCCACTTCAGTGTGAGTTCAATCCCCCACCCAAAAGGTGAACCACATGGTACAGCAGACCTCTCCTGGCCCACCAACTGCTCCCCTCAATAGTGTATTTCAGTGGATCTGCCTGTTCTGCTCCCCACTCTGTCTCTAGTGAATCCTCACTGCCCCTATACCTCTTGCCTGTACCCCAGTTCTGTATGCATAAAGAAAGAAAGCTTTAAAAAAAAAATTCAGCTTATACATAACAAACAATGAGAGAAAGTCAAATGCTGGTATTGACCCAACTCAGTCCTGTATTTCCCAGGCTAGGGAAAAAAAATAAGATTACAGATAATATAATGCTTTAAAAATAGTAAAAAGTACCCCAAAATCCATGCTATAATTTAGTGTTATAATTCAGAGTTCTTTTTAACACACACACTAACCTCTTTTTTGTCTTTAAACTTATCGATTTCTTTCTTCAGAAGCTCCACTCTTTGAAAGGATTCAAGGTTATTCACACTGTACACAAGAACAAAGCCATCAGCAAATGAAAAATAATGCTTTGGCAGCTCCACGCCTTCTTTCAGGCCTCTGGTGTCATAAAGATGTAACTGTTCTTTTACTCCCCGATCTGTTTCCACTGAAGCCATATATACATCTTCCATTGTTTCACAATCTTCCATTCCTGAGATTTAAAAAAAATCACTCCTTTGAAAAACTCAGAACCAACTGTTGAGTATTTTCTCGTCCCTATTCAGTGTATGTAAAACTCACACTTGGGTGAGACTCCACCAGTCCTCGCCCAAGGAAATTCCATCAGGAAAAGTGTCAAGAGTGGCCAGAAACCTGGTGAACTTCCACGAGAACCTCCCAGCCCCTGTAAACACAAGCAGAAGTCTCCTGAACTTATATAAAACCCTGTCAGTCCCCACCCAGTCCTGCCAAATGCCTCAAGACTTACTAGGAGAGCCTGCCAATACCCATCCAGACCACTGAAACTCCAGGACCATGTCAAGGGAGGAAGTCAGAGTGGCCATAGGCCTCATGAAACCCCACCAATACCAACCCAGACCAGAAGAGGCCTTGCAACTCAATATGCCTGAATCCACAAAGTCCTTGTGAAATCCATGGAATCCCCCATCAGCACAGGCTGGTGAGACCCTGGACTGGCAGCAGAGAGGCAGCATGCCAGAGGCTTCATGACCACCCAGGAGGCCGTCAGCCCCTCACCCAAATAGATGAGAACACTGACCAGGGAGGTGGGAGGAGCCACACCCAAAGGAAACCCCACAGAGCTATTGGGTTCCAAAGCTAATAAAATCAGAAGGAAAAACTTAACAAACAGTAACATGAGTCCCCAATCAAAGAAGAGAGAAAAGTCGTCCATTCATAGACATGGAAGCTATGCTCTCCCCATTAGAGACAGAGTTTAGAATGGCAATGATAAAGAAATTGAAGAAAACTCAGAAAAACAAATGTTGTTAGAAATGAACTCATAAATATAAGATAAAAATGGATTTCATGATTTCAAAAGAGAAATACAAGAGATGAAAAACTCAAGAGAAAATTGTGGAAGTAGAATTGATGAAGTTAAACAACCAGTTAATAGACTTGAAAATGCAAATGTCGAACAAAATAGAAGATACAAACAAATGGTAAAATATTCCCCACTCATGGGTTGAAGAATCAACATTTTCAAAATGGTCATTCTACCCAAAGCAATATACAGATCCAATGCAATACCAATAAAAATGCCAATGACCTATTTCAAAGAACTGAAGCATATAATATAGAAATTCATATGGAAGCACAAATACCCTGAATAACAAAAGCTAGATTGCCAAAGAAAGAGGATGGAGGTATCATACTTCCAAACTATTATATATAAAGCCAAAATAATTAAAACAGCCTAGTACTGGAAAAAATAGACCAATGGAATAGCTGAAAACACAAAAATGAACCCACATTATTTATGGATAATTAATCTATGACAAAGGAATAAAAAAAAACATACACTGGAACTAGGATGGCTCTTCAGTTGAGAAAACTGCATAGCTATATACAAAGAATGAAATGAAACCATGCTACATATACACCAACATCAACTCAAAATGGATGAAAGATTTGGATGTAAAACCTGAAACCATAAACTACAAAATACAGGGCCCTCCCTGGTGGCACAAAGGGTTAAAGCACAGCATATAAAGCTCTCAGCAGCCACTGTAGCACCAGTTCCATCCCATGCCAGGGAGGTGACCCACATGGCACAGCAGACCTCTCCTGACCCGCCCACTACTCCCCTCAGCAGTGTATTTCAGTAGATCTGCCTGTTCTGCTCCCCACTCTGTATCTGGTGAATCCTCTCACTCCCATACCTCTAGCCTGTACCCCA
>NW_004567134.1:4287811-4299542 GCF_000260355.1 Condylura cristata | reverse complement strand
ATGACAGGGCCTCCCTAGTGGTGCAAGGATAGTCTTAGTACTATCAAGCTACAGCCAGCTACTGCAGCGTGAGTTTGACCCCCAGCCAGGGAGCTAAACCATATATGATGCAGCAGACCTCTCATCTCACCTACTACTCCCCTCAGCAGTGTATTTCAGTAGATCTGCCTGTTCTGCTCCCCACTTTGTCTCTTGTGAATCCGCACCTCTGGCCTATACCCCAGTTCCAGTATGCATAAATAAAAATCTTTTAAAAAAATGTTCACAAGGTCACGCAATGGATGATTTGACTCATAGCAGGAGTATAATGGACCAGGCGAGAATATAATAATAATGAACAACTATATACCAGAGACATTTTACGGGGTGGAGTGGGGAATGGGATCAAAAAACAGTGGGGGGAGGAAAATGTGCTGGACTATGGTGATGGCACATGGGTGATTTGGTGATGAGAAACCCACAGGGATTACAACTGAAACCAAAAAATGCACAAAATGATGTAAAAATAAACTACTATTAAAAAACAAAACAAAAAATGTTCACAAATGCCCTCCCTGGTGGTGCAGCAGATTAAAGCACAGCACTGTGAAGCTGGCCAGAGGCTGCTTTAGTGCAAGTTTGATCCCCGCCGTGGAGATGATCTATATGGAGCAGCAGACCTCTCCTGTCTTACCCGCTGCTCTCCCTTCAGCAGTGGGTCAATTTGCTTGTTCTGCTCCCCACTCTGGCTATGGTGAATCCACTCATTGCCCTTGCACCTCTGGCCTGTACCCCAAGCTCTGTATGCAAAAATAAATAAATCTTTAAAGAAAATGTTTTTCCTGGGAAGCTACATGCAAAAAAATGAAACTAGATCACTGCCTCACTCCAGTCACAAAAATCAACTTGAAGTGGATTAAAAACCTAGACATAGGAACGGAAACCATAAAATACCTAGAAGCAAAGATGGGTCAAACACTACACGACATACACTTCAGTGACATCTTTAAAACCACAGCACCCAACGCCACAACAGTGAAGGCAAGGATAAGTAGATGGGACTACATCAAGTTAAAGAGCTTCTGTACAGCAAAAGAGACATTACTAAAAACAAACAGACAGCCCACTAATTGGGAAAACATTTTCTCACACAAAAGTAGTGATAAAGGGCTGATCACAAAAATATATGGAGAACTGATGAAACTCAACAAAAATAAACAACCTCATCAAAAAATGGGCAGAAGAGCTAAAAAGACACTTCTCCAAAGAGGAAATGCAGATGGCCAACAAGCATATGAAAAAATGTTCAACATCACTCGTAATAAGGGAGATGCAAATTAAAACCACAATGAGATACCACCTCACCCCAATGAGAATGGCACATCTTCAAACAACTAGCAACAACAAATGTTGGCGAGGATGTGGAGAAAAAGGAACTCTCCTGCACTGCTGGTGGGAATGCAAACTAGTACAACCACTATGGGAAACTGTTAGGAGGTTCCTCAAACTGCTAAACATGGAGCTTCCCTACGACCCAGCAACCCCACTCCTAGGTATCTACCCAAAAGACATAAAAACACTGATTGAAAAAGATACCTGTACCCCCATGTTTATTGCTGCTTTGTTTACAATTGGAAAAACATGGAAGCAGCCCAAATGCCCAAAAGTAGATGACTGGATTAGAAAGATGTGGTACATATATACAATGGAATATTACTCAGCAACCAAAAAAGAGAAACATGTCTTTTGCAGCAACTTGGATGGAGCTGGAAAAGATCATGCTTAGTGAGATAAGCCAGAAAGCGAAAGAAAAATACCGGATGGTTTCACTCATAGCAGGAGTATAATGGACCAGGCGAGAAAATAACAAAAATAATGAACAACCATATACCAGAGACATTTTGCAGGGGTGGAGTGGGGAATGGGATCAAAAACGGGGGGGGGGGAGGTAAATGCATGGGATTATGGTGATGGCACACGGGTGACTTGGTGATGTGGTGATGGGAAACCCGCGGGGACTACAATTGAGATGGGAAAAAAATGTAAACACGTAAAATAAACTGTTATAAAATTAAAAAAAAAAAAAAGTTTTTCAAAAAAGACCAGAAACAACAAGTGCAGGCAAGGATGTGGAGAAGACAGCCCTCCTATATTGCTGGTGGGAATGCAACTGGCCAAACCCTTATGAAAAGCAGTATGGAAGTGTCTCAAAACATTCAAAATTCAACCCAGTAATTTCACTCCTAGGCACCCTTCAAAAACATTAATTCAAAAAGAAACACACATTCCCATGTTTACTACAGAACTATTTATTTTAGCTAAACAATGAAGACAACCTAAATGCCCCAGAACATATCTAGATCAACAAGATACATTATATATACACAATGGAACACTACTCAGCAATCAAGAAAGATATCTCATGCCATTTGCAGCAACACAGATGGAATGTGAACGGATAATGCTAAGTGAAATAAATCAGAAAGATAAAAATAAACACAGGACAGTATCACTTGTATGTAAATACAAAGTAACTAATAGTCAAATAAAGACAAGCTGAAAACCATTATAGAACTGGGGGGGGGGGGGGTTGGGGACAGGAGAAAGGGTAACAACAAAGAGGGAATGAAGCACCGCGGTGGTAGAATATGGATGAGTTAGTGGTGGATGCACTATGGTAGTTAACCTGATAGGAGTATGCCAATATGTCCCCAGTTAAAAATTAATTTAAAAGTACTTTAATGAACAGTGAGTTTTAAAAATATTGCTTCTGTATAGAAGTAAAAATCTGTCAGAGATTTACTATTAGAAATATTTTTAAAGTAATCATTACAAGCATCAAAGGACTTAACACCAGCAGTATACTTCATCAATCTGCCTATTCTGCTCCCTGCTCTGTCTGGTAAACCCTCTCACCCCTTCACCTCTGGCCTGTACCCCAGATCTTGCATGTACAAATAAATCTTAAAAAGAAATAAACTGGGACCTCCCTGGTGGCACAGTGGGTTGGAGCGCAGCATTGCGAAGCTGGCCACAGCCACTTCAGTGTAAGATCAGAGGTGATCCATATGGCACAGCAGACCTCTTCTGTTTCCCCCACTGCTCCTCTCAGCAGTGTAATTTTGTCCATCTGCCTGTTCTGCTCCCCACTCTGTCTCTGGTGAATCTGCTCATCGCCCCTGCACCTTTGGCCTGTACCCCAGTACCTTTGGCCTATATGCATAAATAAATAAAATCTTAAAAAAATAATAAACTGCATCAGTTTTCTGAATACTTGCATACTGCTTCTGCGACTTCCCGGTAATTCAGGATTTGGGATATGGGGAATTTCATTGTGTAGTCATGAGAAGCAAGTGCTGATGACTCCTCATTGAGAGGAGAGAGAGGGAAAATCAGTTAAAACTTCTTTGCAATTGACTTGTGATTTTCTGTGGGCAAAGTCCTGCTTATATCAGAGGATGTGTTTAGATTTATTATGAAAGGAACAGCTGCATAGATGATATGCACAGGGCTATGTATGGGAGAAGCGCACAGAACTATGATGTTCTCTCTGAGCAGTCTACTATCCTAAAATTTCCACACGTTCACCAGCCAGGAAGCTCTCTAGTCTTTTTCTTTTGATTTATTCATTTATGGATATTAGAACTGGGGTACAGACCACAGGTGCAGTGGATGAAAGGATTCACCAGAGACAGAGTTGTGGGCAGAAAAGGTAGACCTACTGAAATACACTGCTGAGGGGAGCAGTGGGTAAGACTAGAGAGGTCTGCTGTGCCATGCAGGTAAGCTCCCTAGCCAGGATCGAACTCATGCTGCAGTGGCTGCAGATAGCTAGTGCTTCAACTCAACCTTCTGCACCACCAGGGAGGCCCTTTCTAGTCTGTTTAAAATGCACTTTACTTTGCTCTTGTTGTACAGGTTTTGTTCTTTAGTACAGACTGCACAGCAGTTATTCAATAACCATTTATTGATATGGCGATTAAGGGGAGAAGATTAACACTTTAATTTTAAAGAGTAGTAGAGGTGTGTGAGGTGTGTGATATATGTGATATGGTCCCTATAACCACTTTCATATTGATAAATGAGCTATATTCAGAATCATATGGATAACATTCTTTACCAGTGAAACATCCCATCTTAAGAGTTTGAGAACACTTGCTACAGTTTTCCTAAACAACCTAAATAGTATAGAATGATTTCTAGTATGTACCTCACATGAAATGTCTAAGTACTAAGTAAAATCTCCATAAAATATTTTTGAAGACATATTTATTTATGCATACAAGAGCTGGGGTATAGGTCAGAGGTGTGGGTAGGGGTGAGAGGATTCACCAGAGACAGAGTGGGGAACTGAATAGGCAGATCTATTGAAATACACTGCTGAGGAGAGCAGAGAGCCAGACAGAAGAGGTCTTGCACACCATGTGGGTCTCCTCCCTGGCCAAGGATTAAACTCCTGCTGAGTGGCTGCAGATAGCCTCAAGGTGTTGTGCTTTAACACCCTGCTCCACCAGGTAGGGCGCTCCATAAGGTATTAAAAGGAATAATCATACAATAACAGGTTGTGCCATAATAAAAAAAATCTCACTCGGGTAAGATTCAGTGTTTAGTAAGGGAAAAGTATTCGCAGGTTTGAGTATATCATCCTGTGATAAATTACTCTAATTAAGGGAAGTGAAAGGTTATTTCATTAAGATACAAACTTACCTGGTTTTAATTACAGAAAAATTTAAAGACAAAAATAACTGAAATTTTGTCCTGGTGAATGTTATTACCCACCAAAGTCTAAGCCTCCCTAGTGGCCTACGGGTTAAGTGCAGTGCTATAACTGCTATAGCCTAAGTTTAATCCCTAGTCAGGGAGCTAATCCACATATGGCACAGCACATCTGTCCTGTCTCACCTACTGCTCCCTTATTTCAGTAAATACTACCCCTGTTCTGCTTCCCACTCAGACTCTGGTGAACCCTTTCACTCCCCGTACTATTAGTCTATACCCCAGTTCTTCTATAATCCCCCCTCAAATATAATAATATGTTTTAAGTCTAGTTCTTCCCTCCTTACTACTAAGCTTAGGCCGTTTGTGATTTTATTACTCAGCTGAATTAATGACTCTACAGTCAGTTCTCTAGTTCTTCTTCCCTTCCATGCTACAGGGTAATTATCTCTACCCAATACCAGCAGAAAACAGTATATGAAATTCTCCATAGAGGGTGAAACAAGGGATGTTAGGTGGGACAGGGATTGTGAGTTTCACTGTGAAAACAGGAGACAAATGATATGCCTGTACAAATATACTGTAAGATGGAACCCCCAGTTATCTTTCCCTTTGTCTTCTAAAATATCCTAACTGGGGCCTCCCTGGTGGTACAAGGGATTAAAGTGCAGTACTATGAAGCTGTCGGCAGTCACTGCAGTGTTCAATTCCTGGCCAGGGAGGTGACCCATATGGCACAGCATACCTCTCCTGTCTCACCTGCCACTCCCCTCAGCAGTGAATTTCGGTAGATCTGCCTGTTCTACTCCCCACTTTGGTGAATCCTCTCAACACCCGACACTTCTGGCCTGTACCCCAGTTCTTGTATGCATGAATAAATGAATCTTTAAAAAAATATATGCTAGCATCCAGGGATTTCCCAGCAAATTTACCACCCAACTCCCCCTGTAGTAAAACTCAAAGTTGTGAACCTTGTCCACAAGCATAGGGATTTCTCTTTTTTTTTTTTAAGATTTATTTATTTATGCATACAGAACTGGGGTACAGGCCAGAGGTGCAGGGGGTGAGAGGACCTACTAGAGACAGAGTGGGGAGCAGAATAGGTGGATGGCTGAAGTACACTGCTGAGGGGAACAGTGGGCGAGTCAGAAGAGGTCTGCTCGCCATGTGGGTCATCTCGGGGCGGGGATCAAACTCACACTGAAATGGCTGTGACAACCTTGCAGTGCTGCGTCCTAACCCACTGTACCACCAGGGAGGGCCCAGCATAGGAATTTCAATCAATTGTCTCCATTTTAAATTATGAGCATACATCCAAGACTTACCACACATCTGAGAAAAATAAGAGACCAAATTTCAGAAAGAAAGCCCTTTGGAGGAAAAAAGACCATGTAAAGAAAACAAAGAAGATATCCAATATTATATTCAAAGATGTAAGATGAAATAAGCAAGATACTGAGGACTGGAAAATGAAGACAAGATAAACTCCCCAAAATGAAACAAAAATAATGTGTGATGGAAAAACACTACAGGAAAAATTTAAAAATTGAAGAGCCCAGAAATCCAGTATTCATAGAGTATCAGAATAGAAAGAGCAGAGAATAGAGGAGGGATGCATCAACAAATAATTCACAACTGAAGAACACACAATTCCACAAGGAAGGGTTCACCAGGTGCCCAGTATCATGAACTAAACAGACATACTCTTTTGATACATCATAAAATTTCAAAACACTGCAACAAAGAGCCCACAAAAGCTTCCACAATCAAAGTAACAAGAATCATACTGGCTGTGAACTTATCAAAAGCAACATTAGAAGAAGATAATAGAATCTGGTAAATTAGAAGATATACATTTGCATGAAGCAGCAATTTAAGCACTAGATGTATATCCCAGAGCTTGTCTACATTAATAGCTTGGATAAATGTACAACAATGTTTATAGCAGTTTTATTTCTAATAGCCTCAAAACTGTAAACAACCCAAATGTTCATGAAGACAACAGATAAATAGCTATAGTCACATAGCAGGATATTTATTTATACAGTGGAAATTAAACCACTGTTACCTATAACAATATGGATGAATGTTATATAATGTTGAGTAAACAGAGCTAGATGATCCCACTGACAAAGTTAGTAACAGACAAAAATAAATTATATTAATTTAGTGATAAACATATATAGGTAGCAAAATTACTGATATAAAGAGAAAGTCACCAAAAATCAAGGGAAAGAATAAGCTGTAATTGAAAAACATGAAGAGCCACTTAGAGTACCTTTAATGTTCTACTTTTTTTAACCTATGGACAGTTTGCAAATATTTGTTTCATAATTAATCATTAAACTATGTATGTGCTTTATGCACTGCTCTATATGGTACAGTTTAAAGCGGAAAAGATGACAATGAAGCCACATTTTCAAAATTCTGTAAGAAAGTTATTTTCAACCTAGAATTCTATACTCATCAAAATTACAATTTAGTTGTGAGAGTAAAATAAAGACATTTCAAATATGTGAAGCTTCAAAGAATCTATCATGTACATTTTCTTAAGAAAATATAAAGACCTATCATTTTCAGGAAAATGACTAAAATTTTTAAAAGTATTTTTCCAGGCCCTCCCTGGTGGCGCAGCGGGTTAAAGCACTGCACTGAGAATCTAAAGCCGCTTCCGCATGAGTTCGATTCCCGACTGCCCCGGAGGTGACCACATGGCGTGGCAGACCTCTCCTGACACGCCCGCTGCTCCCCTCAGCAGTGTACTTCGTGGATCTGCCTGTTCTGCTCCCCACTCTGTCTCTGGTGAATCCTCTCACCCTCCGCATCTCTGGCCTGTACCCCAGTTCTGTATGAATAAATAAATAAATCTTTAAAAAAAAAAGTATTTTTCCATAAAAAATGTTATCTTACCATTTAGTAAGTTTACTATGACATTTTATTATATTAAGTAATAATTTTCTTTTTTAAAATTCTTAATCCATTGAACATCTCAAAAATATAATAGCTTACAATGAACAAAAACTGTTGGGGTGCTGAGAGTGTAAAGGGCACAAGTTATTACTTTACATTGGTACAATTTAGATTCTGCAAAGAAAAAAATTAAGAACTCTTAGTGTAGCACTCTAACATGAGGCATACTAAAATCAAAAATTTTGAGATCCGCTAGCATAGACATTGTAATAAACACCAAATACGAATTTAGTCAAAATTGTTAAGCATTGCTTGACAGAAGCAGAGTTCATCAAATAGATAATACAAGACAGAAATATGCTTTAAGGTACTTGCCAGAGATAAGTACTTCAAAGCTCTTTGACTCCTCACTTCTCTAACATAATTCTCATTTCATTCTGACCTATAATTTGTCTTGCTTACCATACCATGATTACTTTAGATAGTGCCATCTTCTATATTCTCAAAAGGGCTCACTACTTCTTATATAACAAGTAATTAAAAACTGTTTATGTCAATGACTATATGAGATAATCCAATTCATAAATGCGGATCATTGAAGCAAATATATGCCTCTTCCATTTTTTAAACCTATGCAGCAGTACTGGAAAGTCCAGTTTGAAATTAGAAAAAATTTAAGTATATTTTCAAGTCAGTGAGACTGACTCTTAGACCCCTACTCATAAAGCAAATATTCAGGAAACCAAACACATACAAATGATGGAGACGGACATATGACACACATTCTGATTTTTTACCTGTTACAGCAAGATCTCAAGTAATCTTGAATTTCAGTAATGAATATTTTTTTTCTCTATTTCTCCCCTCTCTATTTAACGTTTATAACCCTCTGGTCCCTTTGGATTATACCTCACTTTTGTGTACCATCTTTAGGTTAGCATAACCAACAAAAAGCCCCTAGCAATTCCCAGAATCAACAAAGAAATCAAAGTAAAAATCATCTTACCAACAGTATGATTCCCATAAAGGAGCTGCTCCAAAATTGCTGTTTTCCCTACAGATAACAATCCACAAACCACAACTTTGCAGCCTTTTCCCATCTTCTCTCAGGATATCACTGTAAAAAGAATCACAAGTCTTGATGAGCATAGCAGGTCTTTAAAATTATATACTGTTAAAAGCAATCTTTTCTATGTTTAAATGTAATAAGCAAACATAAATGGGGGAGAAGGGCTGCTGGTTAATTCCAAAAAAAGGACACACAGAAGTATATCCTTCCAAACCCTTTGAGTTGTGCTCCCTTAGAGCAATCAGTGTTACAGTTTCTTATATATCTTTACAGAGACCAAATAAGTGTAATACATGTAACCAATACATACTTGTAAGAATAAACACATTTTATACAAATATTTTAATACTAATCTACAAGAACCCCAATCAAATCCTGCATGAAACTAATCTTGAAAGACTTCTTATTAATATAGGGAAATCAACATTTAAGCAAGAAGTTATGAAGACATAAAAATTAAAATCTGAATAAAGAATGGACATAATTTTTGTAAACATTAATGCTATTAAAGATGCTCTTAAGTGTTTACTCAGGATAGCAAGAAACTGGATTTTGTTAGCTACCTGGGCTCTCCTAGTTACACCTCTTTTTGAGACATACATTTTAATGCTAGAAAAAGTGCTCAGGGCTTTAACCAAGTTAGTTCTCCTAGCTCTTAACATAGCCAAAGAGCAAGATCAAGTAATATTTTCTTCAATTTTCCGGAAGTCAAAGTACCAGAAGCCAAGGCAGACAAGATAAACAAGGCTCACTAAAAACAAAATATCCTGGGCCCTCCCTGGTGGTGTAGCAGGTTAAGGCACAGCAGTAAGAAGCTAAAGCCACTGCAGCATGAATTTGATCCCCCGCTCTGGAGGTGACCCACATGGTGTGGCAGACCTCTCCTGACCCGCCCGCTGCTCCCCTCAGCAGTATACTTTTGTAGACCTGTTCTGCTCAGCACTCTGTCTCTGGTGAAGCCTCTCACCACCCCGCACCTCTGGCCTGCACCCCAGTTCTGTATGCACAAATAAAGAAATCTTAAAAAACAAACAAACAAAAACCCTGAACATAAAATTTAAACTTCAGAGTGAATTTTGTCATCTCCCACCACCTTATTTCCCCCAGTTTTCTTCTTGCCTCTAAGTATAGAATAGTCAGTAAGAGAGTAAAAGCAATGCCCCAACTCCCTGAAGTCAGGAAACAACTATAACAAGTTAAACATTCTGATAAAAGGGAACCTGGATATCTTTTTGTGGTCATATACTTATTGGATTGTGACAACTAAAAACTCAGTATGGCCATAACTTTCATGGCAGCAGAATAATAGCATTTTATTCTCGGGAGAAGGGTGGCAGTGTTTGTACGCACATGAATTATATGATTGTTCTTTTTTTTTTTTTTAAAGATTTATTTATTTGTGCATATAGAACTGGGGTACAGGCCAGAGACTCAAGGGTGGCGAAAGACTTCACCAGAGACAGAGTGGGGAGTAGAACAGGCAGATCGACAAAGTACACTGCTGAGGGGAGCAGCGGGCGGGTCAGGAGAGGTCTGCCGCGCCATGTGGTCACCTCTGGGGCAGGCAGAAATCGAACTCATGCGGAAGTGGTTTCAGCTTCTTAATGCTGTGCTTTAACCTGCTGTGCCACCAGGGAGGACCTGATTGCTGTTCTTTACCAACAATTATAAAAGCACTAAATAACAAGTGAATATCTCCTAAGTCTCTATTTTCTCAAAGCCTATAATTTTTTTATGACCCAAATAAACCACAATAACTTGATGAGAAGACAAACTTCAATGCTATCATTACGGTAATATAACAGCAACACCCCATTTCCTACTTGAGCACTTCAATGCAGCAGAATAATCACTACTTAGGTAATCCAACCATAATATACGGGGTAACATACTCAGGATGCTTCTACATCATCCCAAGAATATTTATCACTGTTTTAAGTAGAACCACTTCTCTTAGGGAACATACAGTTTCAAAATAAGTGCAATAGAAAATTTCTTAACCCTTCATGAATGTAGTTTTATGCAACACTTACCATGTGTGGTATGGCATTCTCCTATGCCAGTGATAATGGCCCATTTTTAAAGTTTTCTACACTTAACTCTGAATTAATGATTTAATGTCATTTCATTTTTCATCAAATTATATTCTGTCTGCATATTGTGGTCTCCCATAAATTATACCAGCGAATCCTTCTTTCAAAAGTTTTAAATGATATCAGTTAAAAGTTGAAGTTACCACCTAACCATGTTAGAAGAGGATGAAAAAGGGGCCCTCTCTGGTGGTACAACACGATGAAGCTATATGCAGTGACTGCTTCATAAGTCTGATCCACGGCCAGGTTGCTGAACCACATGATGCAGCATACCTCTCCTATCTCTCCCACTACGCCCCTAAGCAGTGTTATTTCTTGTTCTATTCCCCACTGTCTCTGGTGAATCTTCTCACCTACCATATCTCTGGCGGCCTATACTCCATTCTTGTGTGCATAAATAACTCTTAAAAAAAAAGAAAAGATGGGAAACCCGCAGGGATTACAATCGAGATGGAAAAAAAAATGTACAAAATGATGTAAAAATAAACTTAAAAAAAAAAAAAAGAAAAGAATGAAGAAGAAATAGAAGAAATGTATCTACCAGAGGTTGAGAAAAACGACAGCAGCCCAGGATAATTCAGCTTAAGACTTATTATTAGAATCTAAGTTTCAACATGTCTATTGTTATTTTCCCTTTTTTTTTTTAAGATTTATTTATTTATGCATTCAGAACTGGGGTACAGGCCAGAGGTATGGGGTATGAGCGGATTCAACAGAGAGAGAGAGTAGGGTGCAGGAAGGACAGGCAGATGTACTGAACTACAGTGCTGAGGGGAACAGCGGGTGAGCCAAGAGAGGTCTGCTAGGCCATGCAGATCACCTCCTTGGATGGGGATTGAACTCATGCTGGAGTGGCTGTAGATAGCTTCACAGTGCCATGCTTTCACCAGTTGCGCCACCAGGGAGGGCCCTCTATTGTTCTTTTCTAGTGTTACTTCTCTTCCTCTTAAAATGTCTTAGTTCC
>NW_004567134.1:4264473-4287386 GCF_000260355.1 Condylura cristata | reverse complement strand
AAAAAAAAAAAAAGGCCACTTTCTCTCACATACCAGTCTTCAAAGAAAGTCAAGTGCTTTAAAAGGCAAAGTATAGTGAAGCAGACAGTTATAAGAAAAAACACCCAATGATCAACAGAATAGATCCTCAGTAAAAGGGAGGCAAATATGAATGCTGGGGCTCACAGCTAGTTGGAAAAATGCTGAAACCAACAGAAATCAAATACTCTATAGAGTCTTGAAAATAATTTTAATACGGTGGCTTTGAAAGTGGTATATAGGGCCTACTTGGTGGCCAAAGGGTTAAGTTTCATTGCTATCACAGCTATGGCCTGTCAATCTCCTCCAAGGTTCTCACCCACTGCTCTCCTTAGCAGTCTAGTTCAGTAAGTCCACCTTGTTCTGCTCCTCACTCTATTATCCGGTGAATCCTCTCACCTCCCCCTGCCCCATCTCTGGCCTTCTTCTATGCAAAAATAAAAAATGAAGTTGTTTCATATATATATATATATATATATATATATATAATGCCTTTTTAAAAATAGTTAAAAATGCATATGTTATTTTTATTTGTGGGTGTGGGTGAATATAGATAAATAAATTGGATAGTTGGTTTCAATATATCAGAGAAGTCTCCATCAAGGGAAAACAGTAAAAGTAACTGAACAAAGGTAATACAAAATGGTTGGCAAGGATCTTAAGGTTTTTCAAGTGAGAAAGAGGAGAGAAGAGATAAGTCTAACAGTCTGTATTAAATATTTAATTAAATATTTTAAGTATTTAATTTAAATTTTAATATTTACATTAAAAATTTTACAACATTAAAAGAAAACTGAGATGAAAGAATAAGTGTGATTAATCAAAGCCTATCAGAAAGTTCTAGGTTTCTAGTTCTCTTCAAGTAGAAACAATACTACTACATAAAACTCAAGATTAGTGACCTGCTACCATTAAGTTAAAAGTAAGATTTTCAAAAAATTAGTACCTAAAGGGTCCCCCCAGTGGCATGGGGGTTAAAGTCTCAGGTCTATCAATCTATGGCATGCCACTGCAGCTTGAGTTCTATCTTTGCTAGGGAGCTGACCCACATGGCCCAGCTGACCTCTCCTGTCTTGCTTGCTGCTCCCCTCAGCCGTGTATTTCAGTAGATCTCTCTGTTCTTGTTGCCCACTGTCTCTGGTGAATCCTCTCACCTCACTGCACCTTTGGCCTAGCCCCAATTCCTGTACACATTGATAAAATAATTTTTTTTTTAAGTATCTAAAGTACTTTTAGGGTTCTCCCTGGTTGTGCAATGGGTTAATACACAGCACTATGAAGCTTCTGCAGCCACTGCAGAAAGAGTCTGATCCCTGGCCAGGGGGGTGACTCATATGGTGTGGCAGACCTCTCCTGGCCACCCACTGCTTCCCTCAGTGGTATATTTCAGTACACCTGCCTGTTCTGCTCCCTGCTCTGTCTGGTGAATCCTCTCATCCCCATCATCTCTGGCCTGTACCACAGTTCTTGTATGCATAAATAAATAAATCTTAAAAAGAAAAAAAAAAAAGATTTTGAGTACCAGAGTAGATGGATAACCTTTTAGAGGCCTTTCTAATACTGTGACATTACTGGAGCAGAAACTACTTACCTGGAAATTATATCAACACTGAGGTTAATACAAAAAGCAATTGTTCAAGCTACTTATTACATTCCCTAACCTAACAAACTGTTGAAAGATGAAGTTCAATCTGTGACCTATTAATTCTCATCTAATGTAGATGACAAACAGCAAACTAAAGAGGAAAAACCCAATGCATTTTTAAATACATAATGCTTTGCTTTTCAGGATAATCACTTAAGTTGCTAGAAAGTAAATGCATGACCTAGTCCATTCTTGTGGAAAACACTGAGCCTGGTCAATATTATTTTTGAAGAGCCATCTGAAACAGCTCCCTAAACTGTCAATGCCACTATCCCCCACTTTCTGAAAACTGTCAGGTAACTTCATTTTTACAAACAACATATTACTGTCTGATTTTGCTAACCAGAAGAAATTGACAAAAGGGTAAAAACCAAAACCAGTGTCCAGCATTTGCTCTGCAGCAGGCCAGCTATAAAAGCCCCAGCACCAGAATAAAAGCTCCCTCCCCATTAACTACAGGTTGTGTATCATATCATTCATTCCTTCTTTTACCAAATATTAGTGTTACTTAAGGTTCTATTGTTATTCGAAGTGTTATGCTGGGGAGCCTAGGAAAACAAACAATAATAATAATAAATTCCATATAAATAGCAATAGCAACTACTTCACACCATTTTGGTATATGATTGTTTCATAGGAATGTTATACTTTTAGACGTGGGGGAAAATCTGTATTTCTGTTCTTACTAAGGAAATCATTCTACTTTATAAGTAAAACATCACCTTTCTGTGCAACCAGAAAAATAAAAAGAATGAAACACTGCTAACATCAATGAAAGATACTGTATATCTTATGTAAGCACAGGGAAAACTTCTAAACTGTGTATTTATGTAAAGTGCTTAATACTTTTGTGTGCAATACTTATCCATATGTAACTACATCTTATGCAAACACACATAAAACTGTTTTACAAACAATGCACACAATGAAATATAATAAGAAGATCCCAGCTTGCATTTTTATTCATTCAGCAAATATTTACTAAAGACTTAATATAATGCCAGATATTTAGAGACAAACTAAGGGGCAAAACCAGAAATGAAACTTGACCTCTGGGATCTCAAAATCAGCTGGAAATGCCAATTCAAATCCTTCAAAACAGCTAAGTGAGGAAATGTAAATTAAGAAGCAAAACTAATTGAGAAATTAGCAGTGACTGTTCTCATTGCCAGAATCTTCTTTCTAAATGATTCAACTAACTTTATAGACAATCATCCTTGATTCACTTTGTATACCCACAAGTGACCAATCCTCTACCCTTGGAACATTCCTGGTGGGAGGGACTCCCACTAATTAAGTGTTCCATCACTAATTAAGTGTTCTGAAGCACCACCATCCCTCACCTGGTCTCAAAGATAGCTGGCCATGTCCTAATCCCCAAAACCTGTAAGTAATTTACACAATAAAAAGGACTCTGTGGCTATGATTAAATTAAGAACCTTTAAATGGTGAAATTATCCTGCAAGAGGAAGACAGGTGCATCAGCCAAGTGTGTGGATCGGGGGTTTAAGATACTATACAGCTGATTTTGAAGATGAAGGGACCAGAAGTTAAGAAATTCAAGTGATCTACAAACTGGAAGACTAAGGCAAGCAAAAGATTTTCCCAAGATACTTCCAAAAGAAATACAACCATACTGACAAGCTTATTTTAACATAGTGAGATTTCTGACCTGAAGAACCATGACAATAAATTTGTGATGTTTGAAGAGAGTAAATATGCTGAAATCTGTTAAAGTAGCAACAAGAAACGAACACATCCTCTGAAGTTCTGCTATCATGCTTCTCCTTCCTCTTGGCACCAAAGCTGCAACCCAAATGATCCTTTTAACCTCTTCCAAAGGTTTCCAATCTCAGCAGTTTGAAAACCCAAAGTCCCAACCAAAAAGAACCCTCGCTTTTAATGTCACCTGCCACTCCCCCCCCCCCCATGCTAGTCACAAGGTCCCTTGCTGTTCCAGTATCAATCCTGACATGCTCCAGCCTGGTCACTCTTCACCCTCACATGCCCAAAGCTCACATTTTTAGACCTTCTCAAATTTATTCTGAAAGAACCTTACCCAGAACATTCCATCCAAAATTACACATCCCACCAAAACAGTCCTTATTCCCTCCCTCCCCCTAATATGTTTGTCTTTAACAAAGATCACTGAGCATAATACCTATGTAACTGATGCTTACTGCCCATTTCCAAGAAAGCTAGAATTTCGGTGTTGACCACTGTTCCACCCCCAGCAGCTGGCCCCTACCAGGCACTTCATAAATAATTGTCGAATGAATCAAAGAACCATGTGAGGACTCTTACAATAATAAAGCTGGAATTTTAAAAAGAAGAGAAAGGAAAAGCAACCGAAATCGTTCATGGGTTAAAACGGTCATTTTGATTCTTCAACCTCGGCCACACTGAAACTTGGGATTTAAACGCAATAGAAAGCACCAGCATTTTCCGTCAGTGCTTCACCCCAAACACTCGAAACATCTGACAAAAGGGTCTTGGCAAACATTTTCCTTTGCTAAAAGACCAGTTCTGAGGTAATAAACGTGGAGTCAAATCCCTAGGAAAAAGCACGGGATGGAAAGGCGCCAAGGCCGTCCGCGATCTCCCTCCCCAGCCCCGGGACCTTTTTACCGAGGCAAGATCCCTCAGAGTCGGGCCTGCGGCAGCTAAAGCCAAAATCCGCGCCAGGAGACCCAGGGCGCGGCCTCCCACGCGCGAAGCCCCGGCTCCGCGTACGCCTGAGGCGGGGGGGTGGGACGGGTCTGTCCGAGACGCTTCGACCCCGGGGTCTGCGCCCGGCCCCGGGAAGAAGAGAGAAAGCGCCGCCCCGGGGAACCGAAGCGACTCCTCAGGTGAGGAGCCTTCACCGCGAGAAGCCGTCTGGAAGCCACGGGACACAGACCTGTAAGCCTCTTCAGACCCAGAAAACAGCGACGGGCAGAGCTCCACGGCGAGTCTTGGTCACTGGAGCACCGCCCCCAGCTTGCTTCCTCTCCGCGGAGAGAGCGTCTTGAACGTCGCCCAGCGGAGGCCTCCCCTCAGACTCTCTCCGGTCGCTACGCCGACGCCGCAGCCTCTCAGACTCGAGCCTTGCGGAACAGGAGGCGGGCAATAGAGGAAGCTGCGCCCAATTCCGGCAGAACTCCGCCCTCCCGGCTCCGTGCTGGAACTACACGTCCCAAGAGGCTTTGGGCGGCTGCAGTTTTTCGCCGGAAAGACGCTTGCTGAAATTGGGGAGGAGCCCAAAGGGATTGTGGGTAAAGGGCTTTTTCCTTTCCATCTGGCGGCAGCCATCAGGTAAGCTGTGTTAGACATATTCCCTACTCTATCCGCCGTTGATCTCCCTTCTCTTTAGCCATCCGGACTCGGGAACACTGCGTTCTGGAAAGTCCTCCTGCCCCCTGTGCGGTGCGAGTTCGATCAGAATGCGGGGCAGCGCGGGGGCGTGGAGAGGCAGCCCCCGAGGCGGCCTGGGGGAAGATGTTATGGCGGCACGAATTGGAGTTGGGCCCGCAGCGTGAAGGAAAGGGAAGACTCAGCGTCCTAAAGCGAGCCCGGTGGTTGGGATGGGATGACAGATTCTCTTCCTCGAAAGTTAATTTTAGGTGCCAGCAGCAGTAGCTTACTCTTGGCTGGCGACTAGATCTCCTTGCCGGCCGGGCCCCTAAGGATCGCCGCCTCCGGTCATCCGCCTCATGGGTCCATCCTTAGCTCCATTCATTTGTCCACCAAAAATGTACTGGGTTCCTCTCTGTTCTGCCCCTCGGGCAGCAGAGGATACCGAGCGCTCCTATCTATGGGCGCAGAGAGGGTTTAGCAGTCCCCTGCAATTTGTGCAGAGCCATTTTCATTCCCAGTGGTTTCCTTGGAGGTAAGTAACTAAGATGGATGGAGCCCTCTTGTTACACTTAAAATGTATCCTTTCAATACTCGTTTCTTTCTCGAAGGTAAGCCAAAATGGGCGCTTACAAATATATCCAGGAACTATGGAGGAAGAAGCAGTCCGATGTGATGCGCTTTCTTCTCAGGGTGCGCTGCTGGCAGTATCGCCAGCTGTCAGCCCTCCACAGGGCACCCCGCCCCACTCGGCCCGATAAAGCGCGAAGACTGGGATACAAAGCCAAGCAAGGTGAGTGGTCTTTGCCTGGTTGCTAGAACAAAATTTTGTTCCCTGGAAAAAGCTAGAAACTAGTGATTAGGAAGGATGTTACCGTGCCAATGTTTTCTTTCACATAGGGCCTTGGCAGAAAAGGTCATAAGTTAATAAGGCGCAGAGGTTGATTTCTAAATAGAAATGCATACCGTTAACTAAAGTAGCAGGAGTGTTAGTGATTGCAAATCCATGAGTCTGAACTACTTTGAAAATCACTGAAATGATTTGGTAAGTGGGTCTCAGCTTGGTTTTTATTTCCAGAAAACGTAACAAATACTTGATGCTGGATCAGCATTAATGACAAATGGTTGAGATTTAAACCTTTAATGCCTGTTATAAAAAGTGATTTTTGTGTGTGTGTGTGTGCGCAGGTTATGTCATATATCGGATTCGTGTGCGCCGTGGTGGCCGCAAACGCCCAGTTCCAAAGGGTGCAACCTATGGCAAGCCTGTCCACCATGGTGTAAATCAGCTGAAGTTTGCGAGAAGCCTTCAGTCTGTTGCTGAAGTACGTGCTTTTGAGTAGCAGATGGTCACCTTCTAGAGATGGTGGGGGGATAGTTCAGGCAGCTTTATTGATTGTTAACTTGAACCTAGATGTGTTGTGTATAAAGCAGAATTTATGATTTTTACATTTATAGTTCCGGTAAAGAGTTGAAGACCTTGTCCATCTTTGTCACTGATTTATATTCCATATATACTGTGGACTTCATGATTATTAGTATGAGCCTGTGGAACCTAAACTGTTGCAAGACAGTAGTCTGTCATGAACACACTACCATGTATGTAAAAGCTGGGCTTACATACATTACTTATCTTGTAGTTGTCATATTCTTAAACTTTGCTTTGATGAAAGGGAAATAGGTGGAATGGTTTCAAATCAATCAAACCATGTTTTTGCATATTATTTTGGTATATCTACCTTACTGTGTTTCTAGGCCAAACTGGGAAGGTGCTTGATTTTGAGGAGTTTAAAAATAGCCTCATTCATTTGTCTGGTAGTTAAAGAAAAGGTAGCAGTATTGCTTTCCAATTTATTAATGTAAGAAATGCTGACTGTGGGCCTTTTTCCCTGTTGTAGGAGCGAGCTGGGCGCCACTGTGGAGCTCTAAGAGTCCTGAATTCTTACTGGGTTGGTGAAGATTCTACATACAAATTTTTTGAGGTTATCCTCATTGATCCATTCCATAAAGCTATCAGAAGAAATCCTGACACCCAGTGGATCACTAAACCGGTCCACAAGCACAGGGAGATGCGGGGGCTGACATCTGCAGGCCGCAAGAGCCGTGGTCTTGGAAAGGGCCACAAGTTCCATCATACTATTGGTGGTTCTCGCCGTGCAGCTTGGAGAAGGCGCAATACTCTCCAGCTCCACCGCTACCGCTAATAAGTAATGCTTGTGAAATTCTTACCTAATAAACAATTTAGGACAGTTATGTCTGCTTTAAAGTGTTCTTTAATTTGTTAAAATTAATGTCTGCAGATTGTTTCATGAATGCATTGTCAAATTATGAGAGTTAAAGTGCAATAATGTTCGAAGGCTATAAGTGATAGTGTGTCTTGTTTCTAATAAGATAAATGCTTTGCCTTTGCTTTATCTTATTAGGGAATTATATGTCAGTGTTTAAAATGCTGTTTGGTATCATAGGTGTAAAATTTAAAAAGTGCAGACTAGCCCTATAGCTTTCTTGGTGCATGTGATAAAACCTATAACTTCATTGGGGTAATTCAGTGATCTGCTGGTTTTCTCAAGTGGCTGTTTTTAGGAGATGTTAAGGACAAATTTAAGTTAGATTTTGCTTGAAATGTGAATGTTATCCTAATGCTTTTTTGTGATTATGTGCAGGAAAAAAGTTAAGGGCCCACATTTTTTAGTACAATATTCCATTTATATACCTTGCACATGTCTAGGAGAATTGAATAAACCTGCTGCAAGACCTGTTCTCATAAGTGAAATAATCTGGTTAACCTAAACAAGTGTCTCCACAATGCCATTCAAGATTCCTAATGGAATCCCATAACTCCGTCGGGTATGTAGGATCCTGAATTAATAATATACACAATGGTCAATAATATTAAACTGCTGGGAATTGACATTTGGGATTATAAATTAGTAATGCTATTGGTTGGGAAATAGTGACCATCACATACTTTTCAAGTGCGAAGTTAAAAAACTCCACTTTGATCAAAGTTAAGTGCTTATCTGTCACACCACTAGGAATCTGAATCACTGTTGAGTCAGTCTTAAAAATCATCTTTGGTCAACTCACATTGTCTACTCCCATAAGGCTGCTAAGACCTAAGTCACATTTTAGCTGTCATCTACTGTTTCAGATCTGTGTTTATAGTTACTTTTCTCACCCCTGGTCAACAGCAAAAGTCCTTACCATTCCACTAATTTGATAGGTCAGTTGCTTACCTTAACATTGCACACCATCATTTTTGAATTTGTTTCATGTCTTCCAGCAGACTAGGCTGTTTCCAGGGTGAATTTAAAGAGCAATTACTCTAATCCTTACTAATTCTGATTTTGCTGTTAAATAATTACTTTCAAAATCTAACTGCAGCTTTTCTTTAGGTGTCTTAAAGTCAGGTTTTTAAAAAAAAAACGTAGGCTCAAAACTAAGTTCCACTCAAGTCTTAAACCATAATATATCTTATTTCCATTGTGTGTAGAGGTTGTTCAACTCAAGGAATAAATGTTTATTAAACTAAAACAAATGGCACTGTCTCTAATCTTTTGTCATCTAGTGCTAATAGTGTGCTTGAAACAAACCAAGGACCCTATCTTACAGGAAGGTGTATGTAATGGCAATAACAATCAAACTTAAGAAAATGTAGTGCTTGGTTTTTCCCTTGGGTTCTTCTCTGTTGGCTTACACATCTATCCTTGGCAGCCCAGTGGTTTTATCTCCAAACAGCAACTAGAAGGATCTTGTCAGACTTGTGCTGGAAATCAAAGCCCTTAATAGCTTGCATGACCTTCCCATTTTCATATCTTGCTGTCCTCACATGATAGATTCTTTAGCGTTCCTGAGACACTAGCAAGTCACCCTAGTACCTTTATGATAGAATATTAGATATCCAAGATACTAAATGCCAGCTTTATATGACCTTAACCAGCCTATAAATTCTATTTAGTATTTCTAGATCAGCATATAATTTAAATGTATGCAAATTCATGATCAAAGTTTAGAAGTACAACAGAGGGGCCTTTCTGGTGGTGTAGGGGTTAAGTTTAATTGTGAAGCCCTGAGTTTGATACCTAGCACCAAATGGTACAGCAGACCTCTAATGTCTCACCACTGCTCCCCTTTAGCAGTATATTTCTATAAACCCATCTGCTCTGCTCTCCATTGTTCTGTTGAATCTTCTCACTGCCCTCACCTCACTTCCCATCTTTACCCCAGTTCAAAGTGTATAATTACCACTTCTTTTGTTAGGTTTAGATTTTTTAAAAGATTTATTTATGCACACAAAAACAGGTACAAGCCATAGACTGGGGGGAGCAGAACAGGCAGATTGATAAAAATACTGCTGAGAGGAGCAGCAGGTGAGAAGCCGCCTGCTGTGCCATGTGGATCACCTCTGGCTGGGGGTAGCTTCATGGTGCTGCACTTGAACCTACTGCATCACCAGGGAGGGATCCTGGCTAAAGTTTTAAAAATATTCATCAGTGGAAATCTGTCTTGGACGGACCAGCTGGCCTGATAAACCACTGGTGAGGTGATATTCAATAATGTGATCACTCTATAGTACCTTGCCCAAAGTGGCAGTTTTCACCCACTGTACCCAACACCCTACAGTTGTCTTGGGAAGACTGCCTGGACATTTAGCTCATTTATAAACTTTAGTTATTCGTAATGCTGCACTGAATGTCACTGTAAAAGTAGTTTTCAACCTGTTCTTATATGGGGAGGAAGTTCTTAGTAGGAAATGCTCAAATTTCCTTAAAATTTGCAAATGTGGTATAAAGGGCCTGTGCTTTTAAAACTCAAAACACTTAATGAAGAAGTTGGAACCATACACTTTGCAATGGGTGCTCAAATCCTGGTAAAGGACAACTCATGCCCCTAACTCCCAAAGTGATTAAATCAGTTAATTTGGTGTACTGTGATGCATCTCAAGTCCCTTGTTATTTTCACTGTCATTGTTGAAAGAGGTTCATTATTTTGCAGCACTAGTCAGTTTAGAAACAGTAACTGATGGGTAATTTATTATTAGTCACTGACATGTTATTTAGGTTCCAGGTTGATTATTAACTAAACAAGTTTAGTTAAACTAAGCAAGTTTCACTTACCAAAAAGGAAAATTCAAGAAATAATCATCCACATTAAAGAATTCTATTCATTGACCCCCAGCTGGATTCTGTAAGTAGGACTTGTTAGAATCCATTGCCATCAACAAATCCAATATTTATTGTGATTAGAAAGAAAACATTTTTAGGGCCCTTCCTGGTTGTGCATTCGGTTAAAGCGTAACACTATGAAGCTAGCTAGCTGCTTCACCCAAATTAGATCCCTGGACAGGAAGGTGACCCACATGATGTGGCAGATCTCTCCTGACCCGCCCGCTGTTCCCTTCAGCAGTATACTTTGTCCATCTGCCTGTTCTGCTCCCCATTCTTGTCTCTGGTGAATCTCACCCCCCTGCACCTCTGGCTCTCACCCCCCTGCACCTCTGGCCTGAACCCCAGTTCTGTATGTATAAATAAATAAATCTTTGAAAACAAAAAGACTAAGAAATGCCAACCCCAAAGATAGAAACCACACTGAAGATGTTAGCTGCCAACTGAAAATTTCCTCAATATAACCCACCCTACAATATAATGGAATTAATAATGACTAAAAACCACAGTATCACTGCTTGTTTTTATGTGGTCTGTAAAATACTTCTAAATTTCTGAATACTTCGAACAGCATTGTTTCAAAATGGTGCTTTTTCTGTCATTAATCTTCGTAAATGTCACCACTGTCTTTTAAAACTTTTTATCTCAAGGTCTGTAGGAACAAAAAGCATGTAGAAGCTGAAAAGGGCAGCATAGAAGCAATGAAAGAGTCTGAAGGGTCTGGCAGAGCCCTCACTATGTTTCATAAAATCACAGCAATTTCATTATATTCCCTCTAGTTATGCTTTTTTTCTGAGAGTATTTTCATTATAATTTATTTGGCTAATGTTTCGAGTGTAATAAAATCAGTGAACAATTTTGTATGAATTTTCTAGCCGTAGCTGTTTTAGAATTGTTCTTAATAGTGAAGCATCTTAGGTAAATATTTCATTGTGGTATTTCAAAATACATTTGTGCCACTAGTGGTAATATAACTAATTACATATGGTTTCTCCTATATACACTGATTTTCTAATAGTCAACTAAAATTTGAAATTCCTAGTTTCACATATATAAAATTAAATGAGAGCATTCTTAACTTGCCCAAAATCACTTTGAGTTTTCAGTAAGTTTGACTTACTGGCTAATCAAGTGTGGAAAGTGGCACAGGCCTTAAACTTTTTACAATTTAACAGAATTTTAAATAAAAATGAAAATTAACTCTAAAATTCATGTTGTAAGTGTAAATTTATATTTTGAAATGTGCTTAATTTGTGGAACATCAAACTTCTTTGTCATAGCGCTAACAAAGGATTTTTTTTTAATGACAGGAAATTTGGAAAATAGAGAAAATAAAAAATTACCGGAATTTCACCATTGAGAACCATATCATCCTGTTTGTTGCTTCCAGTTTTTTTTTTTAAAGATTATTTATTTATGCATACAGAATTGGGGTATGGGGCATAGGTATGGGGCAGGGGTAAGAAGACTGCACAGAGGCAAAGTGGGGAGAAGAACAGGCAGATGTACTGAAATACACTGCTAAGGGGAGCAGCAGGTGAGACAGGAGAGGTCTGCTGCGTCATGTGATCAGCTCCCTGTCAGGAATCGAATTTGTCCTGCAGTGTCTGTGGTAGCTTCATAGTGCTGTGCTTTAACCTGTTGTGCCACCAGGAAGGGCCTTATTTTTTTTTTTTTAATTGAAAGTAACTAGTATAGGATTTTCCTTTCATAATAATATAATTGATAATTGGTAGAATAACTTCTTCAGAGGATAACCAGAAAGGTAGAATGAATCTGTAGATGTATGTGTGTATACCCAACATATCACTATTCACTAATTCTGGATAGATAGATAGACAGACAGAGAGACAGATATAGATAGATATAGATATTTAAGACTTTAATTATTTTACTTAAAATTATTAGCGCTAACAAGCAGTGAAGAATCACAGAACTCAAATCCAGGAGAAAATGAAGAATCCAGAGAGGATGTAGTATTCAGGGCTGCTTAACCCTGGAGTATTTACTGATTCTAGAAAGCCAGGCTAAAGGCGGAGAGAAGCTGAGCAACACGCTGATGCAATCTTGAAAAGCTTAGAGAATAAAAATGTGCAGATCCACATCCAATGCAAGTGGTACTGGTACAGGATCCTGAAAAACCCTCTTCACTCTGGGTTGGAGTTCCCCAGAATCTATTGTCATATTCTCTACAAAACAGTAAAAGTGATTATTTCTGAAACTAGTCAGATCATACTTTCTTTTGCTCAAAACTCTTCAGTCACTGTCAAACCTCAAAGTAAATGATATTTTAAGAAAAAAAATAGAAAAAAGTGGGGAAAAAAGACAAAGTAAATAATGTTGAAGATACTTTTTTTAAGTCTAAAAGGCTTACAAGACTCCTACATAGAAGTTTTCAACTCTACTTTTGGGTTGAAAGGATCAATCTTACTCTTTAGAATAAGAATTTATAATGCCCTTTTATTACTGTAGTATGAAATTTATAGATAATTTACAAATATAATGTCAGAAAAATTAATATAATGCCCAATGATACAAAGAAAAGTGCACAATTAAACAATATTATTTATAAATTTGTAGATACAGCTAGGTCTGAAGATATGTTAAAATGATGTATTCATATATGAAAAACCCATGAGTGTAACCTGATATACAGTATGTGTCATACCCTGATATATATGTATGTGCTATCAGTGACTCAAATACCATAAGCAGTGAAGCCATTAACAACCTGATTCCTGAATGTTCTTAAAACTCTAATGTTCCAAACAAAACAACCACAACACCTACCCTTCATTTACATAGTAGTTGTGCTTCTAGAAAATACAGTAGCTATTACGACTGTGCACAATAAATTTTCCTTCTTGTAAGCATACAAAGACATTTGAAGACAGGGCAGCCCTCACACTGAGTGGGACTGCCCATACATTTGCAGAATTTCTGGCATTCCTGGCTCCCACCCATAAAAAGCCAGTAGTGACCCCATCCCACCATTGTGCTAGTCCAAAACTCCCTTACCAATTTTCAAATGCCCTGGGAGCAGAGAAACCACTGCCTTTGAAAATGAGTTACCTCCTTTATTTAATTTCCCACTTACTCTGTATTTTCCCTTGCTGATGTCTTACAGCCAAACTGGTTTCCATGTTGTTCCTCAAATTCAGTTAGGCATGCTCTAACTTTTAGGCTCATTGCAGTGATGTTCTACCAAGATGGCTGTTTCCAGATATAAAACCTAACATAGTCCCTCGCCTCCTCCAGGTCTTTTGTTCAAATATAATTTCTCTGTGAAGCCACCCTGAACATGCTATTTATAATTCCCTCATCCTCCTTCCTGGCACTGCTTCTCCCTTCCTTACTTAATTTTTTCTACAGCATCACCATCGGACATGCTGTAGCTTGTTTACTGATGGTTGGTTGTTTACTTGCCCCTTAAGATTTTAAGCTTAATGCAGTCAGTTTTCTTGTCTGTTTTTCACCACTGCACTGCTCAATAAATATTAAACGGGCCCTCCCTGGTGGCGCAGTGGGTTAAAGCACTAAGAAGCTAAAGCCACTTCCTCATGAGTTCAATTCCCGCCTGCCCCGGAAGAGATCCACGTGGCGTGGCAGACCTCTCCTGACCCGCCCGCTGCTCCCCTCAGCAGTGTACTTCATTGATCTGCCTGTTCTGCTCCCCACTCTGTCTCTGGTGAATCCTCTCACCCTCCGCATCTCTGGCCTGTACCTCAGTTCTATATGAATAAATAAATCTTTAAAAAAAATATTAAATGAAGGGAGGGAAGGGAAAGAGAGAAAGAAAGCAAAAGACAATAAAAGGTGAAAGGGGAGAAGGGTGGGAGGCAGGGAGGTGGGGAGGTGTGGGTTTCCAGAAGTAGCATGGGGTCATGAGACCCAAATTGTGTCTTGTGGCCCTCAACCAACCAGTGAACTCAGAAATCCAACGTTTGTTGGTTTCTTACCCCAAAGATAGTCTTATTTTTCCTTTTGACAACTAGGCAGAGGCAGAGCTTTCTATCTAATCTTATCCTGGTTTTATAATACTTATTAGTTAGTGAGGCCAGCCCCTGGTATTTGAAGATTTTGTGAATAGACAGGTTCATTCAGAGGGAAGAGAGAGGTTAAAAACCTCTGTCATGTTACCCCAAAGTCAATGGATTATAGGGCTCTCCCTGGTGGCACAATGGGTTGGAGCACAGAGCTATGAAGCTAGCTGCAGCCCCTTCAGGGAGTTTGACCCCTCACCAGAGAGGTAAACCCACATGGGGGCAGTAGACTTCTCCTGTCTCACCTGCTGCTCCCATCAGCAGTGTACTTCATCAATCTACCTGTTCTGCTCCCCACTCTGTCTCTGGTGAATCCTCTCACCACCCCTGCACCTCTGGCCTGTACCCCAGTTCTGTATGCAGAAATAAGCCTTAAAAAAAAAAAAGTCAGGGCCCTCCCTGGTGGCACAGCAGGTTAGAGCACAGCACTAAAAAGCTAAAGCCACTTCAGCATGAGTTCAATCCCCGCCCCGGAGGTGATCCACATGGTGTGGCAGGCCTCTCCTGACCCGCCCACTGCTCCCCTCAGCAGTGTACTTCGTCGGTTCACCTCTTCTGCTCCCCACTCTGTCTCTGGTGAATCCTCTCACTGCCCCTGCACCTCTGGCCTGTACCCCAGCTCTGTTTGCATAAAAAAAAAAAAAAGTCAATGGATTACAGATGGTTAGAAAGCAAGGCTTAGAGTGTTTTGTAATGTGAAGTTTTTATAGACCTGAAAACTCAACTAAATGGAGGCAGAAGTATAGATATGCTAAGAGTTTCCAAGGGGTGTTTTAATGAAGGAGCCTTTAAACAGTAACTATTATAAAAGTACCTGTAAGTAGGACTTTATAAAAGTGTATTAAAAGAAAACAAGCTGCACCATGAAAGTCATTTGTATAAACTGCTATACTAAATGATAGGTGGAGGTGTGTATCATAACCTGAAATGTACATCCTTCAAATACAACCTCACATGAAGACTATACATTATCACCTGCCACAAAATAAATTCTAGTATCTTCTGAGAAAGTGGCAAAGAAGACTGCAAGTGCCTCTCAATGGAAAAAGCAGTAAGTAGCAGTGAGTTCCACTTTTACTTCATATTCCTCCAAAACAGGTGTTTTGTTCTATGCTGCTAGCCAGTCATGTCAACATTAATAGGGTCGCTTCATGAAAATTTCTGGTAAGTAGAATAATGGCTACAACCTTGCCTAATACCTGAAACCTTTGAATATTCTGTTATAAAGCAGAGAATTAAGTTCACACACAGAATTAAGGTTGCTAATTATCTGACCTTGAATAGGAAGATTATCTGAGCAGTGGGTGGATAATTATAAGTGTCTTTTAAATAAGAGAGGAGGCAAAGCAGCAGAGAGATGACAATGTGAGGGGACTCTGTTTGATGCTGCTTTTAGTGATGGAAGGGAAGGACATGTGAAAGAATGTGGAAAACCTCTAAAAGGTAGAAAAGGTGAGAAAAGAGGTTCTTATCTCCAGAATCTGAGAGAGCTTTGCTAACACCTTGAGTTTATTCCAGGGAGACATGTTTTGGACTTCTGACCTGATAAGATAGAGCTATAAGAAAATAAATTTGTATTTTGTTAAGCCACTAAGTTTGTGGTAATGTATTACATCAGCAATAGGAAATGAGTAGAGTTTCAACTGGTTGTAAGCATCCTTTTTTAATCTCACACTCATTCTTTATGTCCCACACCTTCAGATCTCTAGTCCTTAACTTTGGCAGTTTCTTGTGAATCACTCTATGTCACTGGTTCTGTTTCACCCATGGGATACAAGGCAGTGGCTGGAGACATTTTTAGCTGTCAAAACTGTGGTATAGGAATTTTGGAACTGATTTCTAGAGGGCAGAAATGAGGGATGCCACTACACTTCCTATAATGCCAGGACAGCCCTCTAAAACAAAAATATATCCAGCCCAAAATATTACCATTACCATTACTGAGTTAAAATCCCACTCTAAACATTTATCAGTGGAATATATGGGTCTCGTGGACATATACCTACAAAGAATCCTGTACCTCCCACCTCCCCTCTACTTCTATCTTTGCCTTTCCTTTTCGATTTTTTATTTTTGGTCTTCCTTTATTTATACCATGCAACTTCAAAAGGGATAGGCATTATTGCCCCTAAGAGGGAAAAATTGGTTCATGTTAGTTAAAAACCTGATCTTACAATAGTTTGTGTTCCTCTGAAATTCAACCCTACCTGACAAAATTGTATTCCATAGCACTTAATTAGGAAGAATTTTAACATGCTTATATTTTTTTTCCTTAGGAGGATTATAATGAGAAGTAGGTTCAAAACCCCTGCTTTCCACTAAACTGTCATTAGTTCCTCCAAAAGATGGTATTTCTTCTTCTTCTTTTTTAATCATTTAAGGAGAACTTTCTCATAAATGTGTAGGTAATTTTATCTGTTTAGCGAAGAACAGTAATGAATAAATGTTTTGGCAAGCCAGTAAATTTATTTTAAATTGTGTATAGTGCTTATATGATAAAAATGTGTATAAAGATGATGCACAAAATTATTGCTCATTGTTCAACTGCTAATATCTAGTTTAAAAGGTTTTGCTCTTTTTTTTTTCATTTTTCCTAGGACAGGTCACTAATTTGAAGAAGGAAAATCTACTACTATGTCACAGTAAAGAATAACTAACCACAAATGCTAAAAAATTTAAAATATCTTTAGTCTTGCTCCACATAATACTTTTTGTTTTCTCTTAGGCAGTACTTCAAAATAGTTTATACAGTGTATACTAGCAGCCTAATAAATATTTATGAGAACAGTTTTGCCCTTAAAAAACAGAGACATTTATATTCCTTCTGCTTAAGAGCAGTTTCTAAGTTTAGCTCATCAAAGAATGGCAATGTAATGAACTAAATTTTAAATTAGCCCAAAAGAAATGGGGAGGTTTGCAAATATGTACATGTTTATCATTTGCTCCTTCCTTTTTTCCATCCATCATCTATGTGCAGAAATATTTTTCCCACAGTGAAGAACTAAACATTGTCTCCTTTCCTCACCCCCAAACCAACCATTCCAATAAACCTAAATCAAACACCCAAGATAATTGTATCCTTATGTTTGCTCATGAGTATAAAGAAGCAAGCATCCATCTCAGACAACTGTGAACACACTGTCAATAATGACAACTCTCTTGTGATCTTGTTTCTTTGAATGATTAAATTATTATTGTTATTTGAATGATGTCATTCTCTTGAGGTTCCTCTGGCTGTTTTGCTTTCATACTGCAAATGTGTTAAAAATTTAAGTCCCAGCTTGAACTTTTATTTATGCTGAGATCAGCCCTGTGGATTGCCTCATTATACAAAGCCTGCAGGGGAGGCACTTCTGGGCCAGCAGCCAATACTCTCAGGTCAGCAGGAACTATTTTAGCACAATTTATAAAGCAAAAGAAAGGGATCTGGTTGACCTATAAGGACCAACTCTGCAAGAATTAGTGTTAACCACAATGGTGATTAATCACAGCTTGCCCATCTTCCTGAGAAAACAGAACTTTCTTCACTTTCCCCTTCCTTTAAATAAAACATGTATTTTTGCTGTTATACAAAAAAATTCCAAGCATATGAGAAGAGTTAATATCTAATAGAGTTTAAGAATTCTATCAAAGATTGCTTAAGAGATCCTTGTAACAGATGATTTCTAAATCTTGAAACAAAGGCAAGATTAAAAAGTGGTGATTGACGGGCCCTCCCTGGTAGTGCAACAAGTTAAAGCACAGCACTATGAAGCTATCAAAGACACTGCAACACAAACTTAAACCCTGGCCAGGGGGGTGACCCACAGGGTGCAGCAGACCTCTCCTGACCTGCCCACTGCTCCCCTCAGCAGTGTACTTCAGTTAATTTGCCCGTTTTGCTCCCCACTTTTTCTCTGGTAAATCTCACCCCCTGCACCTCTGGCCTGTACCCCAGTTCTATATGTATAATCTTTTTTTTTTTTTTTTATAAAAAGCAGTGATTATTCAGCAGGACTCACTCCAATCTAATTTACCCATTTTCCCTTTGCATCTTTGAAGGTGATCTTAAAGACTTATTTTTTTCAGTTTGTTGTTCTCTTAAACACAACGAGCTGTGTGAAGTCTGCATTCCTGAGTACAATTTAGTCTGTCTCCTCCTTATCCACCCTTTCCATCCACCCACCTACAAACCCAAAATCCCAAACTTGCTGAGAGCTTTGCTGTCCCTTTCCCTATTTTACTTTAGTGACTTTTGCACTAGGTATTATTGTTCTTCTATTATAGTATAAATACTTTCCTGTCATACATGTCCCTTCTGCTCAGTGTTTGGGTGTACTGGATCACACGTTACTTCCCCTGACCTAATCTGTTACATCACCTTCATAACTTTCTAAGAAATGGTAGTTTTTCAGGGGAGGGAAGAGCACAGGGACCATGGTGATGGTGCAGGGGTGAACTGGTGGTGAGGATTTTATGGGAACTACACTTGAGAGGACAAAGTATACACTGTACAAAAAGGAAGAGTGATGTAAAAAATATATATATAATTGATTTTAAAAGGTAGTTTTTTTTTTAACTTACCCATTTAAAAATACCTTTATCCCTCCTCACACATGACAGATTGCTTGGCCGAGTTCTGAGATTTAGCATGGAATATTTTCACCTTAGAATTCTGAAAGGCAAAGGCATTCCTCAGGTGTTGAGTGCTGTTGCTGAGAAGTCCAATTTCTGTTGTTTTGTATATGATCTTGTTTTATGGCTGCTTTCATTATATCTCTATCTCTGATGCCTCAAAATTTATCCACAACATGCATTAAAGATTTTTTTTTCACTACTTGTGTAGGATAATCTGTGAGTATTCTAATTTGGAAATCCTCCCAGTTAATTCCAGGAAAATTCTCTTGAATTGCTTCTTCAATCGTTTTCTCTCTGGAACTCCTACTTCTGATAGGAAGACTAAGAAAGGTAAATCTGTAATGACCAATATAGATAGCATTAGTCATATGACTTGATGCTTGAAACATGGCTAGATAATCAAATGACTAGATTTTAATTTCTATTATTTTTATTTTTTCTATTTTCCCCTCCCACCTCCTACCCTAAATTTTAATTTAAAAAATTAATGAGTTTAAATTAAAACACTGGAACAGTATAAAATTATTTTTATTAAACCAAACTTTACAATGTTGTGTTTTTTGGTGGGACCATATTTTACTTTAACCCCTTATAGTATCTTGTAAGATCACTGCATTGCTCAGAGAAGTAAGAGAAATAAGAAAGAAAAACAAAAATATTGGATGGTTTCACTTATAGCCAGTATATAGGGAAACAAAACAAGGAGTGTGGTTGTGAGGGGAAAAAGCAAAACTACCAGGCAAACTTTAAATCAGAGATATGCAGCTGGGGAGGAGGAAGGGAGAGGGATCAAAACAGGGGAGGGAAGAGTACAAGAGACTATGGTGATGGGTCACAGGTGACTTGGTGGTGGGAATTTTATGAGGACTACATCTGAAAGGAGTAATCAAACACTGTACAAAGATGAATGAAGTTAAAATCTATAAATATATACTTAAACATATTTAATTAAAAATGTGAGATTAAAAACTTGCAAGTCATACAGCTATTACAAATAACATGATTAAAACTCAAAAATGCCAAGCAAAGAGAAGACAGGAAAAAAAGATTGTTGTATTGTCATGTATGTTGTATAAAGGCACTGTTTCTAGAATTGTACATGAACATATCACTGGTCTTGCTGGTATCAACAGATGGATTCAGTTTGGATGACTTTCTTCTTTGCATGGTTACTGCAGTATGTTATTTGAATATTTCATGAAGACAAAATGAGAAGACATGCTCTACACAGTGATACCTATGTAAGTCATAACTTGCATGGTGATATACTAGGATGATATATAATTATAGTTACTTTTCTAGTTAATAGTCTAAATAAATTTTGACTTAGCATAATTCATTAGGACATTTTAAAATGAGGAAGGACTTTAAATGGTTTTAACTGACCTTAACTTTAATGTAACTCCATCTTTCAGTGTCTTTTTTCTTCTCCCATAATACTTGTCTTTCATCCAGGTTAAAATACTGCAGTGATCCAGTTGGCCTATTTTACTTTAGTTTAGGATTAGAACACAGTAATATTTATACTCATTCTTCCCTTTATCCATATCCAGATTTACCTGTGTATTCAGTTGTCCAGAGTCTTGATTCCAGTGAAATGTGAGGGTTAATGAAGTAGCCTTAGCAAGAAATAATATGAATGTTTAAACAGATGACTTCTGAAGACACAACCACTTCATTCAAGTTATTGCTTTGGTAACTGGAATGAGGAAGGGCAAGTAAGTAGAAATCCACTAGTGGTTATCTGAGAATTCCAACAGACTGGGCTAGTCTCCACAGGGTAAATAAATAAGGCTCCTCGGAAGGAGAAGAGCAAAAGGCAGCTCTCATTGCAGCTCTAGCCTCTCAGCGACTCAGCATCCTCCTACAGCACCAATGTGTCCAGGGCTTTTTCCAGTGGTCAGTAAACAGTTTTTATTTCATAGGTATTATAGAAAAGAGGATCTTAATCTCATTCCAATGGCCTTTAACGTTCACTCAGTTCCTTTTCAAATTAAAAGGGTAGTATCTGTCTTTTAAAAACATTTTTAAAGCAGTTCCTCTTAACAGTTCGGTTCACAGCAAATTGAAAAAAATCTTAGAAAGGTCCCATATACCTCCTAGAAAAACAGCCTTCCCCACTATCAACATCCCTCACCAGATATATATGTTACCATCAGTGATTCTATACTGACAAACTACAGTGTCCAAAGTTCACATCCTACAGCATTGGTTTTGTTCATTTGACAGGCATCCACCACTGTAGTATCATACAGGTCTCCACTATATTATAGCACACATGTACCCTAAAAATCCTCAGTATTCTGCCTTTCTACCCCTTCCTCTTCCCTAAACCCTGGCAACCAATGATATTTTTACTACCTCCATAGTTTACCTTTTCCAGAATATTGTACCAAATGTATGGTGTCTTCTCAGAATGGTATCCTCTTTTATGATCCTTTCTGCTTTCTAGACTGCATTAGCCTCATTTCACCTGTGTAGAAACATATGGTGGTTCATACATCTCACGAAAAAAGCAAGCTACAAAGTATAGCTCAGAGAACTCTTGCATCAACATTACATAGGGTGACAAAGCCCTCAGACCGGGTGGAAAAGAGGACCAATTTGGTTTTAGAACTATGTTTAGAGCTTGGCAGGAGAGCCTGGACAGAGAAACAGGACTGTTGTCGGTGCAGGGTTCTGCAAGTCTGGTGAGGCCTTGAATTTTTGTCAAAGTGCAAGAAGCTATTAGAGGATTTTGAGGGGAGTAATCAGATCTCATTTACATTTTAGAAATAAGCTTATTGAATAGCTATCAGGAGCTGTCCCTCTGTTAGGACACAACTGTTACAGTGTTCAATACAAGAGATGGTGGTTTGGTCCAGCGTAATAGCAAGGCCCATGGTGTGAAGCATAGAATGAAGACATGAAGGTAGAAAAGCTCAGATTTGTTAATGGGTTGAATGGGGTACCAAAGGCAAAGGGAATAAGAGGGGAGGAGGAGGAAGAGAAAAGGGAAGAGAAGGAGGAGAAAGGGGGGGGGGCTCATTTTACTGGCAACTGTCAGATTTATTAAAATAGTAAGGATTGAAATGGGGAAGGAACTTGTGTTGGAGAGGAGGGAGGGAGGGGAGTTTAGAAGGGTTGTTGCAAATATAAAAATGTTATACATTTACCTTACATTCTGTTCCAAAATTGGAGCAAATTGTAAAGAATTTTAGTGACTACCCACACACAGCCATCATCTTACTATATAACTCCAGCCTTTTACCACCATCCATTACATTTTACATTTGTCATGCATTTAAATTGCATAAACGATGTTGGAGCTTAGCACACAGTTGTTCTGTTCTTTCGATGTAAAATTTACATGCAAGGCGAAATGTACAAATCTTACGTGTATTCTCTCAGTTTGACACACGCACGCACCTTACATTTGAGACGCCCAAAGGACGTCAAGAGGGCATAACCAAACGGGCTGCTGGATGTAGATTTCCGTGCTCAGAAGTCTTGGTATGAAGATGATCATCAGAACACCGGTCTGTTTCAGCTACAGGGTGGCTGAAAGCTCCCAGGGCAGAGAGGGCCGAGAAACGGGTCCTGCATTTAAGTCCATCCCAGGGAGAGCGGAACCCGGGAAAGCAGAGGGCTTGAACCTTCCGAGCCCCGTCGGCCCACCCGGGGTCCGAAGGCACCGGCCTGCTGGGCGCCCCGGGAAGGGGCAGTCCTTGGAGACCCGAGGTGTCGCTAGGTGTGTGTGGGGGGGGCGGCCTGGGGAAGGACGCACGTAGGAGGCGCCCAGGCCCAGGCAGGAAAGTGGGCCTGAGACGTAGAAGCGGGCAGCGCAGAACCGGGCCGCGGGCCTTGCGGGGGCGGGAAGGAGCCCCGCGAAGGCAAGCGGAGCCCAGGCCGGGAAGTGAGGGCGAGGCGGCGGCGGGGAGGGCGGAGCCGGCGCTGCGGCCAGCCGCGCGGAGGGAGGGGGTGTGTGAGCGGGTCACATGGTCGCGCTGCCCTCCCCGTCAGCCGCCCTCGCCGCCGCGGTGCGCTGGCTGCAGGAAGCCGCCGCGCCGCCGCTTTTGTTGTCAGGGCGCCGCGAGGAGCGCCGCTCGCCGG
>NW_004567134.1:4257177-4264008 GCF_000260355.1 Condylura cristata | reverse complement strand
CCCCCTCACATGGCCGGGCCGCGCGAGCCACGTGCGCGCTGTGTTTACGTTCCGCGGCGCGCGGGCGGCGGTTGGCTGGGCGGGCGCGTGACGCGGCATTACATAATGGGCGCTGAGGCGGCGGCGGCGGGCGGGGACACGTGAGGCCGCTCGGCTTGGTGACCCACATTCCCCGGGGCCGCAGGGACACGTGGGGGCGGGGGCGCGCGCGCGCGAGCGAGCTGGGAGCGCCGCAGCCTCGCGGAGGCCCCGCCCCTTTGGAACTCTCCGGGCCGTGACGTGGCCCGCCGCGATTCCCGCCTCCCCCGCGGGGTTGCACACTGCGGAGGAGGCCGCGCCTGCGCGTACTGAGCCTCGCGGCCGGGCGGCGGGGAGACGGGGCCCGGCGCCGCAGTACCCTGGCAGCCGCGTGCACCGATGGGAGGTACCCCTGCGGTGCAGAGCCTGAGCTCAGCGGACGCTTGGGCCTCAGAGTTGGTGGATTCTGGAGTGCGGGGCCAGGGCGCGGCCTCAGCCCAAATAGGGTGTCTTGGGGAAGGCTTGAGGCTTCCCCGGCGCTAGACCCTCGAAACAGATCAGAGATGCCTTAGATCCCGGGCGACGCGGGGCAGACGGGGTTACCTAGCTCTAATTAGGTTGTTACCCTCCTTGATCCTCCCCCACAAAAAAAGGTTTTGTCTAGGACATGACACCTTGCCATAAAAACGGCTGGAAAATCCCCATGGGCTGGAGCCTTACTGTAAATGGCTCACACCCAAAGCTAGTCCTTTAACTCTTGTATGAGCAGGATGACTCAGGTGATCCCAAGTGACTTAGAGACCTTATTAAGACTGGTCACTGATCACATCGAGTCATTCTTTTAAACCCATGGATCAAAGAAAGCCCTTTCTCGAATCTGAATCACAGAATCTGACAGTTATAAATATTTGTCTCGTTACACTTCCTGTTACATTATTACAGTAATACTGTTCCCCCTTTTTGTCTTCACTCAAACGATGGCCCTTACCTCTGAAGTCAGTGAAGTTATAGAAGCCAATTTTAAATTTTTAAAAAGTTATCTTCACCAAAGGCTATGTGTCGATAATGTTGGATTTTCCACCAAAGATAAGGTAATTGTCTGCGTTTTAATTACCCATAGCCTTAGCCTTTGAAGTTATTTTTTAGAAGTGGGTAAGGCTATCACGAAATAAACTTGATTACAATTTAGATATCCTCAGTTTTAGCCTCTCCCAACCCAGTCTTTAGCATGAATGGATTCTTCCAGTTTTGCAACCTCATGTAAGGCAGCCAGGCTGGTTCAGAGTGTCTTTCTGGTTGAACCATCCAGGAACGTTATCACATCCTAATCTTGCCTTTTGGAGCCACACATTATAAAACTTTGGTTTGGATGACTGGTAGCCACCCAGAGCTCTTACATTTCCAGTTGTCATTCGTCCCTTGGTCCTTGTCCTGTTGTTTGTTCAGATCACCCTTGTTGCCCTTTGGGATGTAGCACCCAGAAGTGAACAGGTTCCCGCTGAAGTGGTTGGATAGTTACCAAGTTCCATGTTTTGGATTCTGCTGCAAATGAATTCTCTGGCAGGCTTAGCTTTTGTGGCATATTGCTTTGCTGACTCATAGTAACCTTGCAATCACCTTTTCCTCTGAACTATTTTGAAGCTAGGTTTCATGCACTGTGCAGACAATTGTTTGACCTGAAAACATAGGAATTTGCAGTTCTCTTCTCAAGATTTTTCACTTTGGTTCCAAGTTGAAGATGTCATAGTCTGTTGCTTGTATATTAAAAATTTCTGCTTTCTGTCTGAGGGTGCTATGCTAAACATTCCCTTTTAACTTTATTCAGATCATTGTGGATGTTGACCAGGGTGGGGCCAGGTTCAGTGTTCCGTGGTGCACCTCTGACCCTTTCCCTTTTGATTGATGTTAACCAATACACATTCATCTGTGATCATTTCATCTAACCGTTCTAGAATTCATGATGAATTATGTCTCTGCCCTCTCCATGACTACTAACTCAGTTATGAGGTGGTAGAACCTGACTATATTTTTGCCATTTTGAGTGAGTGTACCAGGTTCTTCATATTAAATGAAACTCACGACACAAAATTCATACCATGACTGTAATTCACATTTTAAAAATTAAGGAGATATCCCCACATAGTCCAGTCTTATCTTTACAAATGTGTGTTCTACTGTATTTCTCTAAACTTTGAAAGAAGACATCAGAGGGAGGTAGGGGTAAGACAATCTTCATGTGAAAAGAGAAGTAAGGTAATGGAAAGAGTAAGAAGTGAAGATGGAAGTTTTGTGATTAGTTAGTGGGATAACAGGATCCAGAAGGTAGTATGGAAATGGACCTACAAAGAAGCCACTGGGAACATATGACATTCAAAATAGAAAGAATAGGGAGTTAGTTGAGTGTGTGTGTTTAGAAGTCTGGGATATAGGCCAGAGGTGCAGGAGGTTGAGAGGATTCACCAAAGACAGAGTGGGAAGATACACTGCTGAGGGGAGCAGCAGGCTGGTCAGGAGAGGTCTGCTGTGTCTTATATGTGTCACCTCCCTGGCTGTGTCACCTCAGGCCATAGTGGTGATGGCACCTTAACCCCTACGCCACCAGAAAGGCCCTGGTCATTTTTAAACTGTTCTTATTGAATTCATCCAGTAGAGTGATGGTAAAATAATCACCAGTGGCTGTTGAGCATTTACTATGGGCCAGATCTTTTACATGTGTTACTACTTTGACACTACATTAATTATTTGAAGGAGGTTACGGTTGTCAGCATCTGAACATGAAGAGTTAACAGATTGAAGTTAAGTAATTTACCCATGCAAGTGGCAGAGTCTAAGATTTTGACAACAAAGTCCACCTGGGTCCCCAAGCTATCTACTATGCTTTAATAACATTAAGTTCAAACAATATTTGAAGGTATATGTATGTACAACTTGGCTGTTCTGTGCGCATGGTCCTTTTGGCTTGCAGTGGGGTAGGGTCATAGTGATAGGAAAGGAACCGTGTCCACAGAGCCTCCCAATTTCATCAGCGCTCTATTTTAATTTTGTTGCTGGTCAAATCTGACATTCCTACACATGATTTTACACTTGGCTTCCTCCCACCCCCAACTGGAAACAAAAAACCCTGTTTTACAAAAATAAGATTTATTATCAATAGTTTTTTTTTTTTTTGCAGTCAAATCATTGCAAGATTTGACTCTCTTATTATGCTTACATATTCTGTAAGACCCCACTTATCACCTTGACTGTGCTTGCCACTCTTAATCTCTAACCTCAGTATTGTTCTTGTGTGGTCTACAGCAATTTGCAGTAAAACAGTGCTTAGGTAGCACTGAAATGAATGTTGACGTGGCTGTTTTCTTTGTTGGCCTAGAAGTCTTTTTCAGGACGGGACCATGCTAGTCTCTGGAGCCCTGATACTTAAGACACAATTGGAAGTTTAGTGCTTCTACCACCCTCTGAGTAGAAATTATTGATAACCTTTTAAAATGAGAAAACTAAAGTCACAAGGCAAAAAAGGACAGTCATGACTTGAGCTCAAGCATACTCTAGGATGGTTGGCAATGAGGATGGGAGGCTTTGATAACAGTCAACCCTAAAATTGGGGTAAGAAAACCTGAGTAAAATAGGGACAGTGAGTGCTGTCCCAGCAGTACAAAATTGGATACTGGCTTTGTCTGAAGTTGACCACTGGGTAAGCCTTAGCCCCAGGACTTGGCCCAGCTCCAGTCTCTCTTTCATCTAAAAATAGAGAAGAATCTGTCTCAGCTAATTTTAGCTTGAGGCATCTAAGTAGTAACATTCCACCTGTTTCTGGAGATGTTGAGGCTTGCTGGTTTGGGATTTACCTTTATTACTTTACCATCAAAAACATGTGCAAAAGGCACTTTAATAATTCCTTTTATGAACACTGTGCTACTTTGACCTCGTAATAACTGGAAGATACGCCCTTTGTCTAGAAGATGACTCAGGTTTAAAGGTTGAAAGTGTCTTACTTGGTTGCCCAGGTCTTAGTGAAAATAATAGTATTCTGGAATTAGAAAGCCTTGACTTTCAGCCTTAGCCCTTACACTTAGTGGCTGGATTATAGCTCTGAGTTTCTCATCTGTGTAATGGGATAGTAGAAGCTCATTCACAGGGTTCTTGTGTAGATGAGAATAGATGTGAAGTTGTGTCATTCTTGGCATTCAGTAGGTACTTGATGATTTGTGGTTTTCACTTCCCTTTCTTCTGGGATTGAGGAACTACTAGCCATAGTCATTGCCTTCTAGGAAATTAAAGTGTAATCCATTTGGATTGCTAGCCATCTCAGTAGTTTGGCATCTGGTATCAAGAGTAGGTGCTAATAAACTAAGTAATGTGCTCTTTCAAAGAAAATGTAGCTACTTGTAAGTGGGTCATCTTTGATTCCATGGTCTCTGGAACACATACTCCTTATATGATGGCTCAACTTTCTAAACTGGAATTGTATCTTAACTGGGTTGATACAGTGCCATGATTTTTCTTTCGATATTGGAGGAGCTTTTTTTGGGTAAAGGAATTTTACCTTTCATTGCCCACACAGTGCTTTTAAACATTTCTTGAGCCATCTGGAGAGCTTTGATTTATACAAGTTTATATTTATTTATTTATTTATTTTAAAGATTTATTTCTTTATGTATAAAGAGCAGGGGTTGAGAGGATTCACCAAAGACAGACTGGGGCGCAGAACAGGCAGATCTACCAAAATACACTGCTGAGGGGAGCAGGAGTTGAGACGGGAGAAGTTCTCTGTTCTCTGTGGATCAGGCTCCTGGAGGGGGGGGGGGTTTGAATTCGTGCTGCAGTGGTTGCAGATAGCTTTATAATGCTGGATGCTGGGACTTAACCTATTGTGCCACCAGAGAAGCCCCGAAAAGTTTATATTTAAAATGAGATAATTAGAAGACCTTGGAAACATTATTGGCTGACTTACAATGTTGTACCTAGAAAAGGCTTACTTTGATGGAAAACTATCATTTTTTTATTCTTTTGAGATGCCAGGAAGTGAATTTAGTAGCTAAGATAGTACTTTAGGAAAGACAAATAGAAAGAGACCTTCCTTTGGATATTCATTGAAGACTGAGGATAATATTTTTCTTTGTATTCTATTCTCAGTGGAGATGAATGTAAAACAACTAACAGTATGCGGGCACCTGGAATTTCTAGTGTGAACTTCAGATGGCACAATGGCTTTACCCGATGACATGACATTTGATAGACTTCAGGTTTAAATCGTTTTTCTTTGGATTCATGATGTATTGAGGGTATTTAAGGAGCTATAAGCCAGTGGAAACTACAGTTTTTGAAACTATGGGTCACCTTGTTTGGGAGGACTCTCTTGAAAACAGGTTAAAAATACTTAATTCTGGGAGGGTCTTCTCTACTGTGGGCAGGGCCCAAAGCACTAGTAATTCTGATAGGTCTTTCACATACTCTCTAGATGAAGAGAACAAATTGAAAACTAGGAAGCCTTTTTTCTTTGTATCTGGACTCTTAAGACCCTTTCAGATTTTAAAATCATTAGTAGATGAGAATCCTATTATTAAAATTACCGTTGTCGCTTTTTCTTCCGTTGAGCACAGATGAAGCAGTTGGCTTATGGCAGTGGTTTTCAAACTTCATTGTGCATCGGAACCATCAAGAGGGTGATTAAAGTTTCTGATTCAGTAGACATGGAGTAGGGCTTGAGAATTTTTATTTCTTACAGATAGCAAAGTGATGCTAAAGCCAGGGACCACTTGCTTATGGGTAGGGACCACATTGTGTGTGTGTGTGGGGGGGGGTTGGGGGGTTGGGGGGGTATTAATTATAAAATCCTGGTTTCACTTGGGGCAATTAATAAGTAGGTCAGACTATAGGAAGTATAGCTTCACACCTCCAACCTGAACACTTTTTAAGTTTTGATGCCAAGCACATGTTTAATGAATAGAAAAGTGGGTGGAATTGCCTACATGTTTTTGTCTTTAAAGCTCAAGTGCTCTTAGTTGCATTTATATACATATTCAGTCTGTGTATGGTAAACACTTGTGTTTTTCTTGACATGGTAGCACCTGTTTTAACTTCTCTCCTGAGTTGTAATCAAACTCTCTGAGAGTTGTGGTTGTGCTTTACTTGTCAGAGGCTTCCCAGCCTGGAGTAATTTGCACTTAAACACATAGCTGGACTTCATTTCAGCATGACATGACATGACAGATGTGACACTAACAGAGACTTAAAATTCCTCTGCCTGTTTTTTCTTCTCTGTAAATGAAACTGTCTTTCAGTGCTTTGGAATTATTTTGGCCTCAGCATTTTACTTTGTGCGTCCCCAAACTCCTTTTTAATGACTTAAAAAATAATTACTTGAAAAAAGATTAGAAAATCATTTTCCTTTTGCAGAGGAAGATTTTACTTGAGTGAATCCTCAAATTGTAGTTGTTACTGTGACAAAATTCTGTTACTTCTCAGTAGAGTTATGTAGATAGTTGTTTAAAATGTCCTTTCTGTTTCAGTTTTTATACTGCTTGGGATCTGGCCCTCATGTTTGATGTTGACTTCACAATGGCAGAGAAGTAGGTCTTAAAAAATATTTATGGTAACTTTGTTACCTGTAAAGCTTGTATAGGGAATTAAGAGATTGTTACACCTTAGTACTTATGGTCTAGGTGAGAAATGGAAACAAACAGGTTTAAATAAGAGGACCCTGCAGTGATGGTAGAGAGGTAATTAACCTCTGAATGTGATACACGTTGAAAAAGCCAATAAATGTTTGCTGCTCATAGAAGAAAGGGGAAAAGAAACCGTAGTAGACCTTGG
>NW_004567134.1:4229472-4256782 GCF_000260355.1 Condylura cristata | reverse complement strand
AAGATGCTGCAAAAGACATGTGTTTCTCTCTTTTTGGTTGCTGAGTAATATTCCATTGTATATATACAACATCTTTTTAATCCAGTCATCTACTTTTGGGCATTTGGGCTGCTTGTGTCTTTTGGGTAGATACCTAAGAGTGGGATTGCTGGGTAGATGCTATTTCTTAACCTAGGAAGTTTTCTCTAGGAGGCAGTGCCACTTTTCATAGGGTTTGTGGAGGTTATGTTGGTGAAGTTGTGCTTAGTGTTTTGAGAGTAACTCAGAAGAGGGAATTAGCTTCAGCCTTAACATTAGTCTCTTAAAGTGTGCATTCTTCATTTTAGCCTTTTTAACCTTTATTGTAAATGATGAGTTGGAAAAACAAATCTGGACTCCTGCAGTGCTGCTTAGAGATGAGTGTGTCTACAAGTGCAGAACTAGGTAGAGAAGGGGGAACCAAGTGCAACTTGGATGAAGTGAAAAGTCATGTAAGTCTTTGGTGTCATCAAAATGCAAAGATTTTGAGAGTAACAGTGCCGATAGTTTCCTTTTTTTTTTTTTTAAGGTAACATACTTTATCCAGAGTCCAAATATCACATCTGTTCTTGTTTAACTGATGTTTTAGCCAAGCGCTGGGGGAGGTAAATGATGAACTCATTGTTTCTAGGATTTTGTCGTATTAAGGTATGATTGAGGAGGCAAGGAGAGAATGAGAGCCAGATTTCTGCACAACCAAAATAATTTGTTTAAGCTATGTAGTTGCTTAGGAAACCTTTTCAGTCCTTTTAGGCGACAGTTAACAAAATAAGAAACTTGATGGATTTGCATGTGCTTAGATACGGAAACCAGTGAAAACCTTTTCAATCGGTGGAAAGTGGGAAGCAGGAAGAATATTAGGAAACAAGTCACTTTTTACTTCTGGGATAAGCAGAAATTAGTGATTTGATTGTTTAGATTTGCAAAAATGGAAAATACATACCACTGTGTACCTAATGATCTGATTTCCCCCCTCTTTTCTAGGAGGTGTGATTGCCTATATCAGTTCTTCCAGCTCAGCCTCTAGTCCTGCCTCTTGTCACAGTGAGGGTTCTGAGAATAGTTTCCAGTCCTCCTCCTCTTCTTCAGTTCCATCTTCTCCAAATAGCTCTAATTCTGATAACAATGGCAATCCCAAAAATGGTGATGTCTCTAACATAGAAGGCATCTTGAAAAATGATCGAATAGATTGTTCTATGAAAACAAGCAAATCGAGTGCACCTGGGATGACCAAGAGTCATAGTGGAGTGACAAGTAAGCTGCTTTAGTTTTCTAAATACTATTATATTTTTTGATAGATTTTTTATATTACTTCTTCTGGGTAATGATAATTCAGTAGTTAGGGTAGAACTCAGTGATGATTTTAAAAGCTATAGCTTAAAAGCTGTCACAGCTGACTCAATGCAAGATAATAGAGTTGTATATTCTGCCTGACCATGTTTTCCTCTAGCGTGTATTCCCTTTTACTGTGTTCTCACAGTTATCTTGCTTTTGGATTCCTCATACTGAATTTGGTTTCTTAGAACAGTATGGCTGACCCTTGAACAATAAGGGCTTGAACTGCTTCTGCTTACACAGGAGGGATTTTCTCATTTGCAGATTCAACCAAACTTGGATGTCACTATTTGAACCCATGTTTTGGACCCTCTTTCTACAGGATTGCTTCGATTACGTGATTGACTATTGCAATGGGTCATGTCCTTAGTCCCCAGTTGGTAGAAGGGGGTTTACATTCATTAATTTGCAGCTAGGAACATGTAGGACTAGGAAACTAAGCTGGAAATGAGTAGCAGGATTGGGATCCCTTAGAGAATATGAAGGTAAATGGGCTGGGACCCTATGATGTATAAATTTAATTGATCATCTCTTTTTACCTTTTGTTGATTGACTTCTCTGTATGACTTCTTAATTTTTATCCAAAAGAATTATTTTCTTTCTTGTGTTTGAATAACTAATGTAAAGTAACTCTTAAGTTTACAAAATTTCAGTGTATGTTTAAAGTCATCAGGAAAGGAAAAAAAAATCCAGCTCTCTGAGATAGTATAGTAGTCCTATAAACTTTATTTAAAAGAAAACTGCGATTTGAATTGTTACTTTGGTACAGATTTTTCCTTTATATTATAAAAGTAGATTTGTGTCTTTTAAAATTATTTACTAGTTAAACAGAATAAAATACTCAATTGGAAAGAAAGCAAGCAGTTGAAGCTTTTTTTCCAGATTTTCACTGTTGTGTCTTGTTTGTGCCTTAGAGTTTAGTGGCATGGTTCTACTGTGTAAAGTCTGTGGGGATGTGGCATCAGGATTCCACTATGGAGTTCATGCTTGTGAAGGCTGTAAGGTAAAGCTTTCTTTTGTTTCTTTAAGTTACTGGTCCTGGGATTAAAGATAATTTGGGAGAAGAGGAGGTAGCAGTTTCTTTTAAGATTTTATAAAGTACATGAACATAACTTATTCTGAGAAATGTATTTTTAATTTAGTGAAATTATTTAAAAAAAATCTGATCAGAATCTGCTGTTTTACTCAAGCATAATTATGGTATGAAACTAAATACACAAATACTTATCATGAATGTGCAGCCTCCATTCGAGTTGATGGGAAAACAGCAGGGAGCAAAATGGACAAGTCACAATTGCCTGAGAGGAACTTCATTTAAACCAAACTTTGAAGTCCTCATCCAATACTCGGACATTCTTACATGTCAAGTACTAGGGGATGGGAATAATTTTAAGATGCTTAAAAGATGTTTTATCTCAAAAGTTAAAGAGTAGAAGAATCTTGAGTGTAACTGGAGCACTTGGGGAAGTTTATCCTATATGTTAGCTGAGTGTTTCTTGGAGTGTTGGTCAGATACTCCAGAGCTGACGTTTGTACCTCCTGCTTATATCCAGAGAATCTTTCTCTCTTTAATCTGGCACAGTCCTTTCTCCCGAGTTTCAAAAATTAACATGGCCAACATACTTGCTTTTGCAATTCTCTGAAAGCCAGAAGCAAGAATCCAGGTTGGTAGGATAGGTAGGTGAGCAAGATAATGAATATGCATGATCTAAGAAGAAATATTTCTAAGGTGACACTGAATGAATTGTGAGTTTGGTAGATCTTAATGGTTGGGTCACAAAAATTAGTATTTTATATAAATGTAGTGCTTAGCCACTGTCTAAAAGTTCTATAAATATATGTATTATACAAAAATGTGAAGTAATTTTGGGCCATTTTCATTTTATAGCTAGAGAAACAAAAGCATGAGCAAATGAACCAAATTGTGCATTCCATAAATACATATAGTTGTTTTACACCCTGTATAACTTGGCTTATATCTTGTAGTACCCTCAGCAAATGTAGAATTGCGGTATACAGTAATAAAATACAAAAAATATAGTATCCCATGGTTACTAATACAGACTCATGAAATTTATGGTTAATTATGTAATATTGAAGAAAAATGCAGTTTAAAATAATTTTGCTATTTATGTTTTTGAGTTTTCTTTTCTCCCTGGAATCATTAAGCAGGGTATATTTGAAGGAGTATCACAGAACATGTACTGTTCATAGTAAAGGCAGTCATTTACCCGTGTATTTTCTTTCTTCAGCTCGTTAGTTGGGCTGTGGGTGTATGGTGTGTAGTGTAACACTTACCTGTTGCTGACAAGTAGCCAGGAACATCTGGCACATCTAAGTAGGCCTTGCAGGGTTCATAAGGCAGTGATGCAGAAAAGGACCAAGGTCTGCTAATGTGATATTTCGTTCTCATGAGGGAATTATAACTATGGAATAACTTCTTTGTAAAGCCTTTAAGAATCAATCATTCATATCTTAAGATTTGGAATTTGTGTTTAGCAGTATAACCTGGAAAATGCAGCTCTAGGTAGAGTTGGGTAATAGATAGGTAGGTAGGGTTTGGCAAAGGCAAAAGGAAGAAGAGTTTTATTTGGCTAGTAAACCTGGGTGCATACTAATACTGGTGAGAATCCAGTTAAACTGTGTCAGTACTATGTTTTCTGCTTTAAGCCAAAATTATTTCACAGGTGGCTGTTAGATATGGGGACTAGTTAGTTATGGAGGGAGTGCTCTAAGGAATTCATCTGGATTTTTTTTGTACTTAGGGTTTCTTTCGGAGAAGCATTCAGCAAAACATACAATACAAGAAGTGCCTGAAGAATGAAAACTGTTCTATAATGAGAATGAATAGGAACAGATGTCAGCAGTGTCGCTTCAAAAAGTGTCTGTCTGTTGGAATGTCGAGAGATGGTATGTTCTCTGTTTAAGGAGTGCTCTTATTAATATGGAGCTTGATTTTTATTCCTCAGCATAAACCAGAGCTATAAGCCAGTTACCAAAAGCCCTCTTGTACTTAGAGTGATGCAGATTTTAGAAAACACATTTTGATGCTTTGTAGGATGCCAAATTCATTAAAGTTCAACTTCAGCATCATCACCTCAGAAACAGCTCTTGGCTTACTTATTTTTACTTTTTGTAGAAAGATCTCTTTCCCCCCTATACAATTCAAATACTTTGCCCCCTCCTGAAAATATATATAATTTTTAAAGTATAAGAATATTGGCTTTTTCTGTTGATTTCTTAGCATTACTGAGGAACCCATTTTTCTTTATGAGAGTTATCTCTCACTTTCTCAGCCATGAGATAATACTGTACTTTCAGGAAAGTTTCTGAATATATCAAGAGGCAAAAACTTGAAAGAGTCATTAGGGGTGAGAATGGGAAGTGATTCTCAGTTCTGGAATAATCCATTTCCATGCAAAATAAAGGCTGTAAAAATTTGTGGGACAGCTAGTATTATCTGTGGATGAAATCATTGCTAGATTTGACTCTTTTATTGTGCTTACAGACATCGTGGATAAGACTCATTGTTTTCTAAGTAACAAACAAGTGGTATGAGTTTTCAGAGGGATTAGTTTATTAGGGTTAAGAATTGCTAAGAACAGAACCTGATATTTATCTAGGGAAGGATCATTTAAGCGCAGTCCCTTAGGTTACTCTAATAGTTTATGGGTTCAGAAATATAGTATTGCAAAAGGAATTTCTTGAATCATGGATTTCAGTGATGATGTTTTGAGGACATGTTCTTTAGCACTAGAAATACTAAGTCATAGTTGATGAATACTGTGATTGCTTCAAAAGAATAAAAATGACCATGGTTTGTAAAGGAGGGAGTAGAAGTTGAATGTGAGGCATGATAAACTTGTTAGTCTGTGACAGTGATAATGTTAGAGTATATAATTAGATAAGAGTTTTTTGCTGTGTGGAGACACTGAATTTTTATTATCTCTGTATAAATATTAGACTAGGAAAAAAATCTTTTCTTTGCCTTAGGGGCAGGATTGCTGGAGATAGAACACATTTTAAGACTAGCTGCTAAAAGAATGGAGGATTAATGATTTCATTTTTATTCTGTTGCATTTAATTAAAATCCTGCTAGCTTATTTTCTAGTAACTTTCTATAGGCTTATTGTTTCTTTCCTTTAAGACTTTCCTTTTTAAGAAACCAGATGAGGAGAGGGCAGATCATTTAATAGTTGTGTGTTGTGAATAAGGTTATGAAAATAAATTGACAAAGGTCACATGTTCAGGGAGTGATTGTACCTTCTAGGTTCCATTAACGTTAATGGATGTGGGTAGATGAATCCCACATGCCTTCTTAAGAACTGAGCCTTCAGCCATTTAATGAGGTGCTGTGTGGTAATTTTGGTTCACTTCAAACTGTGATTTTCATTAGTTAATTCAGATTTCATTTTTAGATTTAGAATATAAAATCACCAAGAGGTAGATCTCCTTACTTTTGTTTTGGGAGAAAAATGGAAAATTTTCTTCCCACTTCTACTTCTGATGGTATATCAAAAACAACCAGAAGGTTTAGAATATTATTAGAACAATTTATGTCTAACACACGTAGACATTTTTTTTACTTGTATTTCTAGAAGCTGTATCTATAATTTTGTGTTGTTCTTTTATGTTATATCTTTAGAATATAGATATTAAATATCTGTTTCTTCAATAGCTGTTCGGTTTGGTCGTATTCCTAAACGTGAAAAACAGAGGATGCTAATTGAAATGCAAAGTGCAATGAAGACCATGATGAACAGCCAGTTCAGTGGTCATTTGCAGAATGACACATTAATAGAACATCATGAACAAACAGCCTTACCAGCCCAGGAACAGCTGAGACCCAAGCCCCAGCTGGAGCAAGAAAATATCAAAAGTTCTCCTTCGTCTTCTGATTTTGCAAAGGAAGAAGTGATTGGCATGGTGACCAGAGCACACAAGGATACCTTTATGTACAATCAAGAGCAGCAAGAAAACTCAGCAGAGACCATCCAGCCCCAGAGGGAACGGATTCCCAAGAACCTGGAGCAGTATAATTTAAATCATGACCATTGTGGCAGCGGGCTTAGCAGCCATTTTCCCTGTAGTGAGAGCCAGCAGCATCTCAATGGACAGTACAAAGGGAGAAACATAATGCATTACCCAAATGGGCATGCCATTTGTATTGCAAATGGACACTGTATGAACTTCTCAAATGCTTATACTCAAAGAGTATGTGATAGAGTTTCCATAGATGGATTTTCTCAGAATGAGAACAAGAATAGCTACCTGTGCAACACTGGAGGGAGAATGCATCTGGTATAGTGAAAACAATTATTGTTATTATTTTTTGCTTACTTGTATCAAGGAAAGCTTTGAAAATTGTCTTTAATTTGGAGGATAAGTGTCAGAAAACCTACCAGATCAATTTTATACAGTATTTTAGGTCAAAGACTTTTAGTCAACAGCTTTTGTTGAATGACCTAATTTCACACAGAGCTAGGTACACGCATGTGGTTTGATTGATACAATGATTAACATTAGGATTTTTTTTTTTTTTTAAATATGATTCATGCAGACTTGGTCCTCTAGCTTTAGAAATCCCTTTCAAATTCTAAGTATTCTGGTTAATCACAGCCTTAGTAGCTCTGGGATTTTCTCAAAGGTCTGATCTTTTCACTTGAAACAGTCAGTCATTCTTTGATTTCTAGCGAAGGAATTTGCTTTAACAATGTGATGCAAGTTCTTTGAGTGTGAATACTTTTCTGATTTAAGAGTTTAGGGAAATTTAATAAGCAAATTTCTAAGGCTTTCCTTAGACATTATCCTGTGAGATGAATAAATATTCAAGTGGGTTTTTTTCCCCATCAAATGCAAGCATCTACATGAAAATACAGTGTTTATATTCAATCCAAATTTGATTAAAAGCAGCAATATTGCATCAAATATAGTTTAAACCATAAGGCCCTTTGGTAGTGCTTGGTATTTTCTGCAGTCAGATAATTATCTTTTCTTTTAAAAATAGTTGACTATACCTTAGTACTCAAGTTAGGTTTTTACCACCTCACTTTGAAATATTTGAGTCCATGCATATGAGAGGTTACCTTACATTTTATTAGATTTAGTCACTGTTTTAAGGAGAGAAAAATATATAAGCATTTAGGTTCTGATTTTGTGATGTGCTCCATGGTTATAGAATTATCACATTCCTTGATCTTCTATGGATTTAATGAAATTTTTGTTTGTTTGTTTTGCTTTTTTTTTTAAAGGATTTATTTATTTATTCATACAGAACTGGGGTACGGGCCAGAGCTGCAGAGGGTGAGAGGATTCACCAGGGACATAGTGGGGAGCAGAACAGACAGATTGACGAAGTACACTGCTGAGGGGAGCACCGGGCGGGTCAGGAGAGGTCTGCCATGCCATGGTCACCTCTGGGGAAGGCGGGGATCGAACTCATGCAGAAGTGGCTTTAGCTTCTTCGTGCTGTGCTTTAACCCGCTGCACCACCAGGGAGGCCTGGATTTAATGAAAATTTAAAGGCTTATTTTATTAATATACAGTCCATATATCATCATCATTATAGGATTTTTATACCATTCTGTTTTTTTTCTCCCCAATCTTCATTTAGAAGTTGTAACTTGATTTTCTAGTAATTGTTTCTTAAAGAGAATAAATGGAGGCCAATGGTCACACCATTGTTTATGAAATAAATGGTGACCTTAAAAAAAAAAATGAGACATCTCACTATTTTTTCCTTTTTGAAATTACATTATATCTACTTAGAAAAATGCAAGTTTTGAAATTCATATTAAAGGTGGGCTTGGGTTCTAGGCCTGTGACTTCTAGCTAAAGTTGGATGATTAAATCTTAGACACTTGTTTCTTCATCTAAGAAATGATGAGTATAATACCTGCCATAATGAATAGGGTTGAGAGTCAAGTAAATATATATGAATTTGTACGAAAACTATGAAACCAGCATAAGATGGCAGTAGTGTTACAAATAATCCCTTAAACCTGTGTAGGTTTTTCAAATAGCTTATTATAGATTTCATTTTTGTTTAGGCTATCTCTTAATGATAGCAAGTTAGTCGCTATTTAAATTAGGTTGCCTTGAGGCTTTCCATCACAAGGCCAGTAGCACATGGAGAAAGTATTAGCAGAAGATTTAATTGTGCCTGCAGGTTATTTTCTTTTTCTTTTTATATAATATAATAGTTTATTTTTACATCATTTTGTACATTTTTTTCATCTCAACTGTAATCCCCGTGGGTTTCCCATCACCGAGTCACCTGTGTGCCATCACCATAGTCCTGTGTACTCTCCCCCCACCCCACCCCCTGTTTTTTATCCCATTCCCCACTCCACCCCCACAAAATGTGGGGGTATATGGCTGTTATTTATTCTTATTATTTTCTCGCCTGGGTCTGCAGGTTATTTTCATATTGGGGTTTCTAGTGATTGAGATACCACTTCCGATACCACTTCCAATGTACTTTACCACCAATCACAATTTAAGTCTTTTCCTGTTTTGTGCATGCTAGGTCTGTCCAATGAGTAAGTCTCCATATGTGGATCCTCATAAATCAGGACATGAAATCTGGGAAGAATTTTCAATGAGTTTCACCCCAGCTGTGAAAGAAGTGGTGGAATTTGCAAAACGTATTCCTGGGTTCAGAGATCTTTCTCAGCATGACCAGGTCAACCTTTTAAAGGCTGGGACTTTTGAGGTAGGTATCAAGTTCTAGTTGTCAAATGTGGATTTAGTAGGTTCTACAGAGTTTTAGACACTTACGCAGAGCCTGGCCTGGCATTTACTATGTTTAATACAGAATAAGGCTTAAATAGAATGTGGTTTTGTCTTTTTTGAGATTGTAGAATATTTTTGGGGATGTATCACATACCCCTTTATATACCACCTCAGACCTCTCAGCCTCAACCTCACTGCAGAATCCTGGGTTATGCATCTACTCCATCTGCTCTTGCTGTAGTTCATTCTGTGTGTGCTTTGGGCAGTGGCTGTTACTGACTTTAGTAGGACATCTGACAGTATCTCTCCCTGTGCTCTCACCTACTTAGGGCTTCCCTGGTGTTGTTGAGTTGTGACAGATACTCACTTCTCCCTGGATGGTTCCACAGGTTGAGTTCTCAGTCGTTCTTGATAGCAAGTGGTAGCCAGCTTAGTATTACAGCCTCTAATATTTACTGTCTTTTTACTCCTGCCATTTTTTTCTTGGCACTAGTGCCTGCTTTAATTTCATATTTGCATTTCAGAATTGTTATTAATAAAGTTTCAGAGTATCACAGGACTCAAATATTTTGCCACTGGTCACTGGAACATTTTTGATGTTCTTGGAATTTTTTATTATATTGATAGATAATTTGATTGAAATTGGTTCTAGGTGAACATAAAACTCAGTTTTTCTTCCATGGTTTTCTTATATTTATATTGTACCTATTCATTTAAAAAATTTTATACATTCAAGAACTGGGATATAAACCAGAGGTGGGGGCGGGGACAATGAGAGGATTCACCAGAGACAAAGTGGAGAGCAGAATAGGCAAATGCACTGAAATACACTGCTGAGGGGAGCAGCAGGTGGGACAGAAGAGGTCTGCTTCCCCATGTGGGTCACCTCCCTGGCAGGGGATCAAACTCAAGCTGCAGTGGCTGGGAATTGCTTGTTAGCTGTGTCTTTAACCCCTGTGCTACCAGGAAGGTCCTGTGTGTGGGATCTTTCTTAACAGACTTGAATACTGAGTTATTTCTTAAGAATTATAATTCAACTTCCACAACTACATTTAAATCTTTTTCTTTTCCAGGTTTTAATGGTACGGTTTGCATCATTATTTGATGCAAAAGAGCGTACAGTCACCTTTTTAAGTGGAAAGAAGTATAGTGTGGATGATTTACACTCAATGGGAGCAGGGGATCTGCTTAACTCTATGTTTGAATTTAGTGAGAAGCTAAATGCCCTCCAACTTAGTGATGAAGAGATGAGTTTGTTTACAGCGGTTGTCCTGGTATCTGCAGGTAAGCAAGCAGGCTCAAAATTGTGCTACACGCTAAAGTATAGTGACCAGTTAGGGAGAAGGCAGCAGTTAACTAGTTCCTAGCAAGTGTTTATAGACATCTCAAGGAAGATGCTAATCTATATGAATCTTAGTATTTTTTTATAGTGACAGTAAAGGTACTATATGGTATAAAATGGTCTTTAGATGAGCTTCACATTTACTTCTCTGAGTCATGACTTTTTCATAATCTTTTCCTGGATCTAAGTTTTAATTTCATGGATTTACTTCTTGGGACATTGTTTATCTGCATGCAGATGGTTCTAATATGAATCTAAGTTTCAATTAAAATATTCTGTGGGTTACTTGAAAATGTCAAAATTATCTAGATGGATCAGTGTGTTTTGTTAAAAAAAATCACTGAATTATGAATTATAGGCTTTCACCCAACTTTCCCACTGAATTTTGTAGGTGACTGGGAAAATAATTTTATTCTTTAGAGTCTTGGTTTCCACATCCTGTGAAACAAAGGGGTATTCCCACATAAGCCTGACCACGGTAACTAGTACAGACTAAATGCTCAGTCACTGTTGGAATGAGTGACCGTGATTTTTTGGTCATAGATTTAATATTTTATGAAGCATTGATATTTCCCAATTTCCCTGCCAGCTTGCTTTTATTTATATTGCAATTATTCTGACCAAAGTATTTCCATTTAGAGAATAGCCATTAAGGCAGTGATTACTCCCAAAAACTACTCATAAATGACACATAATGACTTTGTTGTGTCACATGTGTCAGCTATTTTGTGTATGTATCAGTAATTTTATTTTAAAACATTTGAGAATTTTACAATATTTTGATATGGTTTGAATTTCCCACTTGCTTCCTATTGTGCAAAAGACTCTGTGCTAGGTGTGTTAAGATGTAACCCATGATTACATGGATTAACTACAAATTAATAACTACTATGGTTAACAATTTCTTTGTATACTTTGTATATTTTAAAGGACCTATGCAGTGGAAGTATTTTAAAGGATTGGAAACATTCTTTGACTTCTTTTTCTGATTTCTACTTCAATAGATAAAAATGTATTCATGATATGGGTGTAGTATGATACAGTAGTACGTCAATAAAGGATACGTGTTTCTTTTTTTTTTTTTAAGATTTATTTATTTATACATACAGAACTGGGGTACAGGCCAGAGGTGCAGGTGGTGAGAGGATTCACTAGAGACAGAGCGGGGAGCTGAACAGGCAGATTGACGAAGTACACTGCTGAGGGGAGCAGCGGGTGGGTCAGAAGAGGTCTGCCACGCCATGTGGTCACCTCTGGGGCAGGCGGGGATCGAACTCATGCTGCAGTGACTTGAGCCTCTTAGTGCTGTGCTTTCACCTGCTGTACCACGAGGGAGGGCCCCAAGGATACCTGTTTCTTAGTAACCTTGAATGCCTCTTGCACTTCAGTTACCATGGTGTCTTGATTAGTAATTAGTAATGGAATTGATGGCTGATTAATCTATTATTGTAAAACCAAAGGAAATTACTTGCTAATTTCTTTTTTTTTTAAGATTTAATTATTTATTTATGCATACAGAACTGGGGTACAGGCCAGAGGTGCAGGGGCCATGAGAGGATTCACCAGAGTCAAAGTGGGGAGCAGAACAGGCAGGTCAATGAAGTACACTGCTGAGGGGAGCAGTAGGTGGGTCAGGAGAGGTCTGCCATGCCATTTGGGTCACCTCCCTGGCTGGGGATAGAACACTTATCAAGACAGCTGCAGCCAGCTTCACAGTGCTGTGCATTAACCTGTTGCACCACCATGGAGGGCCCCCATTTATCTTTTTGACTTATTGATAGATGGTATATAAAGAAAGTTTGAAATATTAAGAAAAGATTGATTATGAAAAATGAAAAGCATTCTCACTTTTATTGTTTACATATGAAGATATACAAACCACACAATTATATACAACTCTGTGCATTTAAAACATGTCATTTTCACTTAAATATATGACAGTGTTCATATCAGTTTTAACTCTTTACAAAGTAAAAAGCAGTATCTAGGCAGGAAATGAAATACAAAAACTGTAGACGTTTATAAAATGAAAAAGTCTCTATCCCCATTCTTATTCTGCAGCAAATTAGATTTCTAATCATCTTTCTTTTTAGTTGTTTTGATGATTGCCTGTCTGTCCACCTCTAAATACTGTGTTACTATCTTGTTATTATAGAGATAACTGATAAATTAAAGCACTCTCTTCTCAATTTTTGTTTTACTTTTTTGGTTACTTTATTAGTTGTAATTATTACAATTTTAATATGCGCACATTCTTTGATCCTTAACTTTTACAAAATCTCTGATTTAGAAAGTACCTTCTTAGTGTACAGGGAGACAGTTTTCTGTTTCCTCCTTAGCATGCTCTTTTGCTATATTGGTTCATTTACATAGTTGAGGATTAAAACATTTATATTCTGTTCTGTAATTGTGATTACCTTTCATGCTTTATCATAACAAAAAAATGCAGAGTAAAAACTCAGCATTTACAGTATTATGATTATGTAAATAGTGTTTATTTTATTCTCACGGGGGTAAAAATGGTAGACAAGTACATAAATTTCTCCCCTAACCTGTTGCCACCATAAAGGATGGATTATTCCTAGCATTAGAGAAAAGGTGGATTATTTATTTATATTCTGTATTAGTTGCTTAGAATTAATCAACATGATAGTTTGCTTTATATTTAAAATAGCTTTTTGTTATTCTGGAATCCTAGTTGCCTTCTAGGCTTTGATTTGGTTGTTTCCAGAAGAAATGCTACTTAATTTCTAGATCTTATATAATTTTAGCTTCACAACAGCCCCTGGTGTGTGTTAGGACATGTTATCCTCAGTTATATAGGCAAGGATTTTGAGAAACAAAGGGATTATATAATTTGCCTAAGGTTACATTTTTAATAATTGACTGGCAGGCATTTGAACTCTTATTAGTCTAGCTTCAGAGCTTTCCCAGTACACTGCATGATAACAGAACAGCACTAGCTGCTAAGGCAGAGAGGACTGTCAAAGATGATATTTACCTCTGAGACCGGAAGAATCTTGATACTATGAAGAGAAGAGAAATTATATCTGAAAGGTAATTATTTTTTTTCAGGTGGTGTGAAATGGCAGCGCTCACTTTCAGTTCAAATTTAGGGACTGGTAAATAAATATGAGAGCAACTCATTTAGACATGGATTTCGGTGGTCTTCATAGAGGTTTTATTGAAGTTTTTAACTTTCATCCTGTAGAAAGTGAGTACACATAGAAGATTTGGAGAGAAGAACCAACTAAGGAAGTAGAAGATAGCTGGCTCATGAGCAAGTGGCAGTGTAACCATGTACTTTAATCTGTGCATTTATTCTTCCAGTCTCTAGAGGACGGTTATTTACAATATAGCTAGATTTGTAGTTAGGTTTTTTCATAAAGTCATGAAGACCATGGTTTTAGAAATTGAAGTTTTAGAAAAATTTAATACAATTAATGCTTTTCAGTATAGATGCTCTTAAGTTGTAAAGCATAGGTCTTCCAAGCACTAACTGTCGAACCAAGGACCAGTAACTTCAAAGTTCTGTCTCAGATATCCTTCTGCACTTACTGTTTACTTCTTAAATTTTTTTGTGTGTGTGTGGGATTCCCTGTCATTCTTTCCTGTTGTTGGTGTTGTAAGCTACTGATCATAAATGCAAACCAATTATTTTGTGAAACATGAGCTCCCTGAGGGAAGTGACTTTGGTTTATTTTGTTCACTGCTAAATTCCCTAGCACCTGTCACACTAACTGCATACATTCAATGATGAATCAGTGAGGTGTAAGGATGTTACAAAAAAAAAAAAATTACTTGAATAATTAGAGGCCAAAGAGGCTCTTCGAAGCATTATTGGAACTCTTAAGTGTTTTTGCAAAGATGAGTCTTAGAATTATATGGTCGAAGTCAAATGTTAAGAGGTCTTTTTTTCTAACAGTTTTGTCTGAAAAATTTATGAACTGCTGCACCATCAGTTTCTTTCTCCATAAGAATAGTCCAGATTTTATTAAATAGAAACTAAGCTGATATTACTTAAAAATTTTTTTTATTACATTCTTTTAAAATGATCATGGTAACAGTTTATAAAATTGTATGATTCCGAACTCTGGGTGCCAACCTCTGCAGGCGTGTGTAACTGCAGCGCACCGGCCGCCATGCACCTGTTGCCCTCTACCATACAGTAAACCTGTTTTCATCATTTTTTCCTATATTTAGACTAAGTAATACTCTCTTCTCCCCACGATTAAGTTTAAACCTTGTTCTAATGCTTACTTTGCAAACGATCTTTTTGAGCTGCTAGTTACTTCCTCAACTTCCTTGTAAGAAAGTGAAAAAAAGGAAGTGAATTGCTAGAAAATGTTGCTTCTGTGGAGAAGTCTTTTTCTTAATAGTTACAACTCTGTACAGCAAGGTATGGAATATTTCTTGCACACCACTGCCTCCTATTGTAAAGGGGAGAAATAGCTCTTGCTGATATAAAAATTCCATGGGCAAAAGACAGGCTTTGTTAAGATAGATAACCTTACTGTTGGTTTATACTAAATCACTAATGTGTTAACATCTTTTATGATGAGCTTATTAAAATATTATGCAAAATTAGAGTGAATGCAGATTAATATAACTAGGTAATAAAGTTCAATGCTGTATCACTTATTACTGTGTGACTTAGTGCCTAAGATGGAAGTCAGATTTTATTTTATTTTGCGATCTAATAGTTTGTTCATTGTGACTTAGTATGTCTAGTCCTCGCAAAGGGAGAAGGCTATCATAGAAATATATACCAGGATAAGGGCTCACAGGAGGCCATTTTAGAATCTGCCTGCCAGACATGGTATTTACATGAATGTGGATATATGATGGGTTGAGTAAAAATGTATTTCTAAACTACATTATTCATTTCACTTTGCCAGTTAGCGGTTGAAATCAACAGATGGCATCTAATTTTAAAAACCAGAACCCGTAGGTTTTTTGTGAACAAAATTAGCTTAGCAATAAAGAACTTTGATTTGTCACATGTACTATATGCTATATATTTTTATAATGCAGTAGTTACAAAAATTTATCATTAGTTTAAGAAAATTGTCAATTTTTTGCCTTTGTTTCAATGTATGAAAACCTTGTTGAATTTGTTAATGGCATTAATGAGCCAATTCAAAAATTTATGTTTAATGTTACTAATAGGTTCTTCTTTCATCCCTCTCCCTTAGATCGATCTGGAATAGAAAACGTCAATTCTGTGGAAGCTTTGCAGGAAACCCTTATTCGTGCACTAAGGACCTTAATAATGAAAAATCATCCAAACGAGGCCTCTATTTTTACAAAACTTCTTCTAAAGTTGCCAGATCTTCGATCTTTAAATAACATGCACTCTGAGGAGCTCTTGGCCTTTAAAGTTCACCCCTAAGGCCTTTGTTATTTAAATACGAACTGACTCATGCTAACTGTACATTTTGTGCTGTAATGCTTATTTATATGTGTATACTATATGTGGAGATAGAAATGATCTTTAAGACAATACAGATTGTAGGCTATCTCTGTTATCATGCAGTAGCTGTTTGGATTGAGATTTCTTCAGCCATGATTAGATATTGACCACATTTCCCTGACAGACCAATCAGCTGTGTCGCACTTAAACTGGAGAAGTTACACTGAAATATATAATCACACTGAATGTCAGACTTTTTCATCTGCCAAAGCCAAAAAACATTTTGATCTCCCTGTGGTATAGAAACAGTGCACAATCACAGGTGTTTGAAGATTGAAACATTAATCCTTTGTGGTAGAAATTCTATTATATCGTGAAAATTTGATTTCACAAGAATATTTGATCCAGTAATTGGAGACTTTTCAAGTTAGGAGACTTCCATGTCTGTATTTTACTCTGTCTCTTTTAAAGTGTATGATCCTGGGCAGGTTAGTTGGTTATGGAAAATGAGACTTAATAGTGTTCCCAATGCCCCACCTCACAGAGATGTTAAAAAATGTCTATAGAGCATACTTACCTCTTGGGAGATAGGCACTATGTAAATACAGTAATGTTTTTGTTATTATAATTATCCATAATAATATTCTTTGTTATTTCTAAGCATTTCTGAAAAGTTTCACTGTCCACACCAATCTATTATTCAGGGTTCCTGCATATGTGTGGGGTGTCCTACTGGCACACATATATTCAAAGTTTATGGGTACATCAAATACATAGTATGTGTACATAATATATGTGAATATAGCTATACATAAATATATTTCTTCACAATATTTTAAACTGTGAAGAACTTTATCACAATAAACTTAAAACAAGAGGTGTCAAAAGACCCAAATTAGGTGCATTTTACCTGTTGATGACATAATCATTGCTTAACTGTTTAGACAGTAGAATATTGAATTTATGCTCTATTTTTGTTTATTTAAACAATACTTACTGTAAAAATGTAACAGCAGTTGAGTCCAAATTTCAAAACACATGTATTTTAGAATTCATCTTTGGTAAAATCTTCAGTTCAAGGTACTAGATGTTTAAAAGTTATTCAGATTCTTACCTTGTGCTGACAAAGGTTACAATATTGCCCCTTATACACATGCTGCAGCTTGATGATGAAGAATTTTGAAGAACCAATCAATGTTTAAGCAAACTGTTTAATATGTTGGTGTGCGTGCGTGTGTGCATGTGTGTGTGTGTGAGAGAGAATGGATGCACAAATGTGTTCTGAGTCTCCTTTTCTTCCCCCTAAATGACACTACAGGGATATTCTTAAATTAGATTTAATCTATAGTTTGAAAAATCATTTTGTGTGTGACGACCTACAGGCTTGCAAATAGTATAGTCAAAGATAACTTATCCATACTTCTAATATTGGGCTTAGTAGATAGATCAGCCTCTTTTTATGACAGTAGGAGAAATAGCCAAAGTTGGGAATTTTATGTATGTTTCTGTTTCCCTGGAAAATAGCAACTAATTGGATTTTTTTTTGTTGAAGATTGTCTTCTAATTTTTGAATTATATAAAATTACAAAAATGAAAAGAGCCCACTTTCTTATACTCAGCTTGTTATTTTAATGATGTGAGCAGAATGCCTTATTTTGTAATCTTGTTTAACTTGTTGCTACTGGGACTTGAATCTCTGTGGCACTAGTTAAGTCATTAAAAAAAAGTTAAACCCTCTCATTATTAAAGAGGAAAGGTGATGGCGATGTCTGTAATACAATATAAAACCGTAATTGTGGTTTACCTTAAATAGGTAAGACTTCTATGGGATATACAGTATAGTTTTTGTGAATTCTTTACATGATAGCATTATCTTTTTATAATTTTTTCCCCTAAGATAAATGCATAGTTTTCTTCTATGGGAATAGAAACAGCGTTTTGAAGTAATATGAAGACCTCAGAGATCATGTTGATTCTTAATTTTTGCCTTTTGCATAAGCCTCTTTATAACATGTTACCTTTAAAACAATTACTAAGTCTTTAGGAATGTGTAACCAGAACTATGTTAGAATTGCTTATAAAACTTTAGTTAGGTTCAGTATATACACGTATACATCTATATATAGGCATATAGATTCGCATTTGTCTTGTAAAATTTTATTTGAATGAATTCTTCCTGTAGGTAATGGGAAACAAAATTAATAGTCCTTATGCCATCAGTAGCATTTCTATCTTTGAAAATAGCCCAATGTTGAATCTTCTAATTCTAAAATTAAACCAGCAGCCTACTACAAGCACATTCTTTGGTTGAGTCATTGGTTATAAACTTAGTATATGCAAAGAAGGCTACCAGTTTAGGAAACTTCTGAGTCAGTGGGACACTGTTGATGAATTAATAATGTACTGTATGAATTAAGTGATGCTTTAACTGATTTTACATTTTAAAGTCAAAATACGGGCATTGTGTCAGCAAACTTACGGGCATTATGTCAGCAAGCTAAAACATTTTTTCCCTTGTGCTTTTATTGTGTCTCTTTACATGATCTGAGAAAGGATTCAGGCTTTTAGAGAGAAATAGCTGAGGGAAAGGGAAACATCTGCTTGGGATGAAGCTTTTCCTTAGGGTGATGGTTTAATTACAGATTTAAAAATTTAAAGGAAATGTCAGTGGACTAATTGTATAGCTTTCATATCTACATTTCAAGAAATTACCATTGTACTTGGTAAGATATGATTTATGTAAACATCATTGCAAAGCAAGGTGTAGAAGCTCAGCTAGATTTATTACTGTGCACGAGAGTAAGTACCTATCTCAATTATTTTTTTCCTTTTCAATATAAAGTTTGCTGAATGTACAAGAAGAGTTTATCACTTAGGATATAGATTTTTTTTTTAGGGGTTGGGGGGAGGGTCTCTGTCAGGAAATTGTTACCTATAAACAAAGGTTGTCTTGAGTTGATCCAAAACATAAAACTTGAAGCTGTTCTTGAACTAACTTGGAAAAACTTAAATGGCTATTGTTTTAAAAAAAATGATAGAAATATATTGTTGACAGGAAATAATTAAGCTTATTTTCTACAAACTGATGAGGACATGGATACATCTTCATGTGTCTGAGAAGTGATCTGTACATGGGAAGGGGTAATAAATGTTATTTCTAACCAAATACGGTTTTTGGTCTCCTTCCGTTTCGACGTTTTTATGGACCACTTAAAATTTAACTTGCTGCTTTCCCCTGAGCTCACAGCATCTCCTATGTAAATCTCTGTTTCAGCATGGGGGAACATACACACAGGGCTTTGCAAAAAAAAAAAAAAAAAAGATTTTAGAGTTTGTTTAGAGAGTCTAGTAAGGATTGTTGCAATTTTCTGTAATACCGGCTGGAGAGGGGTTTGTAGTACTTGCTAAGGTGATACTCTGGGCCGGAAATGGGGAAAGAGGATGGGGTGCTTGCCAAGAATCAGCGTTGGCTGTAGATGGAATAAGACTCCTCAGCATGACTGACCCCTTTTTCCGTAGTTACTGCATGCTCTAGAGAGACTCTGGCAGTTACTTAAATAACACTCCCTGTTGTTTCCCAGTTCTGTAATAGCCTCCACTTTTCTGGGAATATTAGTTGATGTTAGGTGAGAGAAATGAGCTCCTTGATAAGTGCATTTGGGAGTGCTGGGTTACTCAGGTGTTTTCATGTCAGTTCTGTGCTCAATGAGTAGATGTACATTGCAAATCCCATAAGGAAGGGTTTGGTGGGATGCAGATTCCCCCTCTACCAAGCAACCTCTTGTTTTTCTTATGGTGGTGAGCATTCCTTGGGGCTTCTTGAAAAGTACTTTTGAGAGACAAATCTCAACCCACTTTGGTCACGTCTGAATTAGTGTCTAAGTTTGTGTGGTATTCTGCCCCTTTGCACAGCCTCATAAACACTTGAGTTCTAAATAAATGTGTGGTTGATGGGAAATAAAATTCCTTTTGAATTTTAAAATACTACCTTTGAGTAAATGAAAGAGCCAATTCACAGATCTGATTTTATCTGGTGCATGCAGTTGGGCCTGTTGGTTATATCTGCTTGCTTAATTATTTGTCTAAGGCTAAAGAGTGAATATGGCAAGAGTTTTGCTTTGCGTAAGTGAAACTTGGTTGCTATGGGGTGATTTTTGGACAGCAGTGTCAGATCCACTTAGAACAACAGTAGCCAAAAACCTTGAATGGTGCTGGAGCCACAGGGACCATCTCGATGGAAACTTGGAATCTGGTCACCAGAACGTAAATACGCTTTCAACAGTAGCATTTTCCCAAATTAGCATTTTTCTATACATTAATAGAACTCACTAAAGAGGGAAGTCAGGCTCTTTAGAAAGATAGAACTATAAAACACCCAAGGTGAATATAGTGTTCCTCCCCCCCCCCCTTTTTTTTTCTACTAGTGTCCATTGGATTGAGTCTGATCTTACGTCTCCAAGTTCAGCAGTACCTTTTTCTATGATTTTGTTTTTCTTGGAACTTAACGCCAGCATTTCCTGCCCACCGCCCCCTATAACACTTGGTAACATTGCTTATAAATTTTCATCTATTCCATCCAAGGGCCACTTCCCACCAAGCCATTTATTTTCCTATTCAGGTTCTTCAGTTAAGCCCACGTGGGGTGGTTTCCAAAGTGGAAATCACCTACACTTTCATTCTCTTGATAATCTTTTTCTTCTAGTGCTGAATTTAAGCAGTTTTTTTCTGATATGATTTTTGAAGAATAAACTGGCTTAGATTGTTACTGTCTATATGCAAAATGAAAGTACATGAAAATCCTGGGTGCAATCCAGACAATGTGGGAGTCATGTGTACTTGGAGTCAGTGACTACCAGTAGCAGTAACTTGACAGAATTGCCAGCCACTGCCATTCTAGCTGTGGGGTGCTGGAGCTGGCTGGTGAGGGCTCATGAGATCTGTTTGCTACTTTTTAAGAATTTAGGACAATAGTTAGGAATCCATTCACTATTTAAAATTAACCTTACAACTGAATTCTATTGGAAAAGATAATGTTCAAAACTATTATATTTCAATGTTGATATTTAATCCCTTCATTTAAAATACTTATGCATACAGAACTGGGGTACAGGCCAGAGGTGCAGGGACAGTGAGAGGATTCAACAGAAACAGAGTGGGGAGCAGAACAGGCTGATCCTCCAAGTACACTGCTGAGGGGAGCAGCAGGTGGGTCAGGAGAGGTCTGCGCGCCATGTGGATCACCTCCAGAGTGGGGATTGAACTCATCCTGAAGTGGCTTCATAGTGCTCTGCTTTGACCCGCTGCACCACGAGGGAGGGCCCTCAACCCTTCATTTTTATGTGTGTGGCAGAAATCTTTAGAATGTGGCAGAATCCTTTAGAATATTCCTGTACTCCTATTCCTGACTCCCTGTCAAGTGATGGCATGTTGGTGGCCCTCTATGGAAAGAACTCACCAGATTCCTGCATGAGGTCCCAATGCTGGGAAGGAGAATTAGCTTGGCTCTTCCAAAGGAGTCAGGAGATCATTATAAGGAGTACATCTGGGAGGGTAGGGTCAAAGCTTGGACTGGGTTAGGCTACACGTGGGCATACATAGATGGCTCCATTCCAACTGCCCATGCCAGCACTTAGCCTTCTCCCTCCAGGAAATTTTAAGATAATCAGTTAGGACCTAACATCATTGTCTCTCATGGTACCTTCATGGTTGCTCTGGTGGGCTAAACTGTTTGGACTTGCTTGCCCAAGATTCAATCCACCTGTTCAGATAGGACTCGGCAAATCATACTCATAGTATAACATTCAGTGGAAAAGAACTAACACAATTAGTGTGCACTAGAGAAAAAGGAAAGACTATAGCTAAAATAGTTTACCCATGAAACGCCCAAAGGTACCTATTCCTTCATGGGCAAACCAAACGGTAGGTCCAAAGTGGGGCTAGTGAGGCGTGAAAGTTGGCTACAGGTCTAAGACACCTTCTGGGGGGGACCCATAGACAAGGGGCAGAAGGGACCAGGCAAGTCTGGAAGGAAAAGAGCAAAGTCAAAATTGAAGTCAGTATAAAGGCTGCCATTGTTAGCCTGCCCATGGGTCTCTCACCCAGGTCTCTGTTTCCTTCCGTGTCCCCTGACACGGAATAAATGACCTCCCTGTGTCCTCACACCATCTTCCCCTTGTTTGTGCCTGCATCTAAATTCCCTTTTTAGTCAGACTGGATTAAGACCCACCCTGTTGACCTTCGTTTCACTTAATTACCTTTTTAAAGACTCCAACTTTTAATACCATAGCATTCTGTGGTACTAGGGGACAGGTCTTCTGCGTGAGGATTTTTTGACGGGCACTGTTTAGCCATAATGCTTGGGAAATCTTGTGTCGGTACCCCCTCACTCCACAGTTGTGAGCCTATAGAAGTCAGAGACTGAATCTCCCTTGTTTGTATAGCTTCGGTGTCATATAAATGTCCAATGGTGTTTCAGCAAAGGTTCTTTAGATTGGCTATTGACAGAGGAGGTTTTTGATATTTTCTTGGTGTTATAAGCTTAAAACAATTTGTGTGCATGTGCAGTACACACTTCAAGCTTAGCACAGTTCCAGGCTTTTCTCCCAGAAAGTCTGATGTAGGGTACTTACTAGGTATTACCTCGGGTGTCCAGAGATTTCTGAATTGCTTAATCCTGCTTGCTGCTGTTGAAGAGGCTTTGCATCTAAACTGCCCTAGAAACTTGTTTGTTTGTTTGTTTTGCTTTCTCACTGAGAGTTTTTGAAAAGAAAAAAACCTCAGCTCCATTTCATTCAGACCTAGCAAAGGATTCCAGGTGTTTGTATTTTGAAGCACTCCAGGCCAGTCTGTAATAAACAGATAATTGTCACTGAGCGGTATCCCACTTCATTTGTCAGGGATTTTCTATTGTTGCTTTTCCATTTAATAGACAGTAGAATTACAGGTTGCTATGGCAACCTACCCATTGCCCAAGCAGCCTCGGTCTTAAAGACACAGAAACCACATTTGGTTTTTATTCCATAGAACTGACATTGTTAAAAAACAATAGAGCAAAGTGAATGCAGATTTGAGGAGACTTGCTGTTCCTGCCTCATGGCCATCCCAACCCCTTGTGGTTTCTGTGTTTACCAGGCCCTTGAATAGCCCAATGTTAGAAATTGTATAATTTGGTCTCTGGAGTTTGTCAAGAAAAGAACCATGTTGCTGTCTTCTAGGTAGTTTCATTACCTTTGTTGGTAGCATACTATAGGAATTAAGAAGTTTTAGAGATGGTCAATTTAGAATTAAACTCTTACTTAAACCCAAAATTTGACAAAGGGTAAACTCCTGTCTTCCTGTGACCTCCTTTCGTCCAGGTGGGACATTAAAAGAAGAGTCCAAAGAAACAGAAGGCTGGTCCTTCAGATATGCCAACTTAAGGGAAGCCAGAAGTATGGCAGACCTGAGCGCCCATTCTTGGTTAAGCCAAGAAATTGAATTAGCTGGCTAAGCTTGAGAAAACAGGGGCTTCTGGCAACTCTAAATGGGCTTTCTCACTCCTCTGAGCTTTGCCCATAGCCATTGAATGCATCATGTCACAAAGCTAATTAAAACAGGTCTTGAGAGCTCCGGAAAGGATGATTCACTTTGTATGCTAATTTCAGAGCACACCTTGAGCCTGTATATTTCTAGGAGGCACAACTGAGAAGTTCAAGAATAAAGCAGAACAATCCGTAAAACAAAATCCACCCTTAGCTGCAGAATTTGCAGTTGCCAGAAGTTTGCTGGCTATGAAAGCTTAGGGTGCTGGGATGAATTTATTTTCAGTCTCGCTTCATTTCTTTTCAGGCTTTAGACCATTATTCAGAGCTGATTTTTATGATTGCTTTAAGGGAGGGAAAACCTCCCATCTTAGTGTGAGAAATGCTTCGCTTCATTTGGAAAGTGGGATCTACTTGTGACCCTTTGGTTGTCTACCCTGGCTTTGGGGGAGATTTTGACTTTCCCCTATGACTTCTTTGAGAACTCAGGGCAATTCTCAGCCATGTTTATAAGATGGATGATAACAAGAACAGGAAATTAGTCTGTGAAAGGACCTTAGAGATCGTCTGTTGCACAGTTCTTAACTTTTCTCTCACCAGGACATGAGTTATGTTTGGTTCTCCTCAAAATGAAGTCAGGAACAAGAAGTTGGGTGCTGGGCAGTGATGTCAGGATGCAGCAGCAAGGGAGGGAGAAAGAGAGAACAGAAAGCAAAGTCATTGCAGGGTGAACCAGTGAGTTGGCTTCCTTTATGACTAGTGGGCTCAGTCATATTAGGAACCATCTGAATATGACAGAATTGTCCACTAGGGAATGGAGAGGTATTTATCTTCTCGCTATCTTTTATGTGGAAGGGTTGTTCCTGAAGGCTGACCAACTTTCCACACAACAGAGTAAGCTCTTGGGCTGGGAGACAGAGACACCTGATTCCCTAGAAGGGTTCTGCTGTCAGCAGTCACAGGAAATGTCCCCTGTAGGTGAACCCAGACATATGGGTGGGGCCAACAATAGTGTCTGCCTCAAAGGGACACTTTCAGATACATTGCAGACTTCTGTGGGAGTATCATGGTTATTGTGGTGGTTGTAAGTTCCACCAGCAAATGCTGGACACCCTTCCCATTTAAGGTGGATATCTGTGACATCTTTCTCTTGAGCGTATATAGATTTGTGCCTGCTTTCACCAATAGAATATTATGAATGTGATCTATATGACTTCCAAAGTTAGGTCATAAAAAGCCATGCAGCTGCAACTTGGATGGAGCTGGAAAAGATCATGCTTAGTGAGATAAGCCAGAAAGAGAAAGAAAAATACCGGATGGTTTCACTCATAGCAGGAGTATAATGGACCAAGAGAGAAAATAACAAAAATAATGAACAACCATATACCAGAGACATTTTGCGGGGGTGGAGTGGGGAATGGTATCAAAAACGGGGGGTGGGGGGTGGGGAGGGAAGTGTACGGGATTATGGTGATGGCGCACGGGTCACTTGGTATGGGAAACCCGCGGGGATTACAATTGAGATGGAAAAAAAAATGTACAAAATAGGCCCTCCCTGGTGGCGCAGCGGGTTAAAGCACAGCATTAAAAAGCTTAAAACACTTCTGCATGAGTTCGATCCCCACTGCCCCGGAGGAGATCCACATGGCGCGGCAGACCTCTCCTGACCCGCCCGCTGCTCCCCTCAGCAGTGTACTTCGTTGATCTGCCTGTTCTGCTCCCCACTCTGTCTCTGGTGAAGCCTCTCACCCTCCGCATCTCTAACCTGTACCCCAGTTCTGTACGAATAAATAAATAAGTCTTTAAAAAAAATGTACAAAATAATGTAAAAATAAACTGCTGTTAAAAAAAAAAAAAGCCATGCAGCTTCTTCCATGACTTCTGTGACACTTGCCTTTAGAGCTCTGACCTGTTGTGTAAGAAGTCCAACTGCTGGGTGCTGCTATGATGGAGGGGCATGGTTGGCCATGCTAGCTAAGCTCCCAAACAACAACTAGCATCAACTATCAGCCTTGTAAGGGAACCATGTTGGATGTCTGGCCCAGGGGAACTTTTGATTATCTCCAGTTTCAGTCAACATCTGACTAAAACCTTTTGAGTGAGGTTTGGTGAGAACTACCCAGTAAAGCCCTGCCTGAATTCTTGACTCAATGAGTCTGTGAGCAACGTAAAATGATCGTTATTTTATACTCTCAACCTTAGACTATTTTGTTATGTATTTATTGGAACTGGGACACTTATTCTGGGACCTGGTGGTATTAAGGAAATGCTTACCTAATACCTTTTGGCTTAAGGATAGTTGAGAGAAGGCAATAGACATCAAAAGAGGTGATGATACCCTCCTGAGTTCACAGTAGCAGGTTTCCCAGCTGTACCTTGAGCAATGTCCCATCTGCCTCCTGGGGAAGCTTCAGTAATGGGAGGCCATTGAAAAGGGCTTTGCACAGACCCCTGGTGGCACGCTGATGCATACAAAGCTTTCTGTCCTTCCTACAGAGTCCGCCAGTGTTATCCTGCTCCATTCTGTTGTAAGGGGATTGAAAGACTGTACAAATTCGGCTTCATAAAGACACCCTTTACTCCCTTTACTTCTCCTTATCCAAAATGTTAAGAACCAAGGACACAGGAGAGAGGGGAAGGACTTGATTTGACTAGTCTGGAGATCTTTCTTTAGATGCATGATATGAATATTAAATTTTGACAAAAACGTTTAAGAACCTGATATTCAGGAGTCAAGATTATGATTCACAAATTCTAGGATGATTCAGGAACTGAGAGAAAATTCCCTAAACTGTTGACCTCCAAATCATTTAACCCTTGAAATTACTTCTAAAAAGAGAATGGGGACGGGAGTATAAGTAACTTCAGCAGTACATTGGGCCCATTTTCCTTGATAAATAAGAAAGCCTTAAGAAAATATATTTTAGGTTTTTAAAATATTTAACATTAGTTACAAAACATTTCAAACTCCAAACCATTTCTGATATCAGATGATCCCAAACTCCTGTCCTATTTATTCACTTCTAGTCCAGACCCTAAACTCTGGTTTATTACCTGCATCTTGCAGTTGAAAATAAATCCTTTCTTATGTCAATGAGAATAAAAGTTCTGAGATAAAAAAATGGCCAATCTGATGGTTTTCACTGACTCTGCATGAGTCATAGATACTGTATGACTAGACTTCAGAATCTGACTCTGACTGTGAAAATGGTCCTAAAAAAAGATTGCACTGAGAAATGATCAATTTTAGAGACAGCATGAAGATAAATCTCCATCACAGATGTTAAAGTGGCCATGCATCAATATTCTTCCGGATTCCGGAACTGCAATGTAAGTCTCCTGTTTATAGAACACAACACACAGTGGTGGGTCACTGGTTTGCCCTTTTTTTTTTTTTAAGACTCCGCCCTCTTTCGCCTGTGTAAACTCATCCTGTAGCAGGCACCTAGCGAATTCTTTCCTTGGGTAGACTCTTGTTTGCAGCCCTGAGCCCAGGTGATTGTCTGCTGTTACATGCAGATTGTAGCTCTTCTGTTGTAATATTGGAGCTGTAAGCAAGAGCTGTTGGGCTACTGCTACGGCAGAATGGTGTCACACTTTGGTGACACAATCTAAAGCTTCAGCTGTAACAGGAGCAGTAACTCTAGTGCTAATAGTTTTAATATATGTGGTGGAGCTTGTTAGGGGCAATGTACAGTGACTTCTGCAGGACAGTTTGGGGCAGGGTTATATAACGTATATTACACCAGTTTATTTCTGGAAAATCTGTACCAGGATGGGAAAACGGCCACCCCAGTGGGATGATTGTACCCTCTACTAAACAGAATGCTAAACAGAACTGGCAAATTCTCCTTTACTCAGCAGGCGGCGCTCAAGCACCAAGGATTGTACAGAAAGTATCCATTTAGCTAAACGAAACTATTTTGGTTAATGTTTGCTGGGGGGGGG
>NW_004567134.1:4222685-4229372 GCF_000260355.1 Condylura cristata | reverse complement strand
TTCAAATTTAGTTAGGTGTCCTGTATTTTACCTGGGAAAGCTGTTAAGAAAAACAAACAGTTTATCAGCCATTGCGACAAAGATTCTTGAGGGGAAAGACAAGCTGTCGCTTCAAGGACAGGAAGAAAATCCCAACATACATGCCTTGTAAGGGAAACGAATCATGAAATGAGTAAGGAAAGAAAAACAGCAGAGATAAAAGAGATTAAGAAAATAGAAAACAATTGAAATAATCTACACGCAAGAATGGAGGGATACAACTTCGGGAGAGGGATGTGGAGGAGCTGTCTAACAATTGGAAAAATTGAAACTACTGAAATACAATTGAGAGTCATTCTAAGAATTCAGATGTATCATTTACTTTAGATGCCAAATTTCCTGTGTAATTGGATGCAGCTGTCCAGTCCACATCCCGTCCTTGTTTTGCAGCTTTCAATATTTTGAGGTCTTCAGCATATCAACTTTAGCTCCTAATGACAACCACCTGATTTCTAATTTAAATTGCCTCACTGCTTTTCAGAATTTCAGGTTAGGAGAACAGAATAACCTTACTAGGAGCAAAGTTTTAAAGCAATTGAGGTAAAAACAGCTAAACTAAAAGAAAGACGTATTCACTGTGAAATTCATTGGATTTCTTTTTGAGTGTCATTTTTGCTAAACTTACTTTGGATTTAAGGAAGATACTCTCAATTTAGTCATCATTTTCTCCACTTGGCTATTAAAATGGCTTTTCTCAAGAACTTCCCTACACTTATCTTTTAGTATATATCAATGGCTGAGAGAGTGTCTTTTTTTATGGTGATGAATACAAAATTTCACTTGCTTTAGTATTTCTTGTAGGGAGGTTTAATCTATATGTTACATTATTGAATACTAACCATAAAATACAAAAGAACAAGAAATTTTTAGTGTGGCTCTTAGGGTGTAACTAAATTAATAACATAAGAAAACCATATTACCAGTGGTTCTGAAACTTTAACATGCATTAAAATGGCTCCTTAAACACAGAGGCCAGAGTTTCTAACTCAGCAGGTGTGAGGTGGGGTCAGATAATGTGCATTTCTAACAAATTCCAAATGCTGCTGATGTTCTTATTCCAGGGACTTAACTTTGAGAACTATTGACTTATATATTTGCTGAAAAAAAAATTTAATTTAGTTACAGCTTTGATATTCATTCTCCTGTCATGATGTAAGGGCAGAAAAGATAATAGAGGAGGTCTTTATTGAACACCTACTATATCTGGTTCTATTCTAAGTTCTAGAAGTTTTTTTAAAAATTTATTTTTATGTATGCACACAAGAACTGGGGTACAGGCGAGAGGTGCCGGGCAAGGTGGGAGAGGATTCACCAGAGATAGAGTAGGGGGTAGAACAGGCAGATCTACTGAAATACACTGCTGAGGGGAGCAGTGATGGAGACAGGAGAGGTCTGCTATGCCATGTGGGTAACCTCTGGTGGTGGTGGTGGGGTTTTACAACTCTACTGCAGTGACTGTGAATAGCTTCACAGTGTTGTACTTTAATCCCTTGTGCCTCCAGGGAGGGTCCTCTATACATTTTTTAAAAAAGGTTTATTTATTTATGCATATAGAGCTGGGGTACAGGCCAGAGGTGCAGGAGCAGTGAGAGGATTCACCAGAGACAGAGTGGGGAGGAGAACAGGCCAACTGAGGAAGTACACTGCTGAGGGGAGCAGCGGGCTGGTCAGGAGAAGACTGCTGCACCATGTGGATCCCATCGTGGGGCTGGGATCAAACTTATGCTGAGGTGGCTTTAGCTTCTCAGTGCTTTGCTTTAACCCACTGCACCACCAGGGAGGGCCCCTCAAGACCTACCTGAGTCTCTAGAGTTCCCCAGATGGAGCCTTCCTCTACGTTTGCCTCATGTCGCCTAGCCCCTGTGAGGACACTGGGTGTCTCGGAATAACCTATCCTCACCATTGCAACCAAAAAGACGTGGCACCCTGCGGGGAGTTGTCCAGAAGCCCCATGTAATCCTACTACTCTCTTAACTTGGAATCCCATCCCTCCTCACAAACCTTTATCTGGTAATTCCATTATCAGTTACTTCTGAGTCTATTTCTTTTGACAAAATTTTCTCCTGGATGTAGGTCGTGTTTTCTCTTTCTTTGCATGTCTAGTAATTTTTAAATTGGATGTTGACATTATAAATAATATTTTGTGGAATGTTTGGGTTTTGTTGTCTAAACAGAATGGTGAAGTTTGTTTTGGTAGGCAGCAAACTTACTTGCAGATCAACTTGATCCTTTCTAGGCTTGCTTTCAAGTTTTGTAAGGTCTGGTCTAGAGTAGCTTTTTCTTTGTTACTAAGACATGACACTTCTGGGGTGTTCTACGTATGCATTCAATGAGTCCTACTCCCTTTGCCTGGGAGGGAGCTTGAAACATCTTCCCACTCTAAGTGGGCTCTGGGAATTGTTTGGCTCATACCTACTTGGCAGTGGTCCTGTTTTTGGCTTTATGGAATTTTACCTCCATGTGTACAGTTTAGTGATTAGTCAAATCCCTGAGAAGACCCCTCTGCAGATTTCTGGGGTGCCTTTCCTGCACAGCTCCCTCCTGTCTGCTACTCTGCCCCACATATTCCCACTGCCTCAATCACTCTAAGTGTGTACCTTTGTCTCCTGCATTCAACAAGTTTCCCGGTTTATATCTGGCTTCCTTCCCTATGCCAAAATCTGTTGCCTCCAGGTAGAAAACTAGAGCAACTGCGGGGTGCGGGGGTGGTGGTAGGGTAGGTGGAGCCACCTTGTTTATTTCTCTTCTCTGCAAAATTACAGTTCTGCCCTGGGTGCTGTCAACTACTTTATCTACGTTGCCTGGTTTTGTAGTTGGCTGCAGTGGGAGGGTGTGTCTTGTGCCACCTACTGCTCTGTGAGTGAACTAAATTCACTCCATGGGCTAGGTCCCCTTGCAGGGGTGGGTTCAGTCCCCATCTCCCCTGGAAGCCTTTTAGGTTCCCACCAGTTTGACATAGCTCTTCCTTCATCTGCTTGCTTATACTGGTTTCCTCTCTCCCCCAGGACCTAGAACTTCTTAGGGCATAGATGCCATACCTCATCTCTTAGCTGCTAGCACAGTACTTAGGAATTAGTGCTCAATAAACGCTTGTTGACTCCATGGATAAATTACACGGAATTGCGGCATTTGATTTTATGGTCTATCAAGAGTACCCCTCTTTTATACTCTGCTTCTGAATCTCCTTTTTCTTGGCCTCTCAAGTTGAAGAACAGATTCCTGGACCTCACTACCCCAGCCTTAGGTTGTCCTGCACAGGAAATCCAGGGAAGGTGTGTTTAAATCATTCCTGTCTTCAAGATACTGCTCCATCAAAACGTGGGGTTCCTCCACTGTAGATGGGTTGTCCGGGGTAGGGTTGCCAGGTTGCCAGTAAGCAAGCAAATTACTGAATGAAAAATTAAGTCAGAACTTCAGATATAATATTGGGCCATACTTACACTAAAAAAGATTTATTTTTTGAAATTCAAATTTAGTTAGGTGTCCTGTATTTTACCTGGCAACTCTTGTGTCCAAGTAGGTTTGTTGTAAGTTATTTGCTGCAGACATTTTTTGCTGCAGAACTAATTGACTGTGAATGAGTTTTGCTGTTAAAAATATGAAAACATTAAAAAATTGGAAAAAGGGGGGCATGAGTTATCAAGGACATAATGAAAGTTTTTCTTTTTTGCTGAAATTTCTTCCTTCAGTGAGAGAGGTAATCCGTTTCCAAATACTAGGATGCATACTTGTCATGGAGCGTTGTCCTACCTTGTGAAAGTTTCTTGTTGTTTGGCAGACAAGAGAAGCTGCTGTTTTCTTTCATTGATTCTAATTAAGTACATACCTGGGCTATGAAAAGTTCCACAATTCTGTGACAAATACCAAAATTCTGCCTACAGCATGTTTTCCATTATCAAATGGCAACAAATGGTCACCACTTTCAAGAACCTTCTTTAATCAGAAACCACATGATGATTTCTTTGGAGGGGGGGAGTGGTGGCTAGATGCATTTGATTCTTCTTTTATCTCCAACTTCTAATACTTCCTGATACATTTGATCAAGATGGATTAGAGATAAGCTTTTGTATCACATATAGCTAAAGCATGGATAACTAATGCTCTACAAGACTGTTGGGAGTAACTCACAGCCTCTTTTTTCCACCACTGGGTAAACTTTTGGTTTTGACGGTGGGAGGGATGACGGTGCTCACAGAAGAATATTCAAAATGGCAGATTATCCTTCCCCATTGCATCTTACTGCTGTATGGCTATGTAGTAGCTATGCATAACTGTTCTCCCCCACTGTTTTAAGATCACCACACCAACTCCCTCCTGTCGAGCCCATTATGACTGCTATGACTTAGAGAGCAAGAGTATGACCAAATTTGAATGCAAACTGCTAAACCAAAACAAAAGCTAAAAACAATCAACCAGTTATGTTGTCTCTTGTGGCAAGATTGTCTAGTGGACAATTAGTTATGTGGCAAAAATTTTTGTGATGAAATGCTTGTGGGGAAACTTCTGGGAACAGGCAACCCCACCCCAGGACGCAGCAGCTCAGCCTGCACTCTGTTCTCACCCATGCAAGGTGGAACCTGGTGAGAGCAAGGCGTCATGTGGGCTGTGTGTTACTTCCTGGCTGAGGTGGCTCAAGTGAGTGGTCTCCACGCCCTCTTTCCACTTCTGCCTGAAGGCATCCGCTCTGAGGCCCTACGGGAGAAGAGGTGTGAGAGGAAAGGCCTCCCTGCCTTGATGGAGAGGGGCTGGCAACCTGCTTTGTATGACCTTGAGTGAGAAATCAGCTTCAATTGTGTTAAGTCAGTAAGAACTGTGAGGCTGGTTTGTTGTAGCAGGTAACATTACTCTTATTGCATGTTCAATAGAGAGATGTGAATGTTTCCCCTAAAGTTCCACATGGTCAATTGGATGGTTCAGTTGTGTATTTCAGGATGTTTTAACCTCTCCAGGTTCAGACTTGAATTTATGATTTTTCCAGCTGAGCCTCGGTTCTATATGTCAGTGGATGGTGTAAACATCCACCTAGTTCAGATGTTTTGTTTTCTCTCACTCTCAGCATGCTCCATTGTGGGCTTATTTACATTTCGTCTTTAAATATGTCTGTAGTTGGCCCATCTCTTCTGTTATTGCCACCGTTCTAGTCCAACTATTGACCTATTTTGTAGATCAATATTGCTACCTGGCCACTTTCTGTGATCCCTTGACTCAGGACAATCTCCTAGTCAATCCAGTTTCCTGACTTGCAGCCAGAGTGGGTCTTTTCAGAACCAAAATCTCCTCATGCTACTCTGCTGGCTAAAATCTCCATGGATCCCCATTGTTCATGGATAAGGATTTTACCTTCAATCTGACCCTCAACATCCTGCACCATCTGGTCTCTGCCTGCGTTTCCAAGTTCATTTTGCTCCATGATCCTTTCTCTCTTCTCAGTTCTAGCCACCCTAGTCCACTTCCCTATACACCTTCCCTCTGTAAGCCTACTTGTGGCTCTGTCCTTTGCTAGGTATGTTGCCTTCTGATTATTTGCCAGGTAAATACTTCATTTTACTGAGATCGCAGAGCTCAGTTCAACCAGTTCCTCTCCAGAGAAGCCTTTCCTGACTTTTCTAAAACAATTTCCACTGTTCTGAATTCTCTTAACAGAAAGTAGGACTTTTTCTGTAAACTTTGCCACAGTAGAAAATTTTATTTATCTCTGTGGTTTTTTGATTTCCTTTCTGCTTTCTCACCTGTAGCTCTATTATGTTAGAAGTATCTCTTTTTTGTGCTTGTCACCTATGTTGTCAACAGGTATTTGTGTCAGGTGGGGATCTGACTTAAAAATTTTCTAAATGAGTATCCAGTCGGCCTCAAACATTTCTAGATAATTCCTCCTTCCCCACTGGTTTAAAGTATTACCCTTATCTAAATATAATCTGACCCATAACAAGTCTCTTTTAATATTTCTCATCTTTTTGCATGATGACATACCTTGAGGTTTTTTTCCTAAGTGGTAGACCAAGACTCATCTAACACTGCTTGACTATCCTTGAAGATTTTTCATCCAGAGGATATTTATAATCAGTTTGTCAAATTTCATTAATAAATTGTATTGGGATTTTGAGCACATTTGTACTGAGAATTTAAGGATTAATTTGAAATGGAAATGACAGTATTATCATAATGAGTCTTCATATTCAGGGCTTGACATATCCTGTTATCCAGACCACTTATTTTATTTTTATTCCTGAGTACATTTTTATAGTTTTAGTCATATAATTTTTTCAAGGATATTCTTAGGCATTTTGTAATCTGTGTTGATAGTGAATTGAATGCATTTTTGTGTGTCCACTCCCTTCTTTGGGGACTCTTTAAAAATGATAATCTCTAATTGCTTATGGCTGATAAATAAGAGGCTTGGTAATGTGAATTGGGACACTAGAGGCATTTGAGTCATCTACTAAGTTCAGGAGTTGTGTAGAATATGGCCTTTCTGGATTCTGCCCTCCCTGGTGGTGCAGTGGGTTAAAGCACAGCACTATGAAGCTACTGTAGCCACTGCAATATGAATTCGATCCCTGGCCAACAAGGTAACCCACATGGCTCAGCAGACCTCTCCTCACCCACCTGCTGCTCCCCTCAGCAGTGTATTTCAGTACATCTGACTGT
>NW_004567134.1:4217870-4221240 GCF_000260355.1 Condylura cristata | reverse complement strand
AAAAAAAAAATTAAATTTATTTCATTACAAAAGTTAAAAAAATATATCAAACAGGACAATAAACTAAATTAACAATTCCCTCTTAGCTAACTCCAGATCCTATTCCTGGAGTTCATACAGCTCACACAGTTGTTGCCTCTGCAATTCCTAAACATATTTCTAAATACGATCTTGATTTTCTTATCTCTTGATTAATCAATTCCACACATTAATTTAGTGATATATTGTCTTCTCATGGTAGATGAGCATGTGGATCTAGGAGCTAATTATTTCTACTTCACCCTGGCCTCCATCTCTTTGTCTCTTTGCTTTTCTTGTTCTCCACATATAGTCTAATCAAGATTCTGGTTATAGGAGTGTTTAGTGTTTACATAATTATGCCTACGTAAATATTGTTTCCATGTACGTATTGTTTACTGTTAAACCAAGGACTGCATTAGAATGCAACTCCTTTCACCTTACTTTTTCCAGAGTTGTTAATTGCCTTTGTTGATACAATTGTTGAATTTGTTTAGTTTTTTTTGTATTTACTGCTGTTTTGGTTATTTTTATTGTATTTACTGTTTTTGTTTTTGTATTTACTCCAAAAGATAATCACTCACCCCATGCCTATAGCTCACCATTCTGTTCAAGTCTGGAATCTGTGGTTCTGGTTCTGCTGTCCTTCTGGAACTTCTTTCCATCCTGGAAATTTTCTCTCTTCTCTGCTTTGCTGGATTGCCAGTTTCCTGGATTCTGTGTTGTTTTTTTTTTTTTTGTACGACTTTATTTATTTAACTGGGGTGTAAGCCTGAGGTGCAGGGGGTGAGAGGATTTACCACAGAAAGAGTGGGGAGCAGAACAGGCAGATCTACTGAAATGCACTGCTGAGGGGCACAGTAGGTGAGAGAGGAGAGGTCTGCTGCACCAAGAGGGTAACCTCCCTGGATGGGGATCAAACTCAGGCTTTCCAATTGGAAGAAGCACTGAGATTTACTCTAGGCCACCACGCAGGCCCATCATTTTTTTCCCCCTCTTTTTTTTTTGCTTTGACTATTCCCCTCTGTTCTTGGTGGGAGCTTTTATGATCTCTATTCTTGGTGTTCTAAAAATCCATGATGATATATTTGGGGGCTGTATCTTTTTTTTCATTTACTGCATTATAAATGGCTGTTTTCCATTCAAAGTGTCACCTGCTCCAGTTTTGGAAGTTTTCTTTCAATACATTTCTTTCTCACCAGTTTTTCCAGCTTTCATTTTGTGAGTTCCACATTTTTGGATAGTGAGAGTCACAGATTGAGTCTTTCTCTTATTCGTTTCTTTGTTTTGGGCTTATTTTATTTTTCTTCCTTCTATTTATCCCCTGGCAGATCTTCTTGGTTGACTTTTGTAAACTTCCTACCAAATTTTCAATGTTGACTGTCAGAGTTTTTGTTTCCAACAGCTCTTTCCTCTTTCTTGCTTTTTGAAAATGCTGAACTGTCTTTGGTTCATGCTCAGAACAACAGCTTTCATAACTCTCTATATTCATTTTAAACTTAAAAAAAAAAAAGAAACAACAACAAGCAAACAAAATCGCACCTTTTGTAGCTCAGTTACTTCCAATTTTTTTTTCTTTATTTGTTTTGCTCTTGTGTGTTATGTTCAAGGCTGCCTCTAAATGTCAGGTACTACTAAGCTAGAGACCTGTGAGGATAAGCAAGGCTGAGAGCGTCTTGGGAGGCCATGGCCATGGCCCAGCCTGTTCTCCCAGAGCCTCCTTTGCAGGGTGATTGGGTGGTGGGCTGGCTTTTTGTTGGGACACCCTGACATTTTAGTTTCTGTAAGTCTTTTTTCTAGGTTCTTCAATTTCCACAAAACAGGATCTTTCTATTCCCTGCTTTGGGGATTCTCTCCTTGGCTGTGGGGGTTCTGGGAACTTGGCTAGCTGTGCGTTGGGTTCTCCAACATCCCTTCCACACCTTTGCTCACCACTTTTGCCCCTTCCAAGCTTGGGCCTCTCCTGGAACAGCTGCCATCTTCACCAAAACCCTCTCTCATATATGAATTGAGCTGGATTTTTCTCCTTTGATCTAATCACATCTGTTTGCTGTCTTTATTCCTGAGATGTTCGTTTTGAGGCAAAATGATTTGGAATAAAAGTGTAAGTTGGAATTCAATGCTGGCAGGTCAGATTGGAAATTTTGATCTTTTCAGCACAACTACCCTGTGATCTGGGTATGGGGACCCTTCTTTTATACTTGGATAAAATGAGGCTCCAGATAGATGGTACTGAATGGCAAGGCCTGGACTAGAATCTGGACTATTTCTATAGGTCTTGAAGACATGTTCTAGAGTGTTACACAGCCTCTTAGATGCTGTAGACCTTTTTTTAAAAAAATTTTTTTAGGTGGAAACTTTGAAATCTAGTTTAGGTAAGTAAATGACTTTGGTTTTTTAGTTTTACTTTTGGTCTCAAAAGTATTTTTTTTTACTTTTTGTTATTTAAACTGTTTGTTATTTTATCCTATATTTCTGTCATGATTGCCTGCACCTGGCTTCTCAGCTATTCCCACCATGATGGCAGAAAAGAAGTCCCTTTCTTCAGGTTTCTTCATTTAACTGCCTTATTCTTTATGAGGCTGTAGTGTTTGGTCTGATACTGTGCTAAATCATCTTTCTCCCATCTGCAGAATCTGAAAAAGTTGCCTGGAAATACATGTAGATAGAAATGTTGAAATGCATAGAGCTACACACACTGAGTGTGAAAAGGAATGAGGCATTAATTAGATTTTGCTGGATTATTAGAACAGGAAACCATTTGAGAACAGAACAAACTGTTGTTTATCCAGTGAAACAGAGAAAATGGTTATACTTTCTGAACTGGGCCTTTTCCCTGGTGTCAAGTAAATTCTGAATACATTTCTCTTTAGAAAAGTTGCTAAGGAAAGACAAGAACCTTCCCTTTTGCCCACTGCTCACTGAATACAAAGTTTTGCAGTGTGGAATTTTGCCTAATCAGCCTTGCTTTCTAAGATTTCATACAATCAGTAGTGTTGGCTTCTTCTGAGGCTCATTTTAATCTTCATGGATTTTTGAGAACTGAAGCTTTGCCCAGATTGAGACAAGCAACTCTACCCTTTCAAACATCAATTTATTTCTTATTTTGGATTGACTATTTCTAAACACAGACCACTTTTTGTACTGCTTGTCCTTGTAGAAGAGTCTATAATTCTTTCAGAGGGTTTTACATAAAAATGTCACATGTCATCATTTTGGAAAGACATATTTTGAGCAGTGAGATAATAATGAGTTATATACAAATCCTGTTGCAGTTTAAGAATGCTACTTTAAAAATTTTTTTTTATAAATATATTTCTTACATTATTCTTCATTTTGTACATTTTTTAAT
>NW_004567134.1:4202817-4217770 GCF_000260355.1 Condylura cristata | reverse complement strand
TAATCCCCATGGACTCCCCACCACCACTTCACCCATGGCCCATCACCATAGTCCTATGTGCTCTTTGCACCCCTGTTTGATCTTGTTCCCTCCTCCTCCCCCATAGACTGTCTCTGGTTTATAGTTGTTAGTTGATGTTCTTTTTTGCTTTATTACAATTACTATGTGTGTATATACACACACACACACATATATTTATATGTGTACATATATATTTTTCTTTCTGGCTTATTTCATAAGCATGCTCTTTTCCAGTTCCATCCATGTTGCTGCAAATGGCATGAGGTATCTTTTTGATTGCTGAGTAATATCCCATCATGTATGTATACGACATCTTCTTGATCCAGTCATCTATTTTTTGGCATTTGGGTTTATTCCACACAGTCCCTATTATTAATAGGGCAGCAATAAATATACAGTGCATATGTCCTTTTAAATTATATTGTTTTTGTGTCCTTTGGGTAGATACCTAAGAGTGGAATTGGTGGATCATATGGAAGTTCCATTTTTAGCACTTTAAGAAACCTCCACACAGCTTTCCATAGTGATTATACCAGTTTGCATTCCACTGCAGTGTAGGAGAGTTCCTTTTTCTCCACATCCTTGCCAACATTTATTGTTGCTTATTTTTTTAGTAACATCTTTAAAGATACATTACCAAAAACAAGAATAGTGAAAGAAAGGATAAGCAGCTGTGACTACATCAAATTGAAGAGCTACTGTACAACAAAAGAGACATTACATAAAACAAAAAGACACCCCACTGACTGGGAGAAAATTTTTGCACATAACATGAATGATAAAGGATTCATCACAAAAATATACAAAGAGCTAACGAAACTCAACAAATACAAAGTGAACAACCCCATCAAAAAAAGGGCAGAAGAGCTAAAAAGACACTTCTCCAAAGAGGAAATGCAGATGGCCAACAAGCATATGAAAAAATGTTCAACATCACTCGTAATAAGGGAGATGCAAATTAAAACCACAGTGAGATACCACCTCACCCCAATGAGAATGGCACATCTTCAAACAACTAGCAACAACAAATGTTGGAGAGGACGTGGAGAAAAAGGAACTCTCCTGCACTGCTGGTGGGAATGCAAACTAGTACAACCAATATGGAAAACTGTTTAGAGGTTCCTCAAACTGCTAAACATGGAGCTTCCCTACGACCCAGCAATCCCATTCCTAGGTATCTACCCAAAAGACACAAAAACACTGATTGAAAAAGATACCTGCACCCCCATGTTTATTGCTGCTTTATTTACAATTGGAAAAACATGGAAACAGCCCAAATGCCCAAAAGTAGGTGACTGGATAAAAAAGATGTGGTACATATATACAATGGAATATTACTCAGCAACCAAAAAGGAGAAACATGTCTTTTGCAGCAACTTGGATGGAGCTGGAAAAGATCATGCTTAGTGAAATAAGCCAGAAAGAGAAAGAAAAATACCAGATGGTTTCACTCATAGCAGGAGTATAATGGACCAGGCGAGAAAATAACAAAAATAATGAACAACCATATACCAGAGACATTTTGCGGGGGTGGAGTGGGGAATGGGATCAAAAACGGGGGGGTGGGGTGGGGAGGGAAATGCACGGGATTATGGTGATGGCACACAGGTGACTTGGTGATGGGAAGCCTGCGGGGATTACAATTGAGATGGAAAAAAAATGTACAAAATGATGTAAAAATAAACTTTTGTAATAAAAAAAAAGGGCAGAAGAGCTACAAAGACACTTTTCCAAAGAGGAAATGCAGATGGCCAATAGGCATATGAAAAAATGTTCAGCATCACTTGTAATAAGGGGGATGCAAATCAAAACCACAATAAATGAGATACCACCTCACATCCCTGAGAATGGCACATATTAAGAATCTTACTTTTAAAATGTAACTGTTAGAGGCAGTATATCAGAGCAGCTAAAGTGAGTACGCTGTTGTCAAGTAGACTTGAGTTTGAATCTTGTTACAAGTTAATCTTGCTGTGTGCCTGCTGTGGGCTTGGTGCTGTGTTTATCTGAGAGAAAACCCTGATTTAGTTTCCATCAGTGATAGGCTATGTATGGATTTGAATTGTCTGTCATAGGCTTCTGTATGCTTGGTCAGAATGACATTCTAAAAAGTTAATGAAATACCCTCCAAAGAAAATCAGTCATTTAGGAGAGATGATGATTAACTAATAAAAGGAGACAACAGAGAAGAGAGTAAATTGATTTCAACTTGAGTTATACACGGATAGAAAAAAACATTTTGAGCCTTGAGTGAGTTTGTTTTTGTCTGATAACACTCTTTAAATGTTTTTATAATGTTTATTTTATTGACCTTTATTTTCTAGAAGCTAAATGATGTATTCTAATAAGCTGAATGATGTATTATGAATCAAGAAAATATAAACTGAGTGTTTTTTGGACAGTTGATGCTTAAGAAGCCAATACTTGTTGTTTTAAACTTTGAGCACATTTTTACAATTGAATAAGGTAACTGTGGGGATTGATGCAAAATATTGGCAAAGGATTAGCTTTTCAACTGGTGGGATATGTTCCTTTGTCTAAGGCTTTGGTTTGGGCCTAGTACCTTAATGTTGGCTTCAAAATCCTTTGTGCTGCTGACTTTCTAGCAGCTTTGGAATTAGGAATGTTGAGTTTAATGAGCTTTTAGTAAACTAGGCTGCATCCAGAGATCAAGAAGTGTGCCTCTTGCCCCTTTGAAAATTTCCCAGGAACCACAGGCAGTAAGTTCATCTGTTCCTTGCCACTCAAACATTTCCGGCCTGCAAGAATATTTTTAGTGCTTTACTTCGTGCTTCAAAGTACAGAGGCACCGGTGTAGACTTTGGAAGTGATAAACTAGGGTTCAAATGCTGGTTCTTTTGTTTACTCGCTGTGTGATCCAAAGAGGTTTACTTAACCTCACTGAGCCTTGGTTTTCTTGCTTGCACCAGGGAATACTAATGACCAACCTTGCTTTAAGAATTAGAATTCATGAAAGTCAAGGTCATCAAATGATGCCGGGTACAAATTCAGTACTAAATAGATGCTAGAGTTGTTAAAAGTATCTTGCTCTTCAGTTTTGATACCTTTTTCTTTTTAAAGGTAAAAAATCTTTTTTTTAAAAAAAGATTTATTTATTTGTTTGTTTATGCATACAGAACTGGGGTACAAGCCAGATGTGCAGGGGCAGTGTGAGGTTTCACCAGAGACAGAGTGGGGAGCAGTACATGCAGATGGATGAAGTACACTGCTGAGGGGAGCAGCGGGCCAGACAGGAGAGGTCTGCTGCGCCATGTGGGTCACTCCCAGGGCTGGGATCAAATTCATGCTGAAGTGGTTTTAGCTTCTCAGTGCTGTGCTTTAACCTGCTGTGCCACCAGGGAGGCCCCTTGATACTTTTTTTAAAGGTTTATTTGCTGTGTCTCTAAAGGTAGCAAGTGCGGTGAGGACTTGGGTCTAGATGTAGTTAGCACAGTGCGAATTATTGTTGAAACAAACTGGATGAGTTTGTTTTACTCTCAGATAACCTCCAATATGCCATCTAATACCTCCTTTTACGAGTCAGAATCACTCCTGACGGACAAATGGGGTTGTTTCTGGAGATGAGTGTATCGTGGGCAGCCGCATTTCTATATGAAGATCTGTTTGGGGGTGTCCGAGAAGGGAGGAAGCCGGAGTGGCTTCCAGGTGTCTTGTTTTCAACCTGCTTCTCTGTGCTTCTGACTTGATTCCTTTAAGGGAGACCTAAGAAAGCTGCAGGGAAGCTCTGGTGCCTCTGACCTGGGCACAAGTTTCAGGAAGGAAAATTATTAAATTGAATGTCGTATGAGATAATAATTTGATACATTATATGTTGTATGTTTAGAAAAGGGAGACAAGTCAACATAGGACTGATGACCTGTAATTCCAGGCGAAGATAACTTGGCTTATGTGGAGGAAGCACTAAAAGTACAAATTTATACACCTTGCTTTGGGTGACAGCATTTTGCATTCTCCTCCAGGACATCAGAAACCAGTCGCGGTTCATTTATGGAGCGTTTCTCCCACAGTCCTCTGGGTTTGCAGCTCCTCCTGTTTGGGGAAGAGCTGAGCTCTGTCATGGAGACCACATTGCCACCTATGTGGATGTCAGGGTGTGTTCCTTTCTCTGATAAAAGTTTTTGAAAATGAAAAATTCTTGCAGACTGCCTGTAACTTGATTGCATTTTATATTAATAAACTTTAATAAAGTCAAAATATAAAAAAAATTTCAGAGTGTGTTGCTTTTGGTTGTCTTTTCTCTTTAGTCTCTTAATATATATTTTTAAATGTATTCATGCTTATTACTAATTTATTTTTACTGAGGCATAATCAACATATAATACTAGGTTCAGATATAAAACAGAACAACTTAATGTTTGTATGTATTATTAAGTGACTATCACAATATTCAACATCCTATATAGTTATAACATTTTTTGTAATTTCTTTCTTTTTAAAATATTTATTTGTATATGTATACAAGAACTGGGGTGCAAGCCAGCAGTGTGGGGGTGAGAGGATTCACCAGAGAGAGAGTAGGGAGCAGAACAGGCAGATTGACTGAAATCCACTGCTGAGGTGAGCTGTGGGACAGACAGGAGAGGTCTGCTGTTCCATGTGGTCACCTCCCTGGCTGGGGGTTGAACTGGTGCTGCAGTGACTGTGGACAGCTCATAGTGCTGTGCTTTAACCCGTGTGCCACCAGGGAGGGCCCCTGTAATTTCTTTTTGATTTATTTCATTTATTGAGGTAACATTGGTTTACCACTTTGTGATTTAGTGATATAGGATCTCCTCTCCCAGGTGTTGTTACCACACCCACCACCAAAGCACCCATATTCCTCCACCACAGTCCCTTGACTTCCCTTCCTACTATGCCCTTCCCCATTCCCCTCTGGCAGCCTCAGTTGTATAGTCAGATTTCTAGGGTTTGTTACTGATTTGGCTTTCTGACCCTTTTTTTCTCTCTCTATATCCCACCATTCAGTATTTGTCTTTCTCCGTTTGACTTTCTTCTTTTTTTTTAAACAATCCCCTCCAGTTTCATTCATGTTGTCACAAATGGCAGGAGTTTATCTTTTTAAATAGTAAGTCATATTTCTTTGTGTATATGTAGAATTCCCTTTTTTCTCTTTGTGGGAGAGTTTAATAATAACATTATTATTAAAACTTTATTACTTTAATAAGATTTTGTGTTTGCTGCTGCCATTTTCTTAGGCATATTGCTAATCCAGGATTAGCTTTAAATTAAATTCTGCGTGTGGTGTGTGTATATTGTGTAGTTAGCAGGCACTTGGAGCATAAACCTAATGTGACAGCTGGGCTGTAGTGGTGAATTTAAGCAATTGAAAAAATTCCCCTGCAGGTGGTGCCAAGGATGAGACAGACACGTTTATTTTATTCTTTTTGCTTATTGCTTACTTACCATTTCACTGAAGGATGTAGTTAAATTTTTCAACTTGAGTAGCCCTGGAGTTTTTCTCTCTCATCTTCATCCCTATATTTGTGAACCAAGACTTCTTTGCCATGTAGGTCATTGCTTCAATTTAAGTGTTCATTACCTTTTTCTGAGTAGCTATTTTTCTATAATTACTTTATTTCTTGGTCTCCACACCTTCCCCTTCACTCTTATTTTTACATTGCCATCAGAATGAAATTTCTAAACTTTAAAATGGGGACTATGATTGCCATAGACAAGAAACATTGGGCAAGCAAGGAACCAAACAAACTGTGTGGGTTGTAGCTGAGTTGCACCTTATACACAGCATGATCTCTAGCACATCCCCTCCACCCTGTGTGCTTTATACGTAAGCCACACTAGGTTTCTCATCACTTTCTGAGTAGACTGCGACTAGGAGTATAAAATCAGGGAGCCCCTCATTCTCAGGTTAGTTCAAGCCCCTCATTCTCAGGTGTCTAATGAACCACCTATGTAATTATCAAAGCTCCTGTGTTACCTGCTCATCTTCCTGCAGATTGTGCTAAATATCAGATCCCATGAGAACAAGTACTATGTCAACTTAGTTCTGTGTTGGTAGTGTGTAGGCCAGAATCCAGTGCACAGTGGGTGCTCAAGCAATACAAATATTTGGTGAATGAATGAACAAATGAGTACATTCTGAGTTTCTTGATGGCAGAGAACAAGTCATCTTCTTTTTCCTGGCATCTTATAATTCATTCATACTAAAGCCTAAAAATCTTTGCTTTTTAGGCCCTTCCTGGTGGTGCAAGGGGATAAAGTGCAGCACTATGAAGCTATTAGCAGCCAATGTCACACAAGTTCAATCTCTGGCCAGGGAGTTGACACACATGGTGCAGCAGTCCTCTCCTGTCCCACCTACTTCTCTCCTCAGCAGTGTACTTCAGTCAGTATGCTTGATCTGCTCCCCACTCTGTCTCTGGTGAATCCTCTCACCCCAGAATCTCTGGCCTGTACCCCAGTTCTTGTATGCATAAATAAATAAATCTTTTAAAAAATTTTTGTTTTTTAGTTGAATAAGAGGAAGGAGGGTTCTATTCCATTTTCTCTAAGGCCTGCAAAGTTGCCTTTGTGCCTGCGACTCACACATTGCTTGTTTGCCACAGTTCCTCCCTCCTGGTGTTTCATGGCAGAGTGTGGGGCAGCTGGGCTGAGATTGTGGGAACTAGCTGGCCATCAATCACCTGGAAGAGTTTAATTACATATGAGCTCTTTAGCACCATTGCCAGGGACTCTGGTTCCATTTCTGTGATGCAAAATGCAGGAATCTGCATTTTTTTTTACAACCCCCTTTAGGTGGTAAGTTTGGGGACCAAGACACCAATACACCGATAAATTAATTTTAATTTTATAGATATTCAGATAAATTTTAAAGAATAATGATTGCCATAAAGATTTCAGAGTCCTGAATGTTTTAAAAATACCTATACATTTTCAAATGTTTCTTTAATGAGGCACAAGACATCCCGAGAATATGGAGTAAGAGGAGAAAGCAGCCACAAATACAATATTTTTATAGTTCAAATTTTACCTCTATTTATTACCTGTCTTCTGTGCCATTCTAATGCCATCCCAGGTGACACTATCATAAGTGGATGGACTCAAGGGTGTTGACCAGAAAAGGAAGCAAAAAGGAGGGAAAAAAATATCAGACTTAAAATAGTTCCCATCTGTGCAGAAAACAACTTCCTCATTAGAGAATGAATTCCATAAATAATTGAGATAACTGGTGGGACATTTTAAATAGCTGAAGGAAAAACATACACATTCAATGTGAACCTCAAGCTGTTCCTCTATCCTTCAGTGACGTTCGGATCTGAGAATCACATTGCAGGCATTTGGAAATAATGGATGTCATGGAGGCGTTATGCTCAAAGACATTAAAAATAATCCACTCTGTTGGAAATAAACACCTAACCTAAGCCATTAGGAATTCTCACTGAGAGACAGAAATAGCTTCTGTAGTCCACATTGCTCTTTAATTTCTATTTCTACCATTTCATTATTCATCGTTTCTGTGCAGTTCACTTCGTCTATTTATTTAAAATGTGATTCCAGACAACAGGCAACAGTCCCAGTGTTCTCTGTCTTGCACAGCCCTTTCCGCTCTGAGAAACAGAAATTATATAACTTGTTTTCAATTGTGCAGACTGGGGAGGATTCACATGTTCGGTTTGGTGCGCTTCCAGGAAATAATTCTAAAGTGTTTATCTGAAGTTTATCCAGGCTTTCTTAATCTAGAAGTTAGACAGGAAACCTAGCAGAGAAGTGAAAGGAACCAGGCTCTTAAGAGGGGGAAGTCTAAGTATAGCCTAAGTATAGACAGATTCTGAGTGGTGACACCCCTTGGTCGTCGCACCTGGAAAAGCTGGGGGTCTGATCTAGGGCTTAGGAGATTTAGAAACTAGATCAGTATTAATATTGGCTGTCATTTACTATTGCTTATTGTTCTAGTTACTACTGTTGTGGTAAAGACTACTCTGATATATTATGGTATAAATCACTTTATTTTGCAGGTCAGGAGTAGAAAGAGTTCAGCTGGGTGGTTCTTGCCCGGTTGTGGTCAGATGTTCGTCTGAAGGCTTTCTGGGCTAGATATCCAAGCTGGCTCACTCACTCATGTTTGTTAGTTGTTTGCTGGTTGCTTAAGCTGGGATTGTTACCTGGAGCATCCACATATGGCCTTTCCATCGTAGTGAGTTAGGTTGCTTAAACTTTCTACAAGGGAGCTGATATGTCCCAGAGCAAGCCTTTGAAGAGAAACAGGCAAAATCTTTATGGACTTTTTTTTTGACCTAGACTTACAGATCAGTTTCCACTGTACTTGATTGGTCAAAGTACTCACAAATCCACCGAGACTCAATGGGATAAGAGATATGCTCCATGAAATAAGCTACCATTTCTCAGTGGGAGTAGTAGGAAGGAATTTGTGTGAAATAATGATAGACTACTACATACCAATTTAAATGACCAAAATGTAGAATACTAACAAAACCAAATGCTGATGAGTACATGGAGTAACAGACACTCTCCTTTATTGTGGGTGGGAGTGCAAAATGGTCTAGCCACTTTAGAAGATAGTTTGTTGGTTTCTTAAGAAAACTAAACAAACTCTTGCCATACAATGTAATTGTACTCCTTGCTATTTGTGCAAAGGAGTTGAAAGCTTATGTTCACACACAAATTAACACACAGATATTTATACTAACTTTACTCATAATTAACAAAGCTTGGAGGCGACCAAACTGTCTATCAGTAGGTGAATGGATAAATAAACTGTGGAACCTCTACAGTGGAATATTGCTCAGTGCTAAAAAGAAACAAGCTATCAAAAAGCATGGAAGAAGCTCCAATCATATTCCTTAGTGAAAGAAACCAATCTTTAAGGCTCCTACTATATGATTTCAATTTGTTGTCAATGTAGGTTCAGCAATTGTAACAAATATACTACTCTGATGGGACTTCTTCCCCCATTATGTTGATAATGGGAGAAGCTGTGTGTGTGTGTGTGTGTGTGTGTGTGTGTAGATGGTAAGTGGGAAATCTCTGTATCTTATGTAACCTAAAATTACTCTAAACAAGAGAGTCTACTACAAAGAGGTATGGTGTGCTCTATGTACAGATGATTATGAAGGCTTCCTGATTAAGTGTTAGGGTAAGCAGGTTTTGTAACAGAAATGAATAGAAAGAGTTGACAGACTAAGCAGTTCTTGGTTTATAGTTGTTTTTGATGCTGCTTGCTTTAAAGCTGTGGTTAAAGCCCTTTTCTGGTAGACAAAAATCCAAACCCAAACCAAAACAAGCTGGGTTAAGGCTGTCAAATAAAGTACAGGTTGCCCAGTTAAATTTGAATTTCAGATGAGCAGTTACTACTTTTTAGTACAATGTTCCTTGCAATATTTGAGACCTACTTACATGAAGGTTTTTTACTTTGCTTTTCTGAGTTCAAATTTAACTGGGCTTCTTGTATTTTTATTTGCTAAGTCTGGCAACCCTAGTGTGGGCTCAAATTTCTATGGATGTTTAACCCTTTCTGCTTCTTTCTTTAAAAGAACCATCCCTTTATTTTAAGATGTTTATTTTATTTATTTTTGCAAAGAAGAACCAGGGTGTAGGCCAGAGGTGTGAAAGGTGACAGGATTCACCAGAGACAGAGTGGGGAGCAGAATAGGCAGACTCCCTGAAATACACTACTGAGGGGAGCAGTGGGCCAAACATGGCCAACTCCCTGGCCAGAGATTGAATTCAGATTGCTTTGCCACAGGAAAGCCTCCAAGTGGTAGTGCTGAGACTTAAATTCTAGGCCCTGTCCCTTTCTTAAAATTATTGTCTTTTTAATTCACAGTGCCTGGTACATAGTAAGAGCTAAACAAATAATGAAGGCTTCTGTGACACTAACTAAAGAACACAGGAAATAGTACATCAATAAAAGATCATAATTATGCATACTTTCATTGTGGCATAATTATGCATACATTCATTGTGGCACAAATTACCACAATGAAAAATGCTTAGGGTTTTGATTTGTCTACATTTTGATATTCAGGTTGGTTCAGGTGATCTTTAAAAAGTGGACTAATAATGCTAATAATTTTGATGCTTATCTAATATATTATTATTTGAGGAATAGAGGATTACACTATTAGTTTTATGGATGATGGAAACTTAATTCTTTTAATGTATCAATTTAAATGTTGAATGCATTTTTTAAAATGGAAATCTTTAAACATGTTTTGATTTTCTGCCTTCTGAAGCAGAATGAATGATGAATCAGGTGAATTGGTTGACTCTAGATTATTATAAAGTTTGTAACAGTTTCCTTATCCTGTCTCTTGCCTGTGTCTATAGTTTTGAGGCCAGTGTCATCACTTGAAATGGAGCCAACCCCTTAGGATCTAAAATTTGGTATTTCCCCCTTAACCATGATCTATTTCCACTCTTCTCACGTCCTCACTTCTGCTGGCTTTTCCTGGCATCCTCATAGTAGCCTCTTCACCTCTGATCCTTTTCTCTTTATTAGCCCACAACCTTTCCAAACACAGCATTGAGTGCACTTACAGGCTATAAAGCAAGACTTCTTTTCATCACTCACTGACCCTTTTAACCCTTTCTGAAGGGGTGGTCCTTCTTCTGCTAGGGGGTAAAGGTCAACAACTCTTCTATTCATTGTTAGATAAGAGAAAGCCCTCAGTTCCAAAACACAGTCTTGGTTCAGAAATGAACATAACTAATCTCAAATATGACTGTGTCAGTTTTCACTCAATCAGGCCTTCCCCAGTGAGGGCCAGCGGTAGGTGGCCCATTTGTCTTTGAGGTAGAGATTATGATCAATTTCTCTTTCTCTTGCTTACCTTCTTCTTAACATGCTTACCTTCTTCTTAACATGCTAGCTGCTGTTTGTCAATCCACCAGAACTGAAGGAGCCTGAAAAGGAAAAATAAGAGAACAGGAATTTTGTATAGGCATGACCATAAATGTTTCATGCTCTCTAGGTGGATAGAAGATTAAATGTGACCCTTTTTCAGTGTTCAACATTACTTCTAATAAGGGAGTGAGAATGGTACATCTTAAAACAACTAGCAAGAACAAATGTTGGTAAGGATGTGGAGAAAAAGGAACTTTCCTGCACTGCTGGTGGGAATGTAAACTAGTACAACCACTATGGAAAACTGTTAGGAGGTTTCTCAAACTGCTAAACATGGAGCTTCCATATGACCCAGCAATCCCACTCCTAGGTATCTACCCAAAAGATGCAAAAACTCTGTACCCCCATGTTTATTGGTGCTTTATTAAGATTAAACTTCTGTAGGCTCTTTGTAGATCCCACTCTAGCCACATCTGCTACTCATGATGTGAATGGTGCTTCTTTAGCAATTGGCAGCTGCTGGGCCTGACTTCTACCTCCATGGTGCATTTTCCAGTCCAATAGTGTTGAACTTCCTTGTCCTGTAAAAGTCATCCTCTAGGGCAAATCATATTTCCTATAAATGGCCCCAGGCCATTTATGTGCCTGCTTTGATTTCCATATCTGATCCCTGCATTCATGTATCTTTGATCAGAGGAAAGTTCAATCACTACCTGTTATGACTCTGCTCTGTAGCTACGGGATGTCTTGTTTTCTCAGGCAGAATCTGAAACCCACATTCTGGATCTTTTTTTTTCTTTCCAAAGTTGTGGCCTCTCTTTTCCCCCTGAGATTTATTTTATCCACACATACAAAACTGGGGTGTAGGCCAGAGGTGTGGGGGTGAGGAGATTCACCATAGATAGAGTGGGGAGCAGAAATACACTGCTGAGTGGAATAGTGGGATAGAAAGAAGAGCTCTACGATTCCATGTGGGTCACCTCGCTGGCCAGGGATCCAAATTGTGCTGCAATGTCTGAAGATAGCTTCATAGTGCTGTGCTTTAACACCTTGCCCCACCAGGGAGGCCCATGCTGTAGATCTTTAACCTGCCAAGAACCTATGTCCTATGCCCTGAGTTATACCCTGGAAGCCTTTCTCACTGGCACTTAAGATGAAAGGGAGCTACCTCTTATACTTTCCCCTCGGAGAATTTCAGTGTTACTCATAGCAGAGGTTTTTTTCCTAACACCCACACATTCTCAAATTTCTACCCTCTAGCATTTTTTATATTCTCAGTCTTAACAAGGATCCCCACGGGATGGATAAATGGTTCTTCAGTCTTTGTAAATTTGAATTTAGTTGGTCTGTCTTACACATTTCCCTTGGCATCTGACTTCTCTCATGTTTTAGGGGGTTGCTCAAAACTTCTAATTTAACATCTGGTTTCACATGTTTCTCCTTGCCACGCTGGTTTGAAATCAGTCATCTCTGAATCACCCTCTTCCTTAACTCCCACATACAATTAGGGAATATGTTCTACTGAACTTCTCAAACTCTCCTTTCCCCTCAAGCTGCCAATACTCTACTTCAGGCTTTCATCATCTCTTCTAGCATGTCAGCTAGTGGTGAGCTGGCAAGACAGTCTGGTGGATATTTGTGTTCCAGTAGGTTAAAGGTACTGATTTTTCCCTAATCTTCAGTTTTGTCTTCTGAGAACTAAGCTATTAAGCCCCCATTCCTTGCTCTGAAGGCAAGTTTGGGAGGTGTGAACAGATAAAGGGAATGATAAGGTTGCTGTGGGAACCAGACCCTCAGGCCCATCACCTTGACCATACCCAGCAGAGATCCAGGAATGTGGAAGCAGAGTCAGGACGCTTTCTGTGTCAAAGGTCAACACACAAGACCAGTAATCTCAGCTGACAACTGGTACAAAAAACAAACAACCACTCTGAGGAAGAAGACCCCTCAAACTCGATCAAAAGAGCCTCAAGTCCCTTCCCAGTGCAAACAACTTCTCCCACCTTGCTGGTTGCTCCTGTCAGCAGTGTGGGCAATAAATCTGTCTTTTCAATTCTAAAAAAAAAAAAGTACTTGATAAGGATGTGTGATAATACATTAAAGTGGCTTGAACATGATAAATGCTCAGTAAACGGCGAGGGTTCGGCGAGGGTTGCCTTTCCTCGCACAGTGGCTTTGCATGGTTTCCAGGTTTATTCGCATCCCTTCTGTGTTTGCCAGGGAAGTTCCCTTCCCTGTTTCTAAGCTGGAAATAGTCCTCTCCCACATTGCCCCTGGTTGGAGGAGCTGGACATAACTTTCTGTGAGTTCTCCAGGTACTGGGTAGCTGGGGATCCCAGCATAACCCTCAAAGGTGGTAATTAGACTCAGTGTGTCCTACTTAGGAGAGTTCTAGACTTTCTGTGTAAAAAAGGTCTGGAGCCCTCTGTTCCAGGTGTAGCACCACCTCAAATTGCATCCACCCTGCTTGGGTCTGGCCTGGCCACAGGCTGCTGAGAGCACAATAAACAGGCAGATTTCTTGCACCTCTCACCTGTGAGTTCCAGGCACTCCAAAGGAATATGCTTTGGACTCTAAGTAGTGGCTTAGGTTGGAGAGGGAAGTAAGAAGAGGAAAGCTAATTGAAAGTCCCTCATATTTTTCTCTGTACACTTATGTATGATCTGAATCTTTTATAAGAGTTAGTCTATGTACTACATACATAATAAAGCAAACAGTACAAAATCCAAAGCTCCTCTCAAAGAGCCCCTTGAGCTGGGATGAAATTTCCCTAGATCTCTGATTGTTTCACTTAAAATTTTGATCACTTATGGCTTGAGTCTAATTCCTTTCAGTTTAGAGCAAAGGATATAGAACATCCATGTCCCATCCTTTTAAATATATACTTTATATATAGTTAAATGCAACAAATGAGGTATAAAAGAAGTTTAAATAGGAAATGTCTGTTCTCAAAGAGTTTATAATCAGGAAGACAAAATATGTAATGCAAAATAAATGTTAATATACTCAAAAGGGATCGCAGCCCTGGAATCTTGCCAGTCTTTGTTTTCCACTGGGTAAAGTGTAGAAGCTTAACGAGACATTCTCTCAGGGGTCTTTAGTTCAGATATTTTAGGAGCTGTGATGTTGTAGGATGTTTGAGATTAAAAAAAGATCTTTACTGGGGGTCATGACTGGTGTTAGACTCCAAGCCATACAGATCCAGACAGAATCAGCATCCCTCTGAGCCACTTGGAAAATATTTCTGTAAATACAGAAGACACCCATGCTTTCTTTGAATATAAGATTAAGGAAGGTGGCTGGGTAATTATATTTTTATATAACCCTCACTTAAAAGCAGCAAGAACTTATGGAGAAGGGAAAGGAATAGGAAACCAGTCAGCCAACTCTGGCAAGCTGACATGCCATGCAAGCAAATGGAATCTCACTGCACAGCAGGCTCTCACTCCTCAGCAAAAGAGTCCAGCAAAGAGAAAGTAAGAAAGTGAACCAGTTGCAGGTAAACGGTGGAGAAACTTTGTCCACTCCATGGGACTAAAAGCTTTTGGACAAATGCTCAAGGGCTTGCAGATAGGAGCAACACAGAGGATCTGTGCTGAGAGACATGAAAAGCAGAGGCGTGGAGTAAACAGGTTTTCTCCTGTTTAGACACTACTGTTGAAAAGCCAACCCCGGCAAAGCCTGCTTTTCACTTCCTGCAGCAGGGAGTTCTAGGATTTGAACAGAAACAGCAAATGTAAACACACAGCACCCTCCACACACTTCATCCTCCCACCTCCTACTGACTGTGATGCTTTATTTATTTATTATGTCTTTTCATTTAAGTTTAATAAAACATGCACACCTCCTGTATACACTGGAGAGATCCATCATGATGGAGTAACTCACTGTGTTGTGCCATGATGCTTTACTCTGCAAGATATAGCCTAAAAAACAAACAAACAAACAAACAAACAAACAAAAACACAAAAATAATGGAACCCTTTTCTTGGTAAAATAGCAGAGATTTGAAGTGAGCCTGAGCCTCAGTTTTCTCATCTGTGAAATGGAGACAACAATTGCTACTGTCTTGTAGGATTGCCATCAGGA
>NW_004567134.1:4165893-4202519 GCF_000260355.1 Condylura cristata | reverse complement strand
GGGATCGAACTCATGCAGAAGTGGCCCCAGTCCCTCAGTGCTATGCTTTAACCCACTGCGCCACCAGGGAGGGCCACTTACTATTTTTATTTTAAGGCTACTTTGGTGTACAAATACAAGCCAGTCTAGCTAAGCTGTTGTAGAGTGACTTTTGGTTACTCTGTTCCATGACTTGGGGATTCTCTAGATGAAACTAGAAAAGCACCCATGGAAGGACTAGTTCATGGAGTCTCTTTCGGCCTCCCCTCTCTGTAAGGCAGGCACTCCCAGGCTTCTGTTGAAGACATTTCCTTGCGGACCAGGATAGGTTACTCCCTTTTCTTTCAAAGCTCTTTTCTTAATTACCATTTGGGGGTTATTTGTGTGATTTGTTGAATACAAATGGCATATTTTGTAATGTTTTTGAAAAGCATAACGTATGTCCAAATGTGTAGCGAGTAAATGTCAAAGATTTATATAACTCAGGAAAGTAGTCAGATGGTGAGACTGGTTTTAGCGGGCATTTGTCAGTTGGGAAGGACAAATGAGGCAAGCTGACCGCATTACAGGCAAAATCAGTTAATGCTGTACCAGGCAATAAGACTGTAAACTTTGGGGTTATGTTTTGTATTAGACAAGTCATTTGCATTTCCACTAGACAAAAGTCTAGCATCTACACGTTCACAGATAACTGCAGATAGCCACAGTTTATATCAATGGTAAATATTGAGTAAAATTTGGCTTGGGGGTCAAGTGGGCTAGAGACTGTGGAGTAAAGCTTCAGTACAACTTCAAAAAAATATGCAGTAGTCTCACACCTTATTTCTAAGTTTTGTATTAATTTTATTTTTTTTGTTGTTTATTTTAATTTTCTTTTTAAAAGATTTATTTATTTATGTATACAACAATGTGGTGCAGCCAGAGATGTGGAGGATGACACCATTCACCAGAGAGAGTGGGGAGCAAAACAGGCAAATATACTGAAAAAACACTGCTGAGGGGAGTAGCAGGCAGTTCAGGAGAGGTCTGCCATGCCATGTGAGTCAGCTTCCTGGCTTGGGTGCTGCAGTGGCTATGGATAGATAGCTTCCTAGTCTTCACTTTAGCCAGTTGAGCCAACCGGGAGGGCCCTGGTTTAGTTTTCTTAACAAATGCCTATCTTCTTCTTTCTTAAAAAAGCAAAACAAAACAAAACATATTCATTACCTTTCATGCTAAAGTGTTTCTGATTAAAACAGAACAAGAAAACTTGTTTGCAATCACCATTTAGAACTTCTGGCCAATGAGTTAAAGATTGAACACAATTGGCAGGAAGATAAAGGGTTTACATAGTAGTACTAAATACAAATGAAATAAAACCAAAACCAAAATCCTGTTATTAAGAAAAAGAAAATTTATTTTATTGATTAAAAAAATTAAAAAATGGATTTGTGTATATACTAAAAAGCATTTTATTTCTATAGCTGCCATTTTCCTTACAATTGGCAATATTAATAAAATATTAATCTTTTTTGAAAGAATAAGCAATCAAAATAAGAGAATGAAATTCACAAAGGGCAATAACAATGCAATAGTAATCTTGATAAATATTCCAAGTATTTGTCAACAGAAAACTGTTGATATTGCTTTAAAAATATAGATATCAATAAAAATAGTAAAAAAATCACTATCAATAGAAAAACAGCTCCTGAAAAAACTCAACTCTAGCAGAAAGTAAGTACCATGATGTTGGGGTCATGTGTTCTTAAGTGCTGAGTCTTGCATACTGCCTGCTTGACTGGCTAGCCCAAGCTCTCTGGGTTTGGGGGAGGCCTCTGATACCTTGAGGGCAATGTTGGGCTGACTTTGCCTCTCTGTAGTTGCTCACTGGAGCCAGTCTCTGTGGTAACGTTTGTCCTCCAAACTTACATTCTGGGCCCTAGAACTTGATTTTTTATAGTTAAGTTCAAAATTGAGATTGAATTATTTCATTGTTTTTCACTGTACCTTGAGGTTTTGCGATCCAAACCACATTTACAAACAAGTTGAGTTACCTGAGGTTTTCTATCTTTTTGAATCTTTTGGTAGAAAGGAGGTAAATTGTCTTTTGGAAATTTAAGACAACATATTATTTTTTTTGGGAGACAAACTTTTTATAACTGCTTCTACATCTGTAATTAGTCAATTGGTCTATTGCATATTTTAGTAGCTAAATATTGTATGTTTGTAACAACTATCTGTAGGTAGTTGAGAATATTGTACCTACTTTAAAATAGTTATTTCTATTCATTGTCAATGTATTTGCCTCACCCCACACTTTACTATTTTTAATAATTAGCTTATTTTCCTTTTTTTGGTTAATTGGTATTTGTCTTCATATATTTTTCTTTCTCATTAATATAGAAAGATAAGTGCTCATCAATGCACTGTTTTGGAAGGACATCATTAATTTTAATATGAAAATATTAAAAAAATTCTGTTAAATAGGGAACTTTGTCGGAACAAGAAATTTATATTTTTGGAACTCAATAAGCATATTTAACCTACCCAGTTTTTAAAATCAGGAAAAAAAAAACCCCAAAATCTTGCTCAATAGGATAAAATAAAAATGCGTGCAAGGAAATAACAACTTTTATGAACTGCTTAAAAAACTTGTAGGAACTGCTTGGCACAAATTTTCTGAAGGCCACTGGAGTTTCTGACAAAGGCTTTACAAACAGTACAAGGAGAGATGGCGCTTCAACGCCATAGTTGTTTATAAAAATCCAGATTTAGAAGATACTGAAATTTCCAACTTTATGAATCCTGATTAAGTGCCTAATGGCACAGAGAATATATCAAGATACTATAAAAATGGAGGCATAAAGAAAATCACAGAAATTTGCTGAATGTTATACTTTTCATTTTAGGTGCATAAAACTGTCTGGATTGGGTTATAAAGTGTGAGATGAGAACTTTTTTTCTTGATGTAGCTTTCAAACACTTTTCAGTTCCACATGCACTAAAAACTCTAGTTCATTGAGATATGATTTATATACAATAAAATTTATCCCTTTAGCCATAATGCTTAATGGGCTCTGACAAATGTATCCAGTAGTACAATCAAGAAGATACTAAACATTTCTGTCATTCCAAAAACTTTCCTCAGCTCTTTTGCAGCCGATTTCCTATCTTACCCTTGGTTCTTGGCAGCTACTGATCTGTTTTCTGTCCTATAGTTTTGTCTTTCATAGAATGTCATAAAAATGTAATCATACAGTATTAGTCATTTGTATCTGGCTTCTCCTGCTCTGTTTAATATTTTAAAGATTCATCCATGTGTTGCTTGTATCAACAGAATGCTCTTTCTTACAGGTTAGCATCCCATTGGATGCTCACAGTTTGATAATCATTCCATTACCTTCTGCTATGTTTAGATTATTTTCAGGTTTGGCTGTTATGAGTAAACTGATGTGAGTTTTGCCTCCACCCTTAATTCCTAATTTTATTGTTTTTATATTGTGGAATATGAAATGATTTGGCTTGTTTTTGTCTTCCTTTGCATGTAATATGATGATTTTTATAAGATTCTTATATTTTTAAAAATACAGTGCACTCTCTTCTATCTTTTGCATTTCCCCATTATCTGATTAAGGCTATTGATTAGCTCTGCTTTTTTATTCCTTTATTTTTTGATTGTTCACATTATGATTATTTCCTCTGGTGAGGCAACATAATGTAGTGAGTAGGTGCATGAACTCTGGAGCTCATTGACTGAAGGTAGAGTCTCTAATTGGCTGCGTTTCTTGGCAGAGGTATTTTACTGAGGTCCCAGTTTCCTCATCTGTAAAATAGCAAGAACAATAGTAAGTCATCCACGTGGAGTTGTGTGTAGGCAGATTCAATGAATTAATGTATGTGAAGTGCTTACACTGCCCCAGGCTCTTAGAAGAACCCCCATAAAGAGTAGACTTTGCTTTGTTTATAGTAGAATAATTAGGTCTCTAATTTCAATTTATTTCTTCTTAAATTTTCATCTATGTATGTTTTTATTGAATGTGTTATGCTCAGCAGTTTTCTGGGACATATAAATTCAATATTGTTGGATTTTTATTCTTTAATGTATAGCTTACTACTTGTTTAATGACATTTAATGGCAGTTTACCTCTCAGTGCTTTTAGTGGGACACTGTTAAGTACTTTTTATGATTATGACTTTTATGATGGTGACAATTACACTCTTGTAATTCTGCTGTCACATTTTTCTTGCAGGGCTAGGGGTTCTCCAAGGGCTGCACCGAGTGTGTAATTGTAATAAGTAGACTGATGGGAAGTGTTCAGTGTCTGGCCCATGTTGCTTTTTACATAATGCCTGTAAACAATACCTAGAGTCCACAGACCCATTAATTTAGAAACTGGGGTGGGGCCAGGGCATCTGCTCTCCAGGTGATTCAAATGTGAGAGAAAGAGCTGCTTCAGGTCAGTAGTTCTCAAACTTAATTTTGCATTAATTAGACTTACCAGATAAGTTTGTTAAAAAAATACAAATTTTGGAACCCTACCCACAGGGTTTCTGATTTTGTAGGCCTGTTGTTGGTCAACTGCATTTCTGACCAGTTTCAAAGTATGGGCCTTATCCTCTGATTATGATTGAAACTCTGTGGGAGGAACCTGGATATTGTGTTGGTAAAATTCCCCCAGGTAATTTTTAAAGGCTGAGGTTTGAGAAATATTACTTAGATCTTGACTACTCATAATGTGCTCCTCTGATTCCTCCTACAAATCTGCATTTTACTAAATGTGCAATTTTAGCAAGAGTGTAAGCACATTATGGTTTGACAAACTTCGCCTTAGAGAACTACTGTTCAACTTCAATGCTCCTTCCTTCCCACTTTTCTTCAACCTTCCTCTCCTCCCTCCTTCAGTTCTTTTGCTAGCTAAGCTCCAGTTGGGCAGGTGACGTAAATCCAGATGGTTTCTACGCTCACAGTGGGTTTGTGTCATAACTTTGGAGAGCTAGCACTTTTTTTTTTTAAATTTCTGATTCATTATTATTATTTTTTATAATGTAAATTAAAAAAATTTGTAACAGTTTATTTTTACATCATTTTGTACATTAAAAAAAAAATCTCAATTGTAATCCCCGCGGGTTTCCCATCATCAAGTCACCCGTGTGAGCTAGCACTTTTTTCGCAAGTAATGATAGTGAGTAGTTGTGTTCTTTCAGAGGAGACGGTATACTGCCCCTCAAGGTTGTTTGTTGCAAGTACAACCCTGAGCTTGCCCTGGGTCAAGAGAAGTTGGGGTTGCACTATTGGTATACCCTACCTGGCAGGTGTATTTGAAAGACTCGCAGAGAATTCTCTCTCCTAACAGCATTAAACAGAGTACCAAGAGTTAGTGAGATTCCAGATGGACGTGTAGAAATCTTTTATTTATTCACTTATTAATATTGCTAAAATCTTTCTATATGTCTACACTGTGGTAGGAATGGATGGAGAACACAAAGAAAAAGGAGAAAATTTAAGAAAAAGGAATATGTTAATAAGGTTTTCTCAGTGCCACTTAGCATAACAATATTCTAATCTGGCAAAACTTGAGAGTCTAATCTCAAAATCTGAAAGTTAGAGAACATTGATGTTCACAAAAGTTACTTTTCCTGAACTCTTAACCACTTTTGATAGCAAGTCACTTCAATCTCTTTGTTGTGGCTTCTCTGAATTTTTGGTTTCATTAAAGTGTAATCTCGGTAGCTTCTGTGCCCAGAAATTGGTAAATGCTTTAAGCAAGAAGATAGTTTGATTCAGAAAAAATTCAACTTCTTTTAGAAGGTCCAAATGTTAAAAGACACTTGGAATACATTTTAATGTGATTCATTGGAGACTTTCAACTTGAACTTTCTACTCATACAAAAGGACAAACTCATTAAATTCTCACAAGTCTCCAAGGAAGATGGTGACAATTGAGTTCTAAATTGTGGCAATTCTGTGTTTATGCTAAAAGCTGAGAATAAAATTTTTTTCGACCCTTTTGACATCACTTATCTAAAACACATTACTTATCAAAAACAATTATGGTTGTAGACCTTGGAGCAGAAAATTTTCAGCTTTCAGAAATCTTAGGCATAATATTATTTAAATGTAAGCCTTTCCCTTCCTTCTCTTTACCCCATTTTTATCTCTCCCATTTGTCTACTCATGTGATTTTATAGTCCTTTGGATTAACCCCTAAAGACCTGTGTTTGGAATCAAATCTAAATCGAACATTGAAAAACTGATTAATGTGCTGTGACTCTTTGCATGTCGAAATGTCTGGAAGGATGTTTATCACCTAAATGTTATCTGTAGTTGTCCCTGGGCCACTGGGTCATAGGTCATTCTGTTTCTCACTGAGGTTGGGTTACTAGATCTAGAGAAAAAATTTTTTTCTTGACCCTGGCTTTCTACATTACAGTTTGGCAGGCTTTGTGTTGTGGCTTCCTTTGTCCTTGCAAACAGCATATGCAAGGACATATGTGTTGGTGGGTGTGGGTGTGGCGGTGAAAGAAAGGGAAAGATGGGCATGCAGAAGCAATGGGGGGAGGGTTGGGAAACCATCCTGGGCAGGAGGATTTCCCTATACCTCTTTGGGTGTTTATAAGAGTTGGTTCCTTTGGTGTGTTGGAACTTTCTTTCAGTCATTCATTTAACAATTATTTACTGAGTGATGCTATATGCAATAACAGGTCAACTAGCGGTAAAAAAGGCAAATTTCCTTCTTTCATAGAATTTGTTTCTAGTAGAGAATTAAAAGATAATAAACACTAAAATATGTCTAATTATGGTAAGTGATGGGAAGAAAAATAAACTGGGACCATCAGGTGGACACTGATGGGCGAGGAAGGATCCATTTCTTGAAAGTGAAGGACCAAGTCTCTGATAAGGTAATAGAGACATTTGAGTCGAGACCTGGGGAAGGAGGGAAGGAGCTGCTATTCCAGGTTGAAGGAGCAACCATAGGGTCTGGAGATGTGTCAGGACGCACTGAGCTTGGAGCGTAGAAGGAGAAAAAGGGGGTCTGGTCCCAGGCCACGGTGTGATGGCTTATAAATCGTATTTGAGTGAGATGGGAAAGTAGTGGGGAGTTTTGAGCAGAGAAGTGACAAGATATGATATCTTTAGAAGAATCATTGTAATCCTATGTATAATTTATTTAGAACAATTTCTAAATAAACGGGTTCTAAGACATAATCAGTTTTTCTTCATACCCTCTCCAATGCTTGTTTTGTCTCTTTGATGTTAGTCATTCAGATATCTCATTGTTGTTTTGATTTGCCTGTATGAAATATATTTATGCATTTTTTTTTTTTCAGGGAGAGTATGGCCTTACTCCTGGAGAGAAACAAGGCTGTCCTTGGTTGTGAAATGAAGGAATTCCTGGAGATGATGAGGGTGATTGTAGTTGAGATGTTTTTATGACAAGCCAAATGTGATCAATCCTTGTGAATATGTGACTCATAATCAGTATTTTTTTGCCTTCTGAAAGTCCCATTTTCATTTTATTTTATTAATTAACAATTCCTTACATCATTTTATTTTTGCATATTTGATTTCTTCCCTCAGGTGTAGTCCCCATAATTCTCCCACCACCACAGCACCTGTGACCATCACCATTGCGCTCTTCTCTCCTGTTTTGACCCCTCTCCCCACCCCTACCCCTACCCCATGTCCTTCAGATCTTCAGTTTGCCTGAAAGCTTTGTTTTTTTCCTGATAATCAGTATTTTGAAGGAAAAAGTTGCAAGGGGGAATGTTTCTAGTCTTGCTTTGCGATCCAGGGTGCTTTGGGAAGGTGAGAATCGAATCGGTCCCATTTTTGGTAGACATCAACATAAGCCATCTTCTCAGCTCCCAAGGCACCCACCCACACAGAAGGAGCCAGTCTCTTCCTGAGGAACCTCAAAGTGCAGCCACCCTGCTTTGGCTGTTTTCAGGCTCCAGTTATTCCTTCTCACTCCCAGATACCTTTCCACAGCAGACAGCCATGGCTTTCCCTAACACTACTTAGCAGAATAGAACAGTTCTGAAATGTAGAAGAGGGATTAGTTCCTTACAAAATAATATTTTAAAGCACTTTTCTCTAATCTGTGGATTGTTGCCAAATGGTTGTGTTTTGGCTCCCTGATTACTCAAGCCAAGCTGATTATGACTAATTTTGGTCAAAATAGATTCGTGCCTGGGCAAATCACCATGTGCAGAGTCTCAACCGGAGGCAACTAAATTGAGATCCATATTTAATGGAGACTTTTAATGACTGTGTATTTCACATAATTCTGATGAACCAATTGCAATGCAATGTCCCAAGTGTGTCAGACTATTCTAGAATTTATTTGCTATATATTTTCTCACTTTAGAGTTGCCTTTGATTCTGGCACATCATTCTCTCTGGTAATGGCTTCAAATCAGTCTGTTTGATTCATGGCTGCACAGAGAAGGTTTTCTCAGGAGCTAGTGGGAAGATTGTTGAAAAAAACATGGAGAGAGACAGATGGTAGACTTTATTTTACTGGCTCATCTGCGTTTGCAGGGAATGATTATACATTCAAAGTAAGTGGCACCAGAAGTCACATCTATCTGAGGTTCATCTCACATGTTTCCTTGCAGAGATTCTAAAATAGAGTGTCAGGGACAGCTTAAAATCTGAGTAAACGTAAGGAACACTCCCAGGACATGGTCATAACATGACCAGGAGCAGGGCAAAATCTGAGAGGTCATTTATTTTGATACTGCCAGTCTTACTACCTTACTAGTTTAGTACTAGTTTGAATGTGATGAGTGATGAGGAGCTCTCCATTTCTATTTAACTGTGATATCATTCTTGCTTTTTTTGAACTGATACTGACTTCATAGTAATTTCCACTCATTAATCTTGGCTATGCTCCTTGGAAGCAACACAGAACAGATCGATTTTCTGTTCCACCTGCCCTATCTCGGGTGTGAGCTAGCATGCCAGCTAGGTCTTTTATGAGATTAATATTCCCAATTCCTTGGATCAATTCCTATAAGAAATGGATTGGGTACTGGGTCATGGATTGGGTACTCTCAATTAGGGGAATTTGGAAGAATCTTGGGATAATTATGAAGTTCCCTTTTGCTTGGGGGTTTTTCTTTTCCATATCCACACTATAACTGATGATCCATTTTCATTTGTTTATACCATAAATTCACTTAAACTGTATGTTTACTAATTTTAATTTGATTATTTAAAGTTGAAGGAGCTACAGCATCATGTTACATTTTGGAACTTAAGGGCTTCTGTTATCTTGCTTTCTTACCCCCACTTCCCTGCCCAACCTCCTGCCATTGTTATAAATTCTTCTTATTCAGAACACTTTAGCCCTCCTTAAAGAGACACAATAGATAAATTCTTATTCTTCCATGCCCAGGTGAACAATCTTGAGACTCAGTAGTTCATCTGACTCCTTGGAAGGTGGTCTTACATAATTGGGTTCTCAGTTGAGCTTAGTGTGGCCAGCTAAACAATGCATCCTTGTACTTATTTTTTTCCTCACCTGCCTCATCTCTTTCTCCTCCACCCCTCTTTCCTTGGGGCTGCTATCCCTAATAATGTTGTAGTACATAAGCTCTGCTTTCTGGGAAGCCCAGGTTAAGACAGCTCTCTTTTAATTTTACTATAACACCAGGCATACCAGTTTGCCACTACAGACTTCATTTATGATTTCAGCAACACATGGTGTAAATGGAGTCTCTTTTAAAAGTGTAACATGAAACATTTTTGTCAAGCAGTCTGTAGTTCCTCAGAGAAACATACTTAAAGGATATCTGTAATAGTCTACATTTTAGTAGTTCTACTGGGTCTGGCTTTGAGTACATTTAATGTGTCAGGCACATGAATCTAATAACAATCCCACTTATCCTGAAGAGACAAATATGACATCAGGATGAACTGTCTCCTTGTGATAAGAACACAAATCATTTGTCCTTCAGTCCTTCCTTCTCAATTAGAATTATCCAGGTTTGTGATAAGACACCAATAGCATAACCCAAGTCATTACTTTAGTTTTGGGTCAGCTTTGTGTAGTAGGGTTAACAAGTGCATCTTTTTGGAATGTACATGTCGAAAATTCTCCAAAAGAAAAGGGGTAATTTCTCGAGGAAGAGAGATGTGTCTATTAGCCTAGAGGTGAGAAGAAAATATAAAAGTTACACATAGTCTTTGACTAGAGAGTGGGAGGACTCAGGAAATAGCACTGTGAACTAATCTAGCTGAAGAAAATAATGTTTGCTCCATCATAGCTGGTGGTAGATTCAGGTAGGACAGAATCAGGTATTTCATTTGCAAAGTGCTGATTTGTTTCACAAATCCAGGTGAGGGATAATTATGTGTTTTTTAACTCTACCCAATGCCACAATATCAGAGGATTAAGCTAACTAGCATCTCTGTCCTCCTTAGCACAGCATTGGCATAGGAATAGGCACATGATTCAATTTGGACCAATTAGGATTAAACTCAGTATTTCTACCAGCACGATTGAGGAAAAGATACTTTCTTCCCACTAGGGTTATAAAGCTAACTTTGAAGCTACTGGGAGTTTGTATAAGGTAAAAGGTTAGGTAATCATGATGCCTACATGAAAAAAATCTCTACATAGCATACAGAGAAATGAAAAGAGGTGTTTCCTGACAATACTGAGTGAACAGCCAGATCTAGCCATGCCTGAAGCTGTCACACTTTTGAACTTTCCAGGTATTACAATCAATAAATTCCATTATGCTTAAGTCAGTCTGATGTAACTTTTTGTCATTTATCACATGTTCAAGACAATGGGGACCAAGATATATGTTGATTCCTGATGTAAGCATTATTCTGTGAATAATATTCTGGAACATTTTGAGTAAAAAGGAATATAGTTCTTGAGCTCTAACTCTTCCTTCTATCATCACTCTGAGGCTGCTTCCAAAGTCATAATCCCTCTTCTCCCATCACTCTTTAATGTTCTTATTACTCCTCTCTTTTCCATTCCTCCTAAATAAGTTTGCTATTTTAGTAGATGTTTATGAAACAAATGCCTTTCCATCCCTGTTTTTCTACCATTGGAAGCAGGAAAGATAAGAACAGACAATCCTATAACTATTTAGAAAATAATAATTAAAGAAAGACTCAGGAAATTATATTTGTTATAAGCTTTTTCTTTTTTCATTTTTCTTTTTTAGAATTGAAGCTTATGAGTTTATCTATGCCCACTATATTCATAATTACAATTTAATATCTGCATACAAAAGCTATGTAAAAATCCATTTTTCCCAAATATACAAATTTCCTTTTTGGATAGTTTAAAACAGATTGATCACAGATTTCAACAGTTTTAGGCTGAAAAAAAAAAATATTACCAATCTAGCAATATCACTTAACACTGTTTGCAAAACACAAATCTTCCAATGACTGTAAATCTTTTCCTATTGAGTATTTTTCTGATTTTCAGGGCATGAAAATTTGTGTTTGTGTGTGGGTGGCAGGAGGATAGTGTTTTCTCTGAAGAAAGCATGGAGAATTAATTTGGCTCTAAAAATTAAATGAAAAATACCAGGTTAATTAGTCAGAGCCAGAAGAAAGAAGTGGCATAATGTCAGCTCATTCATGCCCTGATATCTTCCGTATCAACAAAACATGTGTAATTAAATAAAATCTTCTTTTGTCTTACATTGTGCTCCATAATTTACATGAGTATTTATCTGCATCCTGAGAAGGACAGATTTATATTTGATTGTCTTGTGCATAAAGTGGGTCAACTTTAACTGTGCAACAGAAAGCCACAAACAGCGTGTTACCTGCATGATATTGCTCTTGAAGGCGGCATTGATTAATGTGGAGACACACTAGAAATGCACACTTTTTGCATTTGCAAACATTTATACAGCACAGTAAAAATTCTGTGATAAGGCCAAACCTTTTTTCCCCCTAGTTTATGGGTTTTTTTTGTGTGTGTTTTTAACTTTTTTTTTTTTTAAAGATTAAAGTAAAATGTTTCAATTGTAAAAAATACACACCGGGCAAATCCTTACCTGGATAATAAATATCTACATCACAGTACAATAAAATTTTTTTCTCTATAAAATTTAAATATGGATTATAGTCTATCACTATCAAAAGAAACACTAGGCTATTATTTCCATATTATTAAAATAACAGGAAAAATTACGAGCTTATTTTAGAACCTGATGCCATAGCCTTTGGAAAGGGCAAAGAAATTCCAAGGTTTTTAAGCACTCTCCTTTTGGAGGAACTGTGGCTTGGTTATTCACTTAAATTCAGTTTATGAAAAAGGTTTAGCCTTACAAATGCTGGCTACGTTTCAAAAACCATAAGACTGATTTATAATTTATTACTCATGCAGCAAAAGGTCAATATGACACGAATAGGTTAGAGTTCCATAGAATAAAAATGTATCACTGACAATGAATGACATGCGCTGAGGGTGCTCAGCAGTTCCGTGGGGGCTGAGTCTGTGTGTGTGGGGTGGGGGCTTGATGTTGAAGAGGGGCCAAGGCTTGCACACCTGTTCACGGAAGAGCAACGAGAATGACCTTGTTGGAGTAGAGACAGGCCAGGCGAGCCACCCTGCTGACCGCGCTGCAGATGGAAGAGGTGTCACTGGGGCACGGGTTGTGGTTTCACTGGGTTGAGGCGTCAACACAGCAAGCGCATCATTGAGGATCGAGGCTCATTTGACTAGAGAAAGCTCTGAGGCAGCACGTGGTGTTTTGAGCAGATTCATAAAGAAGAAGGATCTTACATTTTTTAATATTTCTGGAAATACTGCACATCTATATTGAAGAGCAAAGTACACTTGAGGATTACGAACACACTCACACACACACGCGCACACACGCATCCCTAAAAGTTAAGTCATATATAAATAGAATCCCAGTTGGATGGACATGTTCTCCTCTACTGGGAACCCCCGCCCCCATGGGGGCTTTCAATCAGGTCCACACTCGATTTGAAAGTCCGGACAATATAAGAAAAAAAAAAAGTTAAAAAAAAAATCCAGAGCAAATTTCTCCTCATGAGTTTTATGAGATGGAGTCTTGAGATGCACTAATACCTCAATCAGTTACAAAAGGAATGAGTTGGTTGTGTTGACCACTGGGTTCATGATCCATTGAGTTCTTATAACCTTTCCTTTTAACCTGAAGTACTTTAAGGCTCATTTTCCTCTATATAGTCAGGCTTCCTTTCAGGTCATTGGTTTATCTATTTAAGGGAGTCCTTTAAGAAACCAAGAATCAGCTAGAAATTTACCTGGGGTTGACTGGATTGCTGTAGATTTACTGTACCATTTGGCCAATGCCCAGAGATAGTTAATCCCCAAAGCTTTAGATAGGTGTGCGCATACAGTGGAACCTGGGGTTGTCTGATATACTGGGAATCTTTACCAAATATATTGAGGAAACTTTCTCAGGAAGGCCTAGTGTGCCAGGAGTCTGAACTCTTCTTGTACTCTACCCATTGCCTTCCTCTTATTCTATTCTGAGGAAAATTTACCCCACACCACAAAGCTTCTCAGAGTTACTCTGGAGCACTGGTGGTAATTAAGCTCTTTGTCTCAGAGAAATTTTCTAAGGAGACTCAGCAGAGGGAGCCAAGTTGTTAACAAAACAAGGAGTAGCAGAGAGAATGTTCAGAAAACAAACAAAAAGAAAAATGAAATCTGTTTGCAGATAAAGTGAAAGCAGGTAATAGTTTCATGAACTTCATGCTTATAATTTTCCTCTCTTTACCTACTTCTTTTCTCTGGCTGGCAAGTTCCACAGTGATGATGTTGTTTCCTTCTCCCCAGAAGCCAGTGCAGTTATTTCAGAGCATCAAACATGTGATTTTACTCATAGGTTATTTTCTGTTATGCTTGAGGTTCTCAAAGCTGTTCCTTTCCTTCTTCCAAGGCCATCCTGTCTTCCTCTAAATAGCTGACTAGATTCTTATTGCGAACCAAACAGTCTTTCTTTGCCTACTAAGAGGACCATAATTGTTTTCTAATACAGCTAGAAATTTGAATATGAAACATTGTCAAAATAATCAGATTCTTTCCCATAAAATTCATACAATATTAAAGGTCAGATGGGTTTCAGATTTCATTACTTATTCACTAGATGAGAAAACCAAGATCCAAGGTCATAAATCTATCACTTGACAGAGCACCAACTAAAATTCAGGTACCCTAATGGCTGGGTCCATTTGGCTCCACCAAACTTAAAAAAAAAAAAAATTAGTTTACTTGGTTTATACAGTGAATTTCATTCATTTGCTTTCAGGTCAATCCCATTGATATGGCTTATTTTCCCCCAATATTTCCAGGATAAGGCAGTAAAAGGCAGGCAATAGGATAGCTCATGTCTACTATGCCAGTGAAGGACAAGATACATTCAATTGCATGGGTGCATCCTTTGCCCATTTTCTGACGCTGAAGCGATGAGGCATTACCATTTTTTTTCCTGGGCACAAGTGACTCCAGCATTTGTCATGGAGAGGCAGGGTATGCAAGGAGAGGGACGGGTAGTGTTCATGGTCTGCCAGTGTCTTCTGTTGGGTACCTGTCAGGGAAAAGCTATAAGAAGAAGAGATAGGGTCCATGACCAGACTTAGCTCAGCAAGAGTCAAGCCTCAGAGTCCATGGGATAAGGGGATGAGGAAACGTTTTCCAGGAGAGCAAAGAGCTTGAGGACCTACGATGAGAAGGAAGCAGTCTCAAACATCCATCTGTGAAGGGGACTTTAGGAACACTGCATTTCCTTCAGCTCAGAATGCTACTGCCAGAATAAGGCCCAGATTTTGCCTTCTTTATCAGGAGATTTGGACCACAAAGAACTCTGTTGTCAGCTCAGCAAAGATGTCATCAGGACCACATAACTTCAGAAATTTGGGAGGTAATGGATTGGATGTCGCTGAAAAGTGATAGTGGGCTTCATTCCTGTGGAAATTTTCTGAGTCAAAATTATGAAGAAGACGTTCTATGATGAGGTAATACCATATGAATTTTGGGAAACTGTTGCGTCACTGATATTGGTGAAGATTTCTAATTTCTTTGGGCTTGCAGAAGAAAATGGCTTTCCTTCTTGGCCTCACTCAAATACCTGCCTATCCTTGAGTCACATCCTTTTATAACTTGAATTCAATCCTAGGGTTATAAAAATTACAGTGAAAGGGATCTTCTTTTTCAGGAATAAATATTTCTGTACATTCCAAGTTATGCTCTTGGGAGAGAATGAAGAGTGTGAAAACAGCATGCGTTTGAATGGGTAAATAGAAATTCATTCAGACCTTTCCCTAGAAAGCTGAGAGCCACATTTAGCTCTGCAAAACTCGGGATTGGGTCAAGATGACTATATTATCTCAGTATTAAGGCTTCTTTAGTCTTTTGCTGTGCCGTTTTGCTTGCTTGAGTCTCTGACCCGGGACAGATGGGAGCTGGTGATGACTTGGTGCTGGTGAATTAATGATTGTCCCCACCCCACCTCCACCACTGTAAAACCTTCAAAGTATTCACATCAAAGGACGGGAGAACAAAATACAATAGTTACAAATACCCGAATTCAAGGGGCGGTTTCATCCATGTCTATGCCAAGGACTACCTCCTTGTACCCCCAAACAATCCCTCCCAACACAAAGAAATGAAAGAACAAACAAACAAAAGAGAGAGCTAGGCAATGGAATGAAATGACACCCAACAGTGCTATAAGAATTATGGGAATGAATTGAGTCCATCTAATCTTCAAACACTTCCAAGAACAACGGGGGGAAGAGTTCTGTGGGGCATTCCACCTTCATGTGCAGGAAGCGGCTGGCATGACAGGCTCCAATCATCCTCAGGTCTGTCACCTTCATCAGGAGTTTTGGCCAAAAGTGTGTCACATGATGTTTTCGGTAATTGATATAGTGTTCAAAGGCCAGCAGGAAACTATCTTGGTATTTCTCTATTCTCTCAACACAGGCAAGCCCTGGGCGGTCTGCAGGGAAGAAAGAGGATGGATGTTAATTTAAAGGCGAAAAGGAGAAGGTTTATCTTATCTGATTCAAATCCTTGACTAAGAAGTGGGCAGATGTGGGAACTTTTTAACTCAAAGAAGGAGCATGTCGGCAACATGATCTCTGGGGCATCAGGGGCCAAAACACCAGGGACTGACATGACTTGGATGAAGGGAGTCTTTGCTTTGTCCAAATGAATGTTTCTGGTTTAGAAAATCACCACTTTGGGTGTGAATGTCAAAGCTGCCCTCATAGGGGACAGAAGGAGAAGCTTCATTGAAGAGCTGGAACACTCTGCAGAATGAGAGGAAGGATTTTGAGTTTCTGCTGACTCCCTGGGAGAGAAGGGAAGACATGCAAGGATATGACAGAGCAGGGAGAGGTGAAGAGAGACTGGAAACACTTTGGGAGGTGCAGATGCCAAAGGAGGACCATCGCACAGTTAAGAAACTCCCATGAAGGCAAAGAAGCTGAATATTGCATTCCAGTTGTTAGTCAGGCTGTTGTGAACCACACCTTCCCTTCCCTTGTACACGTAGTAAAACTGTCACCTGTAGTTACCTTGCATTGGTGGCGTTTTGGAGAATTAAAATAAAAAGTGAAAAGGATGTGAACCATACTAGAGTCACCCTGTGCAAAGGAGTGACACTGGGACAGAGGCAGACACCAGGATCGATAAAATCTTTCCAAGCCTTGGGAGGACCACTGATCTTCCCAGGTGGGTGGGAGGGGGTCAAGGCAGTCCTAATGGTAGGATGGGGTGTCTTAAGAAGGCTGCATGACTATGACACATCCAGGCTACCAGCACTTGAGTTGTAAGAATAATTTATACACCTAGATGAATTCCTAATATTGCTCCTAGAAGCGTGACCTCTTTGCCCAGTTCTCCTGGATTTTCTTTGGTGGCTTTGAGGAAATGAATTCAAAAGTTCCAGTTTCTAGTTAATTTTTTATTTTTAAAATGCTGATGACATATCTTTAATGTGATCAACCAATAATAGTCATCCACCCTATTTATGTTGTTACTTAAAAAAAGAAAAAAAAAACATTTATAATGTTGGCAAGGATGTGGAGAAAAAGGAACTTTCCTACACTGCTGGTGGGAATGCAAACTAGTACAACCACTATGGAAAACTGGAGGTTCCTCAAACTGCTAAACATGGAGATTCCCTATGACCTAGCAACCCCACTCCTAGGTATCTACACAAAAGACACAAAAACACTGATTGAAAAAGATACCTGCACCCCCATGTTTATTGCTGCTTTGTTTACAATTGGAAAAACATGGAAGCAGCCCAAATGCCCAAAAGTAGATGACTGGATATATGACTGGTACATACATACAATGGAATATTACTCAGCAACCAAAAAAGAGAAACACATGTCTTTTGCAGCAACTTGGATGGAGCTGGAAAAGATAAGCCAGAAAGAGAAAGAAAAATACCAGATGGTTTCACTCATAGCAGGAGTATAATGGACCAGGCGAGAAAATAACAGGAATAATGAACAACCATAACCAGAGACATTTTGCGGGGGTGGAGTGGGGAATGGGATCAAAAACAGGGGGGTGGGGAGGGAAGTGCACGGGATTATGGTAATGGCACATGGATGACTTGGTGATGGGAAGCCCGTGGGGATTACAATTGAGATGGAAAAAAAAAGTGATGTAAAAATAAACTGTTAAAAAAAGAGAGAGAGGAAGGAAAGAAAATCTGGAAACCTCAACAAAAAAAAGAAAAAGAAAAAAACATTTATATACAGTTGATCCTTGATCACCATAGTTAGAAGTGTTGTCAAGTGTCCAGTGATTAAAGAATCTGTACTGATAGAAATCTAAAGAGGGTTCTGTTTGATCTAAATGGGACGATAGGGCAAATGTATTAGTTCATCTTTCTAGGTATAAATAAAATATAGGAACTCCCTTATTTAGCTCATTACAATTGGTGCATTTTTGCTGTGTGCTTCCCTTCACAGGGGAGGCACTGTCTGTGGACCTGCTCACTTTCTCCTTTGAGTGCACCAGAAGAACTGGCTATAGGGTCTCTTAACTTTTGATCCAAATAGAAAATCAACATAACACTGCTCTGGATGTATTCTTTCAAAGGAGGAAAAGAACCATGGCTTTGTGGTTTCAAAACTCTGTTCTTTGATAAGAGCTAAAGACAAGATGGCCGTAGACGTGACCTAGAGAAGATGGGTGAATAGGTTGATGTGGTTCAAGTTGTGTATCTGAAATGCCAAACAAAACAATGGGACTCAATAGCAAAAAGTGAGTGAGTGAGTGGGGCACATCGACATCACCCCACAATGGGAGTGACGGGCAAGTTAAGCAGATGGCAGTGGCACAGTGTAAAGTGTTGAACCACAGCAAAATACGGGGTCATCTGAAAGTGCAGAGATGACTCTGAAGGTACCTTCTAGTTTAAGACTAACTAACTTTTCTTCAAGAATGTGATATGTTTTGCATTTATTTATTGTGACATGACCCCTGAGGAAAACAGTGGCAGCCTTTTTCTCTATTTTTCAATGATGTGAGTGAGGGGTCTCAGTAATGAGCGATGGTGGGCTAAATCTGCCTGCATATCCTTTGCCACTCCACCCAGCTGAAGTGGACTCTTGAATCTGGGACTTGCCCATTGGACTCTTGAATCCGGGACAGTCCATTGGTAAACCCCCAAGTGGGCACTGAAGGAGCCTGAGCTGTGATTCTGAAGTTAAAGGAGGATTGAAATCTCATCAAGTGATTAGAACTGGCCAGACAAGCAAAGGCTCTTTGGGCATACTCACCTGAGGACATCAGCAGGACGGCCTGAAGGAGAGCTACTTCAGTGTCATCAAGGTTGAAAGAAGACAGAGACATGCCCAGGTCAAAGATGGCATCCGACACGACTCCAAGACCCCCGTTTTTCAGCTGGCCCCGTGTCACTGCCATTTCCCCATTCAGGGTTAAAGTCTCACTTTCTGGGTCATAGCGCACAGCGGCACGAAGGGACATGATCTCCATGCAGCAGCCTTTGAGGAGGATTATCTGGTCTTCACATGGCAGCTGAAAAGGACCAACCACGTCAGCAAAGAACAAACAGACACGTGTCAGTCATTTTTGTCTTGTTGCTCTATTTCTAAATAATTCAGCCTACCATATAGCTGGCAACTGTGCCTCTCTTGTTTTTTAAAGTAAATTTGTTCTTTGAGTCTCTTAAAAAGGCACAGAATTAGAAGGTTGCTATGGAAGCAACCAGGAGGCTCAGAGATGTAAAGGCTGTGTCCAAGGCCATCCAGTGAGTTAGGGGCAAAGGTGAGAATGGTGCTCAGACCTCCTGGGTGCTAGAGTTTTGTTCTAAGTATCTCAGGCACCAGAATTACTTCACACTCTGGATCTTTCTGCCAGGTTTGCAATCTCATTTTTAATTCATTTGGTTGACCTGTTAACTAGTTAGGACTTATGATAATGTGATAACATTAAGAAGTCTTTAAAAATAAAGATTTTGGCTAGGCAAAATAATAAAAAACATTAGTTTTTTTTCTCCTAAAGGTGGAAAATAAATGCCACTAGCAAAATAGTTTGAAAGACTATTATTAGTTCATTGCTATCTGATGAATTAGGCATTGTGTTAAGATTCACATACATCACCTTATTATTTAATCTTCACAGCAATGCTACAGATGTGGGAATCCAATATTGAGTGGTTGAGTACAGTGCTGGGGGTTGCTGGGTGTCACGTGACTGGGGAGTGTTACAGAAGAAAAATAACACAATTTTTGGAAGTACGTGGGATATGACTAAGTTTCCATCAATAATGAATATGGAATTTACACATAATCTCTCTCTCTTCTTTTTGGGAAACATTTAAAGCAACACTGGACTAGTTTAGTCTAGGCTGTTATATAAAACTGTAAGCAATTCTAATTCATTGGAATTTAAAATACTGGGTATTATATATTTTTCACTAGCCCAACCTAGCAACCATCCCACTTAAGTTTAAATTACTTGACTTCTACAGAATAAAAGTCATCTCATATTTGAATCTAGAATCAATATAAGTGAATTTTCACCTTGGGCTCATTAAAAGTTAATGACACCTTTGATGCAAAAACCCTCATTCAAAAGAGCACCTGCATCCCTATGTTTATTGCAGCACTGTTTACAATAGGTAAGCTATGGAAACAAAACAAATATCCCAAAATAGATGACTGGATAAAAAAGATGTGGTACATATACAGAATGGAATATTACTCAGCAATCAAAAAGATAAACTCATGCCATTTGCAGCAACATGGATGGAGCTGGAAGGGATCAGGCTCAGTGAAATAAGCCAGAAAGAAAAGAAAAATACCAGATGGTTTCACTTACAGGAGGAACACAGGGGAACCAAACAAGAGCTGTAATTATAACAAAGTAAAAATCAAAACCAACAGGCAACTATAACCAGAGGTATTCTTTGTGGGGCGTGGGGGGGGGAGGTGGGGAGAAGGAAACTGGATCAAAACAAGGATGGGAAGAGCACTACCGTGCTGGTACACAGGTGAACTGGTGGTGTGAATTTCTTGGGGTCCATACTCATGATAAAGCATACATTGTATAAAAATGCAGAATGATGTAAAAAATATATAGAATATTAAAAAAAAATAATGACACCTATATGCTTTTGTTTAGGTTTGATCTGTACTCTTCAGGTACATCCTTGGATTCCTGGCCTATAAGCATGGTAGAACATAGCAAACCCAAGTTTGTATAGATCTTCCCGCAGGTAAGAGGAGAATTGGCGGGCATAAGTGGAGGCTGCTTTACTGCTGAGGGTGCTGATTCCTTAGGGCCTCTCAAAGATTTATTATAAGTTCATTGCTGCTCCACCCTTTGAATTTCTGTATTCTCAGTTCCCAAGGGATACCGTGTAGTTGGTAGGGACCTTGCTCTTGAGAATCCTGGCATAGAATAGCAATGAGAAATTATGAAAAAGATCAAACATTTAAAAAAGCATCTGTCACAGAGTATGCCAACTTGGGCAGAGTCAGATTATAGATGAATTTGAAGTTTTCTTTTTAAAATTTTACCACTGATTAGTTCAAACTGAAGTAAAAGCTGAGCAAGCATTTGTCATGGATCATCAACATCTTCAAAAGTAGGCCAGATGTCTACTTCTAAGAGGAAATATAGGATCCTGGTGAGGTTGTTTCAACATGTGAGCAAATAGCCTTTTAGTTACCTGCCAAAATACTTTCATTGCGAGAATGCTCCATGATGGACATGACAGGCAGAGGCGCAGGGCTCCACCCACAGACTCTTATTGTCTTTTCAGCAGAGTGTCAGTCAGGTTGACTGGCAAAGACAACAATTCCCTACACTTTAGATGTGCTTTGTATGTGTATTTCTGGCAGCTCTGCTAGCAGAGATTGTCAGTTTTGAAAGGCCTGGGTGTCTACCAACCGGGGGTAGAGGGTTTGCTGAGATCTTAGCAGAAATTGAACTGTGAGCACAATTCGAATAGCAGGTGCATCCAGTTGCTTCCAGCAAAAATCTATGATCACCTAGGGCCTCAGACCACTGCATGCATAACTCAGTGGCCACACAGTGCATTTCCCTCCTTGGGCTTCCAAAAAGAGCATTAAGAGTTAAAGGTCTCCAGCAGGCCATAGAACTGGAAACAAGCATTTCTGCTGTCTTGTGTGTGTGTGTGTGTGTGTGTGTGTATGTGTAGTTTGGAGAAAATAAAATATCAGTGTTGCAAGAAAGATGGAAACATGACTTTGAAGCAGGCTTAAACTTAGGAGGCAAACTTGAAGAGGGGTGATTGCTACAACCAATGCTTGAAAAGTTCTTGTGGTGCCATGATCCTTGTCACACGCTAAGGCTATGGTGTGTTTGTTAGTAGAGCTGGATCTGGTTTTGCCCTTTCATTAACTGAAAGACCTTTTAGTGGTTGGTGTACAAAGGTTTGAAAACCTTTGTAAACTTTTTGGTAAAAAGGTTTTCTAAAAATGGTTTTGTAAAAAAATGTTTTTTAAACCTTTTTTGGGTGGGCATTCAAAATGATTAACAGGTTAGCTCAAGTTGCAAGGTTAGCAGATTCAAAAGAGCTCTTTCTCAGATACCATGGACAGGGGGACAAGGGACAGAGCCAAGAGAAAGAGAGGACCAAGAGAGGTCTAGAAAATGAGCTCAACTAACAGCAAGAGTGAGAGGAAACAGTAGCCTACACAGATGTGAGCGGGCCCCTCCTCTGTAGGACATAGTAAAATGGGACAAATTTACTTCCAGGACTTGCCCTTAGGAAAGAATCAGTGGTATGTGCAGGACACAGCTATTGAAATATTCATTGTGGAATACTTATGTTAATGAAAATTAGCAATTAACTCGAGTCAGTAAAAGATCCACATTATAGTAGATCTATTCTTTGGATTTCTAAGTGGTCATTAAAAGTTGTGAAAGATTAGTTAAATGGTATATTCTACAGTGGAGTGTAAAAAGTCAGGTATAATGAGGTGCTGATCATTTCTGAGTCTTGATCTGGGTGTTGATTAGGTGGGTGTGTTAAGGCTGAAAATACACTGAACTCACCCTTATGATATGTACTCATTATTCTTAAATAAGAAGTTCATAAAATATAGTTTCATAAATATAAAGTACATGATAGTATAAATGATGCTGCTATATTTCAAACTTCACAAACATTGCGTGTATGCACTAATATGTATATACATGTATTTTTCAATAAGGCTAAAATAGGGTCTAAAATATTAACAATCTATCTCTTGGTAATGTTATCATTTATGATAGTGAATCATGTTTGCTATATAAATCTTCAACAAATAGGTATTATTTTTATAATACATGTCAAATTAAAAAAAAAATAGAAGTCATATTAAAATTCTGCCTCCAGGATTCTCTCCAGGATTCCTTGACGGGGGGGGGGGGGGTGATGAGTGCTTCCCACTGCAGAGTTGCTGGTAGTTCATCTTGTCCCCTGGTCCCCACCCTAGCCAGGGGAGAGAGAGGCATACACCGTCCGCTAGGTCTGAGGTCAGTGGGGTGTCAGAAACTCGCATCCTGAAGCCAATGCCTGCCCTTCCATGGCATGTGTGGAGACTCAGAAATAGCCTTCACATTGAAACAAGAGAGGTGCCCATCAGCGTTTGAGGCGCTTCTGACTCTAGCTGAGTTCCCACGATTGCAAACTCAAAGACACACATGAACTGGGAGTTAAGGCAAGATGGAATCCTTCCAGGCAAGGACATTCAGTTTCTTGCTGGGTGAGACTGGATTCCCTGTAGCTTTCAGAAGCAGCTCACAGCAGCTACCTGCTCCTATGTACTTGGTGTCCTCTTGGAGGTGTGAATAGTCATAGATGGGGTATTTCAAGGAAAAACTTCTCTCCAGTGAACATTATTAACCCCACTTGATTCAAACAGGTGGCTTAAAGGTAGGAGGGTAATTTAATGGATGAGTCACAGCTGTATTAACAGCTAAACTGTATGGGCTATGGACAACCTAGGCATTGTCCGAGCATTTTACATCTGTGATCCCATTTCAGTGTCCTGGCAGCCCTAAGAGGTAGATACTATAATGAAACCCACTGAAAAGATGAGATAACCAAAATTTGAATACATTAACTGATGTCTAGGATTCTTGCCCCTGCAACTGACTGCAGAGCCCAAACTCTCAGCTACCACGTGGCAACTCCTGAGTTAGGAGTGAGGTGTCCTCAAAAGAAAACCTGTGAGTTCCTGTGGGTAAGCTCTTTGGAGTGTCCTGATAATGGGGCAGAAACAATGAATTTAGAGGAAAAAGAGGGAAGGTTTAAGGGGACATTAAGAGCTTTGTATAAAAACAAACAAAAAAATGAATCACAAAGGAAAAAAAAACAAGCCTAGTTCTGGGAAGGTCATTTAACATATTTTTGAAGGTTAAGGAATAAGTATATAGCCGAGTTGCTGGGATATGGAGTGGAAAAAAAAAAAACAGACTTAGATTCATATCATGGCCTTATATTTCGATAAATGAACTCAACCTTTTTTATCTTAATTTTTTCCAGATATAAAGTAAGGTTAATAAAAATCACCCTGCAGGTCTGTGACAGGGATTGATCTCACATGGGCATGCTAACTAGGATATCATAGGTGTGGCATGAATGGAAGTCTTATCGTTACTTCCCCATGTCTGGTGGAATGACTAGGATCTTTATTGACCTCCTGTGGACAAGCTAATGAATGGTGACTGAAATAAAGATGGGAAATAAAGATAAAACAGTGTATTTTCATTTTGGACTGACATTGCTTCTGTACAGCTATTTGTATGAAATGATAAACAATGCCTAGTATTTCCAAAAGTTGATGGAACTGTAGTGAGAAATAATACAAAAGGAAAAACAATTTCCTCACCTCACAAAACATAGGCAACTTTTTGGCAAAATCCACCACTCTAGTAATTGCTGGTGTGATGATTTTTGTGAAATGGCTGAAGGCTTCCAAGTCGACCTTTCCACCTTCTGGGGCATTTACTATTGGTGCTTGTCCAATGTCTTCTGGCTAAGGAGAAGCAAGAAAGATTGAAGTGAAGACATTGATAGGATCTTTATTCATCATAGTCCTCAGGTGGCAGAAAATCTCTTTTAAGCCCATGGTTTCTGGTTTTCACAGCCTTTATGAACAAACTACAGTTTTCACATTATTTAGTTCTCTGACATGGATCTATGTCTTGGCCATCATTTTTACACTCCCCCCACCCCCACCCAAGTCCTTTCTCTCCCCCAACCCTGAGAATCTCTGCAGATCTTTTGCTGCAGAAAGAATGGGGGAGGGGAAATAGCAAGAACTAGGATCCTGCCTCTTATACACAAGGGGGTTCACTGTGCCAGAGGATGGTATTTTCAGTGCACTGCTCAACCTGGTGTTTCTGAATGGGAGTTGAGCATAGAGTGGGCAGTGATGGTGGGGGTAAGATAGGGGAGCCCTGGGAGACAGAGCCTGGTAGAGATTTGCTCTTCTGTCCCAGCAGCAGGGGCAGGAAGTTCGCGTCTGCCTTATGGACTCCAGTTGGAGGAGCTCTCTCAGGCTGTGGGGGAAGATCTCTAGGTTGCTTACAGGAAACTGAGCTCTGCAAACTGGCAAACTTGAGGACACAGCAGGGAATTTACTCATGTGCACCCTGGGAACAATCCATGGCCTTGCTGCTCAAAGGGTGATAAGTCAGCAGAGGTGTCACCTGGGGACCTTTATAAATGCAGATTTCTGGTCTCCCTAGGGCCTCATGGTGAAGAATTGGAAGTTTAGCAAGCATCTCTCTGCACCCCTGCCTGGCAGCTGGACTCATATTAGGCTCCCAAGTGTCCACTGCAGCCATTGATCAACTCAGCCTGGTATTCAGTGACCTCCCTGGTGTGACTTCAGGTGCATTCCTGTTGTCACCAGTGCTTCCTGTGAGGACTGGTCCTTTCTACTCCTCTTACTGTGATAGCCACCACCATCATTTATCCATGGCCTACAAGTCAGTCAGCTCTTCATGTGCTTTATGTGAGGTAGTGCTCACAAAATCCCTGATTGGCAGATGAGCAAGAAAGGGCTCAGGGAGGTTGAGAGCAGGTCTCTGAGCCTGGGACAGGGACCCTGGTGGCACAAGGGACCCTGGTGGCACAAGGGACCCTGGTGGCACAGATGCCAGACCGCAGTCTTCCCAGAGCCCATTCTCTCCCTGTCAGTTGGGGGCTTTTACATGAGGGAACAGAGCATATCAGCCTGTTCTCCACCCTCTCCTGTAATATTGCTGGACTGTGAATGCAACTAGGGGGCTCAGAGACTTCGGTCCTGCCCTGGGTGGCCACTTGTTTAGAGCCACCTATGCCTTCGAACAGATAGGACAAGGCACCAAGGGTTAGGAGGTTTGGGAGGGTGAGCAGAGGTGAGCAGGAAGAACTGATATCGTGAACCAGTCAAGAAAGACTGAATCCCTCCTTTCAGGGAGATGAGGGCCCTGGCAGTGATAGGCTGCATTGTAATTCCAAGATTCCTTGTGCACCAGAATTGACTGCTGGGCTCTACCCCTTGTGTTTCTGACTTGCATTTCTAACAAGTTCCCAGGACATGATGATGCTGTGGAGAACCACTGACCTAACAGTGACCACCTGTAGCTCAGAGTAACCCCATTAACCCATTTCTTTCCCCATTTTTCTCAACACTGCTCACATCTAATTTTCAGCATAGAGAAAAGTAAAGGATAATTCTTTTACTCTCTTATTGCCAGGGTGCCAGAATCAACAGGAGCAGCTCAAGTCCCCCAGGGGTGCGGAAGTCATGGTTATAGCTAGGGGAGGGTTTTTAAGTTTATTACATAAGAAGCTCTGGCAGCATTGACCTTTCTTGGATTATCCAGTAGGTTCTTCAGTTTATTTTATTTGACTTTTATTATCTGTTTTGGGGGCAGTGAGTGGAAGGAAAAGAAATGTGGTTTCTATTGTGTTTGTGTTTTCATACCAGCGATGATGCTTTGGGGCATTGCTGGCACACTAACCCATGGGAGATTACTGTTCTGTTGGCTTTCTAGAACTTATGGAAAGCTTCATTCTCATTCTGTCTCATTGGCGTTCTTATATAGACTAAGCTAGAGGAAAAGCTACATCAGCTCCTCCGTTGGTAACTGCTACCCCTTATATCCTTCTGGCTTCTTGCTGGTCTTTATAATTCCTCTCACTTTGAAAATGAAGCTCATCTCACTTGCCTTGTCTACTTTAGAACACTATAATTAAAGTAGAACCAATTCAACAAGATAACTCATGAAAGGAATGTTGGCATACATTGAAAAAGTGGAGTTTTACACACGCACACAAGTATAGATACATAAACACACATCGGCAAAGAGTACATTTTTTAGAAGAAAATTGTAATAACAGGGCTTTGGCTTGGTTGAATACAAGCATCTTCTCACTGACCACAGACATATCTAATCTGATTTGTATTTAAATGGTATTCAGCATCCTTTGATATTTCAGTAGGTTAATTTTCATTCATTTCAAAGAGAACATCAAAATAGCCACAGGCATATGAACAGATGCTCAACATCACCAATCATAAGGGATATGCAAATCAAAACCACAGTGTGCTATTATCTTACATCTGTCATAATGGCTCACATTAGGGGACAGAAGACCACAGGTAATGGAGAAAATAGACCAAGAAGGGAATTCTTACATCCTATTGGCAGGAATGTAAATTAGGGCAACCAGTAAGGAAAACAGTAAGGAAGTCCTTCAAAATATTAAAAATAGATTTACCATACAATCCAGCAATTCCACTTCTGGGAAATGGAAATGATTTAAAGGAAATGATTTGGACAAGATATTTGTACTCCCAACTTCATAACAGCATTATTCACAAAGCCAAGATATGGAAACCTCCCAATTGCCCATCAACGGATGAATGGAAATGGAAAATATGGCATATGTATGTTTATAATAGAATACTATTCAACTGTGAGAAAGGAGGAAATCCTGTCATTTGTGACAACATGATGAACTTTGAGCATTATGGTAAGCAAGAGAAAGACAGTACTGTATAATATTACTCATACATGGACTCTAAAAATGTCAAACCTGTGAAACACAGTAAGATAATTACCAGAGTATGGGGGGTAAAAGGCGTTTAAGGGTACAAGTAGTAAATTAGTCATAAAGATCTAATGCATAGCACAGGAACATACACTAATACTATACTATAATGATATCATATGGTAAATGTTGCTACAGTGATACACACACATCCATGTGAATGGATCTGAATAACACTTACATTTATACAATTTATAAATTTATAAATTTAAATTTATACAGCTATGTTTATGGAACTAGCAATTTTTTTTTTTAATTCTCTTTAAGCTGTTGGGAATCCAAATAACCTGTGGTATTTTAAAGGTTTGAAAAGAGGGAGGAAATTACATAAAGAAATGTGGCAATTTTAAAATCAAAACTCCAAATATATAAGCTTTTCTGTGGAAAAGTAAGTAGAGAGTACTTTACAAGCTTTTCTGTGGAAAAGTAAGTAGAGAGTAGAAAAAGTTTACTCTTAAATCTGTGGGCAGTAAATGGCAAATATAACTGATAAAATAAAACTATACACAAAGTAAAATTCTTTTATTTTGTTATTAAGGCTTATTGTCATAACGGATTGTAGATGGTAGAAAATTTTCTATGATTGACTCAGGTTAACACATCAAGGATGAACAATTAAAGTTGAGAAATGCAACCTTTTACCTATAAGGATGACTGCCATTTGCTAAAATATTAGGAAGATGTTAAAAATAAAGATGAGTACATATATTTGACTTCAGTTGGACCTACAGATATTGTAATAGCATTTTAGCTCTATAATCTGCACCTTGAAATACTTTTGTTTGCACACACACACACATGTGCACACAGGGCATCAAACCTACGTACTGATGGTGTCTTTGGCTTATGGAATCCCCAGTGTGCACTGCTGGCTTTTTGCTTCTGTAGATCAAATTTCTTTAGCATGGGGGTACTTCCAACTCATTCTGACTGCCTTCCTCCTGCTCTGTCCTTTATGGGGCTTGGAGTCAGCCCGGTTGATCTATGTCTCCTCCTCAATCCTCCTCGTACTTTTCTGTTTCAGGGCTGCCTTCCTGCTTGACTTTATCTTTCATCTAAGTCCCCACTTGTCTTTCTTCTGTCCACATTCCACACCATTCACATTCTATCTCTGTGAGGTCTTCCTGGATGACCTCAGTTTGCCATGATGTCTATTGCATTTGAACACTCCTGGTGACTCATGTACATTGCTCATGTCATTTTAGCAGTTTTTTAATCATCACTTTTTTTTTTAAGTTATGCAGGTATAGTAAGCTATAAACTTCTCAAGGATGGGGAAGTAATCAGCATATATCTTCATCTACTGTCTAAAAGGCATTGGGCCAAATGATCGAGGACAGAATGCTTACTGGGTGGGTGAGCAAATAAATGTCTTTTTGTGTGTACTAAATTGATCTTGTTTTAAAATGTTTTTTCCTATAATAGAAAAATAATTTTGGGGTGTGGTGTGAGGAGGAAACACTTGCCATGGCTCTGAGAAGGTCACCAGTTCTAGAAGGAATCAATGGGGCAGAAACACAGGCAAGGAGTAGGCAGAGACTGGGGTAGGGATGGGGGAGGAGCAGCTTGGGGCAGAGCTTAATTGTGCATCTACAATGGGCCAGGTCTTCTTCCAGGTGGGGAGGTTTCAGCAATGAGCAATGTAGATTCAAGGATACATTTTAGCGAGAGAAGTAGACAATAATGATTACACTTATGGGAGTTCAGTTTGTGATAAGACTGGAGGGATCATGGGGGCCAGGAGTTGGGGTGCAGCCAAGATCCCTCGGAGAAGTGATGGGGAAGCTATGGCTTGAAGAATGCTGAGGAGGCAGTCTTCTAGAGAGCCAGAGGTGGAATATGTAAAGCAGAGGGAAAAACCACTCAAAGTCCTGAGCCAGAAAGCACCCGGTATCCCTATATCTCAAAGATGGCATGAGATCAAGGATGAGGAGTGGGCAAGGGTCTGGTGATATTGCTTCTTGTGGGCTACAGAGAGGAGCTGGGCTTATTATAAATGCAGTCTGGCACCTTTTAAACAGAGGAACAGCTTGAAGATATTGATTATTATGCAGAGAAGGAGTTTAGGGAGCCAAAGGAAGAAGTAGGCAGGCAGCAGCAGTGATCTGGGTGGGAGCTGAAGTGGGCTGGACTAGACGGGAGGCAGCAGAGATAGAAGTAGAAGAATTTGAGATATACCCTGGGAAACAAATATGGGCTTCTGATATGCTGGATGCGAGAGAGGGACTGTCAGAAATCTAGAATGGCTCCTCTGGGGCGCTGGGGTGGGGGTAGAGGGAGAGCTGCAAAAGAAGAGATAACAGATGTGTGCAGGTATGAGCTTCAACCCCAGCTCAGAGCTAAAGGAGCACGGTGTTAAAAACAAAACAAAACAAAACAAAATGTAATAACTGGCTTTGTGCTTTGCTTCACCTGTTTAGTTCATGGTGCGTGGGAAATGCTGAGCCTTTACGAGTGGCTGGCTTGGAGCTGAGGACTCCTTGGCTTGAACCTGCAGATCTGGCACATGCAGTCCGTGGTGTGGGGCTCAGGAAGACTTCCCTTCTTTTGTTTGTTCATAGGGTGTCTATTCTCACCTTAGCAATGACCAGGAAGACCCAGACAAATGGTGCTTAGAAATCCCTGGATCTTGGGATATTATTAAACTCTTCTTTTTCCTGGGATGAGCAGGGACAAGATGGTGAAGGTGGTGCTGGCAGGGGTGACTCACATTCTAACCATTTATGTGGATGTTAATGACAGCCAAGCACTTCTGTCATTATATTTACTATTTGGCAAGGACAGAAAGATCTCTGAGCCTGAGAGAGGAGCCCGAGAGAGTCAATCACATAATTAAAAAGGAATTCGCAAGACTGGTTTGATCTCCACGCACAATATTCAAGCTCCCTGCCTTCCTGCCTTCAAGCTCCCTAGTGATTTTGGTGACAGAGGTCTTTCTGATTTGACTGCACTTGTCGTTGACCTGCCCACAGAAGCTGTACATGGCCAAATCACCCATCCTACTTGACCCTCTGCTCACGTCCCCTTCCTGAGGCTGTCCTGATTGGGAATGTGTGTGATCAGGCAGAGCTCTGCCAGGGGAAAAGTAACGCAGACCTGCCCTTGTTCTGTGGTCACATTTGATAGTTGGGTGGGAAATCCATCCAAAGTCCTACCTTTCTGGTGAAATAAGAGAGCAGAATAATGACACCACATCAATGGCAATATTGGGGCTGGTTTGGGGTTTGCTCCAAACCAAATGTTTCAACACCCATCCTTGCTTGGCATCAGATGCAACTTATTCCCCCTCAGCCCACGTCTATGTCTCCTCATCACATACAAATTGGTGGTTAAATTGGGCACTTGTGGACCATCAGAGATTTGAGTGGATTGGACAAAACTAGAAAATTGTGTGAGTTAAATGATTTTGGCAGTCATCTTAAAGAATGGCTTTAGAATTACCCTGAACATCTGCCTGGCTTTTGCAAAAATTTATTTGCCCATGACTCTCATTTTCTCAAACCCAAATATAAACTTGAAACCCAGGGCAAACCACCCGTCTCTGTTTCTGACTTGAATCCTGAATTTAGAGTGAAAAATGATGAAGAAGCCCCTTTTGAAAAGTAGGTTATTTACCCTTCTAGATAAATGAATACTTCTAGCTTTTATGACAACATATAATTTTTAGTCCTTTATGAATATATTACTATACTACCATTAACATAATAGTCTGCCTCAACTCTTTTTTGGAACAAAATAGGGCATCATCATAAAAAAATAAATGAAACAATATGTGTGAACTGTGTTACAAACAAGGAAAAAGAGCAGCAGCCACAAGGGACCAGGAGACGGGTCCTAATGTGTAGAAGTCTACTCAGGGCAGGGACACCATGGAGCCAAGATGGATGGGAGTGAAAGATTCTTTCTTGTATCTTGAGGTAACACTGGTTTACAATGCTGTGTATGATTCAGAGGTATAAGATCACACCTCTTCAGATGTATGTTACTGGACCACAGCCACCACCAAGGCTTCCATCATCTTCTGAGGATTCTTAATGTCCTGACAGGAATAACTCACCACTCAAGAGTGAGATTTTTTACTCTGAGCATAAAAGACTCCTTTGGAGTCATCGCCTGCAAGGAGTATGTGTAAATATGTAAACTGGCTGAAACACAGGGCTTAACTGTACTGTCTCTGAGGATGGGAGGGACCTTTCTAACGGTTAGCTTTCATGAAAACATCAAACACTGAAGCTCCAAGGGTAAGGAAAGACCTATTTTCTCAACACACCTCCCCCTCACCCCCCATCTCTGCTCCCCATTCCTATTGCATTTATGGACTCTAAATCATTTATTTAAAGCTAAATATCGCGATTTCTGGTGACATAAGAACACATTTGAGATGGGGGATACTTCATTGGACAGGATTATTCTTAATTGGAAATGTTAAAGCAAGTTGAGGGGACTAAGTATATGCAAAATTGGGAATATGAAGGAGGAAATAGATACAAAAAAGGAAAACCAGCTGATAAAGAATTTTATTAGTTAGTTGATCCAAGGCTAGACTTACTAACAGTAAAATCAAACAGGGAATGTGGCCTTCAAAACTGCTTCATAATTCAGTGATTCATGAGCATAACATGGTAAGTGTGGTCTTTATTCTCAGGTAGAGATACAGTCTAATCTTAGTTCTGCAAGGTACCTGACCTGTCAGAGATGCAGTTCCCATTCCCCTTCCCCCCAATAAAGCGGGGGAAAAACATCAGCATCCTGGGGTTGTGAGCACTGAATGAACTGAGGCAGAAACTACCTCCCTACTCCATCCCAATGCCCCAGGCAGGCAGCTGATAGTTGGCTGTGCAAGGGAACCTTACCAGGAATTTCCGCTTCTGCTTCCAGTGGCTGCCCTGGGCATTGGTGGCCACATGGGCTTCTGTGACAGTTTTGATGAGCTCCCACTCCTCATCTGTGGGCTCTGGTTTGTGCCCGATGGATTTCTGCAGCTCTTCCCGCCGTCTCTTCTCTCGGTTCTCCTCAATGAGCTTCCTCTTTGCCAGCCGCTTGCTGTCATCCAGAACCACTGGGAGAGGAAGGAAGTGAGAGAATACATACAGATACTCCCAGACACTCAGCAGATGCCACATCCTGGAGCACAGGGGATGGGACCACTGTTACACAGATGACTTTGTGGTCCTACCAGGTGGGACCCCTGGGGATTTTGTCCCCTTGGCAGGAAGCTCTCATTGACTTGCCATAGTTCAACCTGAGTCCAAGCACTCAATTCCCAGTGCTAAGTCAGCTTCTGACACCAAGCTCTGGGGGAGTGGGGTGACTGGGCATCCCCATTACATACTAGGTGGCCCAACATGAGGATGAAACAGAAGAGAAATAAAATTACATCCCATGGGTTTACAGACATGCCTGTCTGGACAATCATCTGACTTTGCTCAGGGCTTCTGTTCCTTCCCTCCCCAAAGGTTCTCAGTAAGAAGAGCTTCAGGTTAGAGAAAAGTTCTTGAGCAGCAAATGGGAGTCTAGTGATCCTTTCCTCAGAGGAAAAAGGACCCCGACTCTTTGTTAGCTTCTTTGGGGCCAGCTAAGGGTTGGACTTTTTTTTTTTTTGGTTTCACATGTACTCATGGTGGTTAAGGAATCCAGGTTTTGGAATCTAGAGAGACTGGGTTTGAATCCTGACACTACCACATTCTAGCTGTGTGACCTCTGGCAAGTTGCTTAGGTTCTTTGTGGTTTTTTATTTCCTGAGTAAATGGAATTGGTAATGCCCTTTTCACAGCATTACCCCATTACCAGTGCTCAGTATGTAGATCCATGGCTTTTATCATTTATGTCAAAAGGAATTCAGAAGAACAGGCAATAAGAAATCTAAATTCAGTCTTAATTTCCAAAAACCAAACCATTTCACCAGTCTTAATAACTATCAATAACTATCAGAAAGGCTTAGTCTTTATGCTGGAGTCGTCACAGGAATCTTAGACATGATTGAGTTCAATTCCTTCTACTCCCACAGAGAAGGAAGCAGATCCAGAGTGGTTGTGATTTGCTTAAAGTCACAGCAAGTTGCTGGCACAGCCAAGAGAAGACTCAGGACCAAAGACTCGTGAGTCTAGTCCTACAACATCATTGTCTGGGGCCATTTCTTAATGAAGGTATAGACTGGTGGAAAACAAAAAACAGCAAACATGACAGTAGGAAGAGAACCAAAGATGTTCAGTTAACCCACAAACCAAGGAATAATCAGAGAGTGGACTGGATCTTTAAGCCATGTGAGTACTGACAAATTTGGGGAAAATGAACAGCCATGGTTAATTGTTTTGGTTCACTTGTTAAAGGGAGAGGGGGAAAGGGACTGTACCCATCACCCCATTTCCCCAGTGCTTCCACTGTGCTGGGGTGCCTGTCTTTTGGCTAGGTGATATGTATTATCTAATTTAATCCTGAGAATGACCTTTGAGGTGGGCCACTGTTTTGCAAGAAGGGGAATGTGAGTTCAAGTCCAACGATCACACAGCTAGTAAGTGGCAGATCTGGGACTCCAGCAATTTTTCTGATTATAAAACCTGAGCTTTTATAATATTTTACAACTAAGTAAGGGCCACTTAAAATTTATTTCCCCTGTGTAGATGAATACTGAGTTATTTGTACCTCAAAACACTCATGTCTTTAACTTCTCAGTAAGACAGTGAAATGGGTCTTCATAATAACAGTTCATTACAGGGACACAGCAACATGAATCTGATTGTAAATCAATCATTTTTATCTATTCTTATCAACATATTGTTGAAAAGGCTGAAAGCCTTTAAAAGATAAAAAACACATGCAGGCGAAGATTAACCCTCGATTTCCATTTTGACATCCTTTTAAAAGATTCCCCAGCCTGTCTTTTTTAATGGCAACCCAGGACATTGCTCAGGTTTTTCTGTTCCAGCTACGAGAACCCCCATTTACCACATATACATGAGACCTATCTCTTCTTCCATGAATAAATTCTCACTGCATTCTTTCTCCCCTTTTCTTTTTCTTCCTTCTGTTTTAACTAAAAGTCAGAATCCCTCCCTGATATGCAAAAAATCATGCCAGTGGAAATCATTAATACTAATGCTTGCAAAAGGGGGGGCCCACATCCAGAATGACACCATTCTTACTTTATTGATAGATTAATTAAAGTGATGGGTGTAAATCCCCTGCACAGTATCAGGAGAAGAGACCCAGAGGGCTAATCTCACCACCATATGCTGTGGTACTTGGAAATCTGGGTAGGCCTACTTCAGCTCAGAATGTTTTTATGGCTAAAAATATAACAAACAACCAACTGCAGAATGACTCATGTAATAGCACTCAACTTCACATTCTTCAGAAATTTCTGAACGCGATGATTTCTGCCAGTGCCTGTCTCTAAAAATGCCCACAGAATGAATTCCTGTCTCTGCTTTTGAAAAAAAATATTAGGACTCATCCACCAGGCTCTCACCACATGAATGTTGTGTGTGTAAAATTATAGCCTCTCAAGGAGAATGGACCAGACCTCTCCTTTGTAATCTTTGTTGCAAATAGAGTATTGTTAACAGTCTTGCAAACATGAGAGGAATAATTGAACTGTTTTCCCTCACCCATCATCTGGATGCCTTCAGAGTCAGGAGCTGATAAAAGGGGATGAGACACCTAGCAATGGCTAGGAGTGAGGGGTCAGTGGGAATGCAAGGAGTCTCTCTTCTTTCCTCTGCTTTCTTTCCTGTCTAGTTGATCTCCTTGAACCAAACCTTTCCCCAATCAACACTCCTTGAATATAAAGCAAAAGAAGATTACTTACAATCTGTTGCCATGCCAACATAGATGCATTTTTTAAAGCGACATTCCTGGCACTGATTTCGTGTGACTTTGTCTATGACACATTTTCCTTCATATTTACAGGAATAAGATGGATGGAGATTTTTCTGAATGGTTCTTCTGAAGAAACCCTACATAAACGAGAAAGGCCCAAGACATCAATTTTATATTGTCTAGAAATAAATGACTCCAGAATTTTGTGTCCACATACCAGTGATGGATTATTTCGGAGTAGGGGATGGTAAGTGCTACCTATTAAAATATAGGACAATTTGCCTAATGCGACTCTATAAAATTCTAAATCTAAGCTGAAGGATGATAGAACCAACATATTTTTGGCAATTACTCAAGGAATAGAAGGTAACAGGAAAACCCAGTGCTTACTTTCATTTTTTTCTAAACACTGAGTACTATAAATAATTTTTTATTTCATCGGGTGCCTTAATTATGCTGCTAAGAGGTTCACTACACTTTATCGGGGAATAATGGAGCTAGATGCCTGTGATGCTTTATTAGTTAATAATTAAATAATTTAGTAATTACATGGAATCACTACCTTTAGACATTTAGTTTAATTCTTAGTTTTGACTGTTCAGAGAGCCATGATCAGCTCAGATAACCCACCAAGCAGCAGTACTTGTGGAGTAGAAAATTTCAGGTTCTCTATTAAAATTTTCCCAGAACTCTTTGCATTGGTGTTTTTCTATTCATAGCACTCATTTTCTCCAGCATCCATACATACACTCTACAGTTCCTTTTTAAGGCATGGGAATGTGCCATCACACAGGTTTCTGAAGGTGCCACTGAGTTCCAGGTTTAGGTGCTTAATAAAACGTTGCCGAGTGTGTGTTATCCAGGACCTCTGGGGACAGGATACTCAAGACTTGGCAAGTGTAGGGATCAATAATGGCGGAGTCCTCGGAGTGAGGGGAAGGGACAAGGTACTGTGGAAGCAATGTATATCCTTTATGTCTTCTCCAACTTGATGTACTAGGGACTCTAATACCTTCTCTGACAAGATGAAAAAGTGAAGCCTCAGACAGGTGAAATCACTTGTCCAGAATCACACAGTAAGTACATGCTAGAACTCAGCCCAGGACTTGAACTCCAAGTTTTGTTTATTTAACAGCTTATGTGATATAAACTAAAGCCAATTCAATGCCATCTCATCCTAAACTGTATGATCTATGTCTTATTTAGATGAATAGATTATAAATATTCCCTCTCAGCCACTGCTCAAAAAAAAAAAA
>NW_004567134.1:4163052-4165527 GCF_000260355.1 Condylura cristata | reverse complement strand
ATTTATTTGTGCATACAGAACTGGGGTACAGGCCAGGGGTACAGGGGCGATGAGAGGATTTACCAGAGACAGAGTGGGAGCAGAACAGGTAGACTGATGAAGTACACTGCTGAGGGGAGCAGTGGGCGTGTCAGGAGAGGTCTGCTGAGCCATGTGGATCACCTCTGGGGCAGGCGGGAATTTAACTCAGGCTGAAGTGGCTTTAGCTTCTTAGTGCTGTGCTTTAACCCACTGCACTACCAGGGTGGGCGCTAAAGGGTGACTCTTAACTCAGTCAGATAAATGGTAGGACTGAAGTACCAGCTGATTTAGATTTTAATTAACCTGTTTAGTTTTTCTTGACTTTAATTATGTTCATCTATCACTTGCATATTCCTCACTTAGACATAGGAGTTCTTCTTTTACAAATAAAAGGTTAAAAAAGTAGGATTTGGGCCCTCCCTGGTGGCACAGCGGGTTAAAGCACAGCACAAAGAAGCTTAAGCCACTTCCACATGAGTTTGATCCCTGCCTGCCCTAGAGGAGATCCACATGGTGCAGTAGACCTCTCCTGACCCGCCCACTGCTCCCCTCAGCAGTGTACTTTGTCGATCTTCCTGTTCTGCTCCCCACTCTGTCTCTGGTGAATCCGCATCTCTGGCCTGTACCCCAGTTCTGTACGAATAAATACATAAATCTTATAAAAAAGAGTAGGATTTTACACTGGGCAAAGCAGAAAATGGAAAAATGACAGTAATCACTGACAAGAATGAATTTGATTTTGGGGCATGTGTGCAAATCCCTTAGTATTTCCATTTTTCAAGTTCTAACAAAGAAACTGTCAGATTATGTTTGGGTTTTGCATCCTTGAACATTTGAGTGCATTAGTTTGATTTTGATGGACTGTTGAAGATTCATTAAGTCACACATGGGACAGGTATTTGAGATGTTAGACCCAGCTTCCTTAGGTCTTCAAGGTTGGCAAATCCTGCCACAGCATGAATGCTGGGGCATGCCTCAGGTGTGAGGAGTGAGCTCTGGGTGACATTGGTCAGTGTACCCTTCCAGGGTTATCTCCTCCTGGAGGGCAGAAGTCACCTGGAGGGGGCTGGGTCAGGAGATGCCCTTCCAGGCAGGGCAGCACTCTGGCTCTGCAGGGGGCAAAATTACCCTGGAGGGAGAAACACCATAGTCCAGGGCTTCTATGGAGAACGCTGACTGCTGCTAAGAGGATTGGGAAATCGTTACTCTGCCTGAGGTTGGGGTACCCATTTCTTACTCTAACCTTGGCTAGTTACTCTTATTCTTGAGGGCAGGAGCCGACCAGAGACAGACAACACCAGGGAGAGAATGAGGTGTGACTGACCATTTCTCCAAAAGGGTTACTCTGAACTCTTAAGTAGAACGAATACTTTATATTTTACTTATTTGGAAAAAAGAGTTGAATGGCTTTCTTTGCCATGGCTTCTCTCTGCTGATTTTTCTTGGGTAAGACAAGATCTTAGGTTCTCCTAAGCTATAATGAAAGCATATCCTGAAACACGATGAGGGATCAATGTAAAGATGCTAAGTTATTTCTTTTCAAAAAGTGAGAATTTCACACTATAAAGCTAATTAGTGGTTACCAGGAGGGAAGGTTTGAGGAAGGAGATGGGTGAGTCAGATTAAAGGGGGCAACTGCGTGGGGGAGGATAGAATTGGCCTTTTTAAAATGGTTACTTAATATAGTATATATAGATGTTGATTTTTTTTTTTAAATTGAAGTACCATTGGTTTACATCCTGTTTAGTGTCTTAGATACTCAGGTATAGGGACCGTAGTGCACCCTGAGTCCACCAGAGTCTACTGTGCTCTCTCCCCACCCTTCTCTCACCCCTCCCTCTACCTCTGGATGCCTTAGTTCTAAAATGTTGCACACCTGAAACGTACATCTTATAATGCAATGTTACTTAAGTAAAAAAAGTGACAAAAATTAACTTCTGGAAGATAATTAATATTAACTGATTAATATTAAAATATATATTTAAAAATATTTTTTAGAAGTGAACTGACAGCTGAATTAAGACATGTATATCCCTAATGATTTGTTGGTGAGTGCTGGTCTTGTTTTTATAAATCAATATCACACACATTCTCTGAATTTTGCTATCTGGATCTATTTCTTAATATTTAAGAGTATGCATTTATCAGTGTGACAAGAGTTAAGTCACCCTCCTACTACAATATTTGGGTCTGTTAAAAAGCTTTGGGGTTTTCTTTAAAAATAGTTTATTGTGTAGTAGTGTTCTTTTTAAAAAAATTTTTAAAAAGATTTATTTATTTATGTATACAGAACTGGAGTACAGTCAGAGGTGCAGCGGTGGCGAAAGGATTCACCAGAAACAGAGTGGGGAGCAGAACAGGCCAACTGACAAAGTACACTGCTGAGGGGAGCAGAGGGGCGAGCAGGAGAGGTCTGCCACATCATGTGGGCCACCTCCGGGGCGGGGATCGAGA
>NW_004567134.1:4138777-4160972 GCF_000260355.1 Condylura cristata | reverse complement strand
TCTTTCCCTATTTGGATTCCTTTTATGCCTTTTTCCTGTCTTATTGCTCTGGCTAGAACTTCCAGTATTATGTTGAAGAGCAGTGGCGATAGTGGACACACTTGTCTTGTTCCTGATCTCAAAGGAAAGGCTTTCAGCTTTTCTCCTTTGAGGATAATATTGGCTGTGGGTTTATCATATATGGCTTTTATCATGTTGAGGTATGTTCCTTCTATTCCAAGGATTTCAAGGAACTTAAACATAAATGGGTGTTGAACTTTGTCGAAAGCCTTCTCCACATCTATTGATATGATTATGTGGTTTTTATTCTTCGGGACAGAAATATTTTTAAAAAATGGTTTGAATAAATAGTATTGGAAGGATGATCCCTTTCCTCTCTGGCCATTCTAAAAAAACTGTGTTTCATTTGAGAAACCCTTTTACTTGATTCCATATTGCTCTGCCCTTTCATTAAATGATTTACATAACCACCCTGGGAAGATGTCTTTCTGATTTTATGATTGCACCCATCCTAGGAACAGGATTCTGAGCTGAGATGCAGGTGTAAAGATGCAGGTTAAGGAATCTAGCCTGATGCTACATGATTACTTTCTAAATAAACCTCATGTGTATCAAGTTCAAAATACCCTGAGATCTTGGGGATAGAGGCTAGTGGAATTTTTGATCATCTTGAAAACATAAATGATGAAGGGACATGGGTTAATAGGCTTGATACTCCCTTTGTTTAAATCAATCACTAATAACCATTTAAGTCCTCTGTCAGCCACATTCAGTCTTGAGAGTCACTTTGGGGAGTTAAGTATTAATGGAATTTTCATTAGAGTCTCTCTCAGAATTCAGAATTTTCCATTAGAACTGATTTGAAACAATTGTAGTGCAGCATAATCAGGTAGGCAAAGCCTTATAAATTGGTGCTAATTTAGAAAAAAAAGAGCAGTTTGAATGACTGGCCTTTGGGAATAACAAAATATATTTAAAATAATGCAAGTTTATCACTTGCAAGCCAGAACAACTCCTAATCTCTCTCTTTTTTTTTTCTTTCTCCTCTCCACCCTCCCACCTCCCCACCCCAATCTTAGAGTCCAAATTTCAGATCAGAGGAGTCTGGGTGAGTTAGAACACACAAGATCACATTCCCAAAAACAGTCTGGCAGATGTAGGGTTTTGAAATAATCTCTTCCTAAAGGATGTATTATCTCAACACTTAACAGACTGCTGCTAAGTGCTTCCTAATTTCATGCACAAAAGTATGTTTTTTGCAAGGAAAATCTCCCACCAGGGAAAAGAAGCACCTTAATTTGAAACCAAACTAACATGTTGACTTTTGGGGTCTGGGGTTAAATTAAGGTTTAGGAAGAAAGGAGGAGGTGAAGGAAGGGGAGGACAGGAGATGAGGTGAACAGGGAAGCCTGAGTTGTTTTATAAATTTTAATACAATTTTTGTTTTTGTTTTAGAGTTTACCTTTCATGATATTGAGTTTTAATATAAAAGCTAAAGCATTTAAGGAGAAAAAATTTTTTTCATAAGAAAAATTTTAAAATACCTTCTGACAAAATATTTGCTGAATACCAGGTTAAACTTTATTTAGCTTTACAGTAGACTTTATTTTCTAGGTTAGGTTGCTGAAACAAAAGGTATTTGCCAAGCAACTCATCTTAATTATTATGATGAAGATTATAAGTAGGCAAATTAGGCTCACCCTAGGGATGTGAACTGACTGTTGATCATGAGTGTATTGTTGTCAAATATCTACTGAGGGTGGGTTTGTAGAGCATAAAATTAGCTGCTGGATAATCATAATTTACCTACTGACTGTAGGCTGTGCAGAAAGCCAATGTGGATAAATCCAGAACACAGTTGAATCTGAGTAGTCCCAAAGACATTCCCTAATGGGACCCTGAATAGTGAAAGTATTTGTCTGATAAATTGGCAAATGGCCCACAGTGGAGTGAACTATCTTAAATACTGGAGAAAAAAAATTGGAGAAATGGTTATTTCTGGAGATGAGAACATAGATTACCAATCATTTTAAAACAAGAAATGAGAATTTTATTAATTTCTCTTATTTTTATCAATTATCTCCCAGTCTGAAAAAAGAAATGTCACACTCTTCATTAAGCTATCTTTTGGTTTGGGAAAAATGAAGTCAGTCTTTAACATCTCAAAAATGAGTAGGACAGCCAGACATCTGGGTGACCATAGGCCATGGATATTAGGATTTGGTCCTAATTTGCAATTTAATTTTGTGTTGCCTCCTGGTGGAGTCCTGAGGTGGGTGGGGGAGGGTTGAGCACCCAGCTCACTGAGCCCAGGACAATTACCTTGCAGCCTTCACACGTGATGCAGCGGTAGTGATACCCTGTAGCTTTGTCACCACACACTACACATAGCTCGTCCTTGTCTAAGTAACTGGGGATGTAACCTGTGAAGGAGAAGAAAGAGTAATGTGAGAACACAATAGCTTGTTAATGTGAAAGACACCAAATCTAGGAGAAGTGGAAGTGAAGTGAAGGAGGGAGGAAGTAAGACTGAATTGTTTATGATTTTTTTTTTAACAGTACGCGTTGAGGGCCTTCATTTTCTTAGATGCAATTTTAAAAGATTTATGTATTTATGCCTACATACAGAATTGGGGTACAGGCCAGAGGTGCAGGGGTAGTAAGAGAATTTACTAGAGACAGAGTGGGGAGCAGAAAAGGCAGATTGACAAAGTACACAGCTGAGGGGAGCAGTGGGCCACCTCCCTGGCTGAGGATAAAACTCATGCTGCAGTGGCTGTGGAGAGCTTCATAGTTCTGCGCTTTAACCACTTGCAGCACCACAGAGGACCTTGTTATATAAATTTTAACCCAATTTTTGCTTTAGAGTTTACATGTTATAATAGCTTAGTTAAATATTTTAAATAAAATATTTAACGAGAAAAAATTTCAAAGGTCTCTCCTTAATCCTCTGTATCTTGTACTTACTAATATTTAACCCACATTACAGAGTAAATGTGAGGTCCAAAAATTCACACACAAAAATATGTGTGTTCTGCCCAAAGACAGATTGAGTGGACAGGATGTAATATCTATAGCTGTGGAATACCACTCAGGTATAAGACAAAGTGAAATCTTGCCACTTGTGTCACTATGGATGGAGTCAGAGGGCATCATGTTAAACCAAGTAAGTTGTAAGGGGAAAGACACATAATGATGAGTACACTCATTTGTGGAATATAGAGAAACAAACAAAAAGCAATCAACAAAGTTGAACTAAAACACACCCTAGAAATCTGACTGCAGTGTTGAGGCTACAAGAACAGAGTGGGGAGGGAGCCCAGTGAGCTACAGTAGAGGGTCACTGGATCTCTGGTGGTAAGGGTGGGGTGATGACATATACCTGAGGAGGTCTGAGCCTATATCCCTAAGTCACCTACAGTGTTGTAAACCAATGCTCCCTCGATAAAGAATTGTACAACTGAAAATCAATAAATAAAACACTTTTTTTTCCCCCCAGAGAGAGTGAGAGAAGAAATAGGTGTGATCACACTTGCTATGCAGGTAGAAATGGATCAAAGGCTGTTGGACCCAATGACTCATGCTGGGAAGCCAGGATTTTGAACCCCTGAGGGATTTGAATTTTGATATCACAAACTCTTTTCACAATGCTATTTCATAATTTTTTTCCTAGAAGTTTTGATCCATTTTGGAACGATCATGCACTACATCTTTGGAAAGATATCATGCAATACATTTAGGAAACTGTAGCTGGAAAGGTCCCTGGGAGATCATCAAGTATTTTTGTGGTGAAAAACAGGTTTTCAGAGGTTTGGTCCTCCTTATGGTCAAGGTAGAAATTAATAGCAGAGAGATTAAGACCCAATGTCAAAAAGTGGGCATTAACTTTAAGTAGCATGAATAAGGACATCTAAAAAAGATTTGGCAAACTTGGGATACTAGAATATACAACCCCAAACACTATTTAAGTTTAAAATAATTGATTCTCTTTAAAGAAAAATAAATACAATCATAACTGTCTTTATTCATGTACTAGTAGTTCATTAGTTTAAATTCCTTGACTCAAAAAGTTGGTTTACAAGCAAAACCAGAAATAGTCCAGTCCCATGTCTCTTTGCCTCTATTCCTTCATTTTCATCCCAATGTCTACATCCCAAAGCTGATTCAGAAGGACAAATTCAGCTTCATGAGCATCAACTGCTCATCATAGAAACACATAGTTTTAGATAAGACCCAGCAATCACAACATGGCTTGATTTGTTGGGTTGTGAACAAGGGTCTGAGAAAACAAAATCATTACTTTTCCTGATCATGGGCCCTTATGAAAGTTTCTCTTTGCTGTTCTTATAATTTATTTTTTATTTCTAAAACATCCTTGCTTATTATTTTTCACAATTTAGGATTTCTCCCTTCAGGTGCAGTCACCTTGTGAAACTTTTTGACTCAGTAAACTTTTACTGTTTCAATAAAGATTAGCCAGGTTGAGATGACAGATGACACTGTATGTTTTACCATGACATTTTCGAGAGGATCTTTTATTAAACTGGGTCACTGAGGGCTTGCTATCCAGAAAAAGCCATAAAGAAACATAAGAAAATGAATCCAATTTCTTAGAAATAACTTTGCCGAGACTTTATTTTAGAAAAATGTCCCTTCTTGGGAAGTAGATAAATCACTTCAAAGTGAGATTTGGTAATGTACAGGATTATCTTTTTAAATATCACAGCTTTTCTTAGTTGACTTTTACATCATGCAAACCATGAATCATCTGTTGAGTTCACTTCAAAGGTTTCAAATTTCTCATGAGACATTTAAAAAAAGAGAATCTGGGAAGGATCTGAGGAGAAAAAAAGAAGATTAGAATGATTTGTTTGTTCAATCACTCATCTACTTGTGAATTTAGAAAACATTTATTTAGCATCTACTATGTGCTGAGCACCATGTCTGGTGCTGAGAATATAAAAACAAATAAGACATGATCTCTTCCTTTGGGAAGCATATGTGTGAGCAACTGAATTTTGTATTTCCAGTCCTGGTCACTTCTCAGTGGAAAAAAAATTGTGGAAATGAAGGAAAGAACATGAAAAGAAGCTCAACATCACTGTAAGGAAATATAGACGAAGTCCACAATGAGATACCTTCCATCCTCTAGTATGTTATGATAAAAATGAGAGTAACACATGTTAGTGAGGACATGGAGAGATTTGAATCCTTATATTAGTAGTATGAAGGTAAATGTACTTTGGAAACAGTTTGGGAGTTACTCAATAGATTAAACATGAATTTACTTATGACCCAGCAAGTTCACTCTTGGGAATATACACAAGAAAGTCGTTCATATAACTCTCCATATGGCCATACAAAAACTTATACTGGAAAATTCAAAACAGCATAACTCATGATATCTAAAAGGTGGAAATAACCAAAATGTCCATCAGATGATGAATGAGTAAACAAAATGTTGTACACCCATACAATGGAATACTATTCATTAACACTGATGAATCTTGAAAACATACGGAGTAAAAGAAGCAAGACATGAAAGGTAGTATGTTGCATGATTCCGTTTATATGAAATGTCTAGAGTAGGCAAATTCATAGATCCAGAAAGTAGATTAGTGGCTGTTAAGTCCTAGAGATCAGGAGGGGAGGATGTGTAGTGGCTGCCAAAGGGTACAGAATTTCTTTTCAGGGTAATAAAAATGTTTTGGAATTATGTAGCATTGATGATTGCAACTATGTAAAATATAAAACCACTGAATAAAAACTATTGTTTTGCATGCACATTTTTGATGCACTCTAAATATGTGGATTTTATGGTATAGGAAATATGTTTCAATATAGCTATAATTATAAAAAAAAAGAAATGAAGGAGAAAAGATGACACTATGGTAAACATTCATAAGGGAATACTATGCACCAGCAATGTTCTAAGGATCTAAAGGTGACAGCATTTTCATTTTTGGAGAAGCCTTCAGAGTAAGAGAGAGAACAGACAGTAGCAGATTACCTGCCTTTGATGTAATATGCACTGGGATCAGTCTATGTCCAAAATCACCATGAATGTCACGGCAGGAACTCTAAGAAACGTTCCTGCACTCTTCCAACTCCATACCTCCTTAGGCTTCCCTAATAGTAGCCCTTTATTATATGCATTATAACTACTGTGAGCTTTTCTCTAAGTTCATTATCTCTGGCTCACTTTAGGTTTGTGTAGTTAAGGGAGAGGGAAGGATCATGTGGTCTATGTGGAAGTGTTTAGCACCTGCTTCCTCTGAAAGATGGCATCACAGTGTTCAAGATTACTGCTGTAGTTCAATGGTGAAAACACAAGGGCACATAGTTTACCTGAACCCCGTGGAAGAGCTAGAAGGCTGAAGGTGTATCTGAGAAGGGTTAAAGATCTCTACAAGGGTTTCCTAAAGAGGTGATCATATAGATACAGAGACCCAAACTTTTGGCCCAGTGAAACTCAATTAGAAAGTTTGTTTGTTGGTAAAGAAACCAAGATTTCCCTCATCTTGAGGAGACCAAGTCATCCAAATTTAAGTTCATCTAAGGTCTAGTGATGTTAGGAAATGCATGTTCACTAACCAACTAGAATTGGTCCTGCTTTCTTAGACTCTGCCCTAATTACTAGGTTCAATACAGTGAGACAGGACCAAGGAGAACTTAAAGGAGATGCCATTTTCTAACATCATTAGGTCCAAGTCAGTTTGTTAAAATGCCATCATCAGGAGTGGAGATTTAGTATAGTTAATACAACTTGCTCATCTTTCAACACTAGGTTATGTTGCCATTACAGTCGAAGAGTCTTTGTTTGTTGGTTAGGTTTCCCCTTTACACAATCATAGACCCCAAATGCCAATTTTATACCATTATTTGCTAAATAACTTATGGTGATATGGCTCCAATTAATAAGAAATACTAAAAAAACCTTCAGAAAAATTCATTAAGCACTGATTCATCCAAATACAATTTTAGGGACTCTCTCCATAAAAAGAAATAACATACATCTCCAAAGGGCTCTGTGTCCAAAGAACTAACAAATTAGCAAGCTATGTAGAAGATCATAGTAAAAATGGTCAGAAATACTCTGGACTTAAATCAGCATTAACTGAAACTTCAGTCTTTAGGACACAAAAACATTGTGTATTAGTTCTTTATATAATTCAGATTTTTAAAGGAGATAGTCATATAAATTATGCAGTTCATTACAAAACAAATCAATACTATACAGTTGCAAAAATCACAAGTATCTACCACCCTCCATCCACAGAGATGACAAATGAGATCTTCATCTTAGATCAGTATGAGTGTGACTGTATGTGCACTGAAACACATACATTCCTAATAAATGCAAGGTAAGTAAATAAAAGGAAATAATATTTAAAAAACAAAAACAAAAACAAATATCTTCCTGGTAAACTCAGGTAGAATAGACATATTGATGTTCCAAGAAAGCTATGACTTGTCCTCTTATACTCAAACATTATGCATGGTTAATCAAAGATTTTAATTTTTTAAAAAGATTTATTTATTTATTGCATACAGAACTGTGGTACAGGCCAGAGGAGCAGAAGAAGTGACAGTATTCACCAGAGACAGAGTGGGGAGCAGAACAGGCAGATTGACAAAGTACACTACTAAGGGGAGCAACAATGAGACAGGAGAGATCTGCTGCATCATGTGAGTCACCTCCAAGGCTGGGGATGGAACCCATGCTGAAGCAGCTGTGACTAGCTTCATAGCACTACATTTTAACCTGTTGCACCACCAGGGAGGACCAGAGTAAAGACTCTTGAGTTCTTGGTATCAAGTACAAATGGCACAGATAAGGCAGAAAGAAGTACAGGTCATTTCCTTCTAAATTCACGTCTGGGAACCAACTGTAATACAATGGGACACTGTGTGTCTTATGGGTCTGAGAATATTAAACAGAACCGAGAAAGTAAGTTTCCTTGCCATCCCTTACCCTCCCTTGCTATAAACTGCCTGGTGTAGCTTATGACTTTGGCACTTTGAAGATTTCTAATTACACTGTAGCTCAACAATTTATGTAGATCATTTCTCTGTTTAACCTTCTGTGAACCCTGAAATCCAAAGATAATTCAATCTGTGAGTGGAAAGTGCTTCTATTTTTTTTTTCTGATTGCTAGCCTGATGTGCTTTCTTCTCCTAGATTATCTTCTTGGTGAGCAAGAAGATTATCTTCTTGGGGTCTTCAACTAAATTATCAAAACCTCTACAGAAACATCTAGTTAAGGTTGGTGTTAGTTACTTACATGATCATACTAGTATACCTCACCCAACTCTTTCTTTTCTCAAATATATTAACTCAGAATGATCTTATTTATCCAAGGCAGTCATAACAGGCAATGAGACATCAGTCATTATGCCTAAATCCTTTATTCATCATTAAATAACTTCCATCAAGGAATAATATCCCACAGATAATGAAAGGCAGGTGGGGATTTTTCAAAGGTTACTGCATTTACCTGACAACATCACAGTAATTATTCTCCTACAGAATGTAACCATTACTTGCTCTTTGTATCCAGAGAGCTTTTTCATGCTCAGGAGTCACATGCTTACAAATATGGCAGCAAAGGCAAACAAACATATAGCTCATGCCAATTCTGTTGACAGGGGTGGACATAAAATGGATAACTATATGTTTTTTTTCTAGAAACAGAAGAGTGACACCACCTTGAAAGCCACAACTGCTTATCTGAGAGGTTTAGTGTAAGTGTCCTATGTGACTGTCGAAGAACCATTGTTAAAAACACTCCAGAAGACAACATGGACCTGTGAAGTTGTCAGTTCAAGGATGATCTACTTCTCTTAGCTCTTATTTTTTGCTGTATTATTTTTTAGACTAATATATTATGCTGGCACTTTACCAAGCATATTTTTATAAAAGCAAGCTCCATCTGTTTGTTCAACATAGGGCTTGGAGAATTATTCAATTGACACTTAGCAATGTACAATTAATTACTAAGTATTTACCTGTATATAAAATAAGTTGACATGACAAAATATTACTAACATTTAAAAATTGTGTTAGGTCAAATAGTTTTAAACATTTATACCACACAATTCAATGGCTTTTAATACATTCACAAGATTATGAATAGCACCATAGTAAGTTCTAGAACATTTTTATTCCCCAAAGAAACCCTATACCTTTAGACCTTACTCTTTTTTACTCCAATCTCCTCAACTTTTTCCACTCTAAGCAACCATACATCTATTTTCTCTTTCTACATACTTACCTGTTCTGGATGTTATATATAAATGGAGTCTTTTGCAACTGTCTTCAATTAATGTTCTGTTTAAAAGGTTTATCTATGATGTAGCTAATATTCATTTAAAAAATTGATTCTCTGAGAGACTCACTATGTAGAAGGGGAAAGTTGGATATCTTTGCTAGAAATCACATAATGGGCAGTAAATTTGACTTCTTAATTATCATAGAAATTCTAGCTTCCCTTGTCACCTTGGGGAACAGGGTAATGTGGTTGACTCTTGATAGATGTGCTGCTGAGGAAGGTAGATGTAGCTGGAGGGAAGAGAAGTTAAGTGCAGAGACCTTTTCTAATCTCGCTAATTTTACCCTTTGCCTGAGAACCCTTTCCTAGCAGAATCTGTCCTGGCATCTCAGAGGAGCAGTGCATTTAACTGGCAGTGGGGACGAGTTTGAGGAGATTAGGAAGGTGAAGATGTTCCAGCTGCTGATTCATCTTGAGAAATGGTCAACTTAGGAACAGCAATGAAACCTGATTGTTTTGTGCCAGCACATCAGATGAAATTATATTTTAGCACCATCAAGGAAGCTAAGTCTTTAGGATGCTTAGTTATTCTGAGCACCTAAAAGCAGATGGCTTTAAAGGAGAAGAGGGGTAAGCATGGAGAAAAGATGGAAAAATGTGCCTGGAAGTGTCTGCAGATAAGGAAGGGGGACAGAATGGGGTCACCACTGGAAAGCACATGCTGGCCCTCTGCAGAACTGGGGAAATTCTCTAAGGCACAGAAGAAGCTGAGCTAGGTTGGTACCAAGGACAGCGAATGGAAGTTTTGCAGTTGTGAAGTTCTGGAGAAGGAAGAATACAGATATCAAATAGGCATTAAAGGTGAACCACTACCAAGTAGAAAAACCACAAGAAAATGGGGTCATAAAAGCAGGGCCAGAGTGAGGTACATCGGAAAGCAGGGACCTCAGGCTGAATGCACCTGAATGCTGGGAGCTGAGGAAAAGTGTTGAGTTTGTGGGAGAGTATTCATGGAGGGGTGGGATATAGTGGATAAGAACCCGAAGTGTTCTTACATTCCATCCCCAGTCTGTATTATTTTTTAGACTACATTCCAACATTCCATCCCCAGTCTGGCAGCCATCTAGCTTCAGTTGCATATAATGCTCGGATCTCCTAGCATTAATTTCATCATGAGGAATAGCAGTGCATGATTTAGGATGAGGTTAGGGCATCCAGTGATATCTCTGAAGAACAGGCCTTTAATAAGGCTGACAGCTAATTCTTAAGACAGTAAAGAAAGAAGAGTCAGCTCTTGCTTTTGTCTGCACTTGGGACTTGGTTTGCAAATTACTACTGTTCACACTTTGTTTCCATTTCTGGGTGCTGAGACATTATCATTTAACCCTCTGAGCAACAAATTTGTTCTATATATATATTTTAAAAGATTTTTTATTTATTTATGCATACAGAACTGGGGTACAGGCCAGAGGTACAGGGGCAGTGAGAGAATTCACTGGAGACAGAGTGGGGAGCAGAACAGGCAGATTGAGAAAGTACACTGTTGAGGGAAGCAGTGGGTGGGTCAGTAGAGGTCTGCCTTGCCATGTGGATCACTTTCTGGGAGGGGAATCCAACTCACACTGAAGCAGCCATGGCCAGCTTCATAGTGATGTGCTCCAACCCACTGTGCCACCAGGGAGGGCCATGTTCTATATTTTTAAAACCAATCCTTTTGTTCTCTGGAGTGGTATTATCTCTTAATAGTATGTGGGTGGCAATGCCTAATTTGAAATCCTAATCTTACATCAGCATCCTTACAATTGAATAAGCACTGGAGAAAGACCTGCAACTGCATTAACCATTTAACTATTACATTTAAAGACATGAGGCAACACTTATTTCTTTAGTTAGATTGATGTGATTCAATTAAACAAATTCAACTCAGAGAAGAAGGGTAGCGATAGAAGTGAGAGAGAAGGAGAAAAAGGAAAGGGGGCTGGGGAGGTTGTGGGCAGAGATACAGAGAAAGAGAAGAAGGGACGTGATGAGGAGGGAAAAACTGAAAAAAGAAATTGAAATAGTACATGATCACCTCATATTCATGTCATGGCTGGAAATGATTATGCACTGAGACTCTTACATCCCCTTTTTTGTTTTCCTTTCCTGCCTGCCTTTCATTAGATTGAGTGTGAATTTAAAGTCTAAAGGTAACTTGTTCTCATGTAACTTTTTTTTTTTTTTCTGGGCAAAATTTGGAACCTTCTATCCTAATTCTATAGCACAGCCTTCTTTGACTTTAAAAGTGACCAATGGAATTCTAATTAGAGATAGAGTTTCTTTGGAGCGTAGCTCTTGCTTTTCATTCTAACTCTTGATGTTGTTCACTTCAAACACTTCCCACCCAAACATTTAATTTCCAGTTCTGATGTTGACACAATTATTTCCTTGATGTCAGGAGGGCCATACAACATGAAAAAAGACTTAGATTCCTGTCTCTGAGACAGAGGGTCAATGAAAGCAGGTTTGTAAAGGGAAGTCCTACATGGAGCTTCTGCTTCAGTTATTAATTTTTCTTTCTATAATCCAAAAAAACATGGCTGGGGAACAAGAACATGTGCAATCAAAAACAAAACCAATCTAGACAAACACACCCCATTTCCTTGATTTGGTGCACAAAGAGGAAATTTGTATGTCCTTGAACATGCTATCCAATTCTGATGCAAAACATACTAGCCACTTTTCAGACAGACATGGAATTTCTATAAAGGCGACACAGAGCATGTCAAGGAAGGAGTTCTTTGGAGGTGGGTCACACAGACACTCTAGGAAGAGTTCTGTTTAAATTGATGGGCAAAGCTGCAGGCAGAGTGGAGCACCAAGACTCAGGCTATCTGGGGATGAAACAGCTATTCACCGCTCCCTTCCTAAGGGGAAAGAAAGGATCGACTTTTACCTATTCTGAATCCATGGCCATAAAGGAGAAGATGTAATGCTTTGCAAGTGAGGGTCTCATTTCTGAACATGCTGCCTCCATCCTCCTGAGCTGGGGGCCTGGGAGGACATGTGTCATGGGAATTGACTGTAATGACTGATTTTAATATAACAAGTCATGTCTATTTTTTTCTTAAGAGAAAAAAAAGTTTAAAGTCTATTATCAAAATAGCCATTCTTAACTTTGGGTGGTATAACCTTCCTTTATTCCCCTTACTGGACTTATAATGTACTTTATTTTACAAGATTATGACCATTCTCCTGATACTGGAAAACTTCAATTAAAAGGCTAGAGAATAAGCCACGCCTTAAAAAAAATGTTTAGCAGCTGCATTATTGAAGAGTTTATAGAGCTGTAGTGACAGCAACAAACAGAGATGAAGCAATTATGAATTTCATGAAAACAGATAAAAATCCAATTGGAATAATGAAGCTGGCTCCAGTGAACACCTGTTTATAGTCTTAATTTTGCCTTAAGGAGATACTACTGAGGTTCTCCAACAATGATAAAAATCAATGATGGATCAATATGGATAAATGTGTTGGGTACGACCCTTTGTCCTAAGAGACAGTTAACAGCTGGGTTTAGTTTTACTGGGATTTACTTAAAGACTTGCAACAGTAAATAATGGTGCATTTAAGAATATTTGCTGGCTTTGATTTAGTGAGTTTGGCAGGTGGCAGTGGCCTTTCAATGGCATATGGCTTTAAAAAATTACATCAATATATGCATACAACGTCTCTCCCTCTAGTTCATGCGTCAAGTTAATTAGTAAAAAAAATCCTTGGTTTAACATTTTTATAAGCAAATCTTCTCCAGTGCAGGTTGAAGAAAATAAAGTGAAAAGACCTGAAAGAGAAAGCATGAAGGAACCTGAAAAGTTTTGCAGGAATTTTTAAGAATAGCAGGATGCCTAAATAGAGCGATAGATACCAATATGCGTATTTTTGCAATCCTATAATATTATGAAAGGCAGACTCACACTTGTCTAAAGAGACCATGTTAACCTCTATTCACAGATAAATTACTTACAAGTATAATATTAAGTGAAATAGAGAGCACACATTCAATCTGTTTCAAATGTTTCTATTAGAGGACTTATACAGTGTACCCCTTGGTAATAATGAGAAATTCTGATGCCCTTCAAGAGGTTGTGAAACTAAATGAAAATGCAAATGAATGACTCTGAATATATTTCATGCTACAATCCCCTTCATATTTCATCTTGTGAAGTCACAAAGCAGCAGACAAAATGTAAACATAGTATATGGTAAAAAGTAAATTGGGGATTTTGGTTTTACCTTGTTTTTTAGATTTTGTTGATTTGTTTTCAAAATGGGCTACTTTTATTTTTTCCCAAAATGGGCTACTTTTAATTGTAGAGTCACATTAGAAAAAGTAAAGGATTATATTTACAGGAACTCTAGCCAAATAAAACCATGTTTTAAGATAATTTCACAGAGAAGTTCAAATTTACCTTTGAAGAAGAAAAGGCATTGTATCCTTGAAAATCAGAAATCTGTAAATTTGGTTTTCTATGCAATGTCCTGTAGTTCATGCGTAGAAAAAACCCAAGTTTTTGGCACATTGCATGAGAATTTAAGCTATTTTCCAAAGCAGCTCTCTCTGAAAGTTGCTACTAAGTTCCCTGAATACAACCTGTTTGCTTCTTTAATTTTACTTTCTTGTAACATAAGAGACTTCTAGTGCTAGCATATTAAAGGTCACTATAAAGCCATAGTATCTAGTAAAATAAATGGATGTTGCACTTGTTTTAAGATTGAGTATTTTGAAACATATTCCACTCACTTTCATGTATTCTTTTAACGTGATACCAGATACCAGACATATCAGATACCAGACATATCATACTTTAGAGACACAATAATTATACTTTAGAGACACAGTATTTTAGGCAAGATAAAGTGTATCACCTTTTTAAGTTTACATTTTTACAGCCGGATATGGTTATAAGTAGATTCTTGAGTAAATATATTAAAACAAACATTATAAAGCTGAACATATCAACTACACGGTACTCTCAAAAATCACTCCTTTACCTACAAGTTAACTAAAATTAACTTTTAATATGAAGTGCCAAGAAAAAGTCAAATGAGACCTTAATTTGAATCTGAATAGGGACAATCAACCCACTTCAAATGCCACTGTCCTACCCCCAAAGGGGACAAAATATGTAAATCACATTTCTTTAGTAAAGAAGCTGAAAGCATTCACTTTGGACAATCATGTACAGCACACATTCACACACACACACAAACACAGACACCCTAAAAAACCAACTCAACCCGGATTTCACATATGAAGGAAAAAAGTGCTTGGGAATCTATGTCGCCTTTCAATTACCTAGCAACCTCTCTTCACGGCTGGTTTTTAATTTTGAACATTCAGCGTACCAAGGCAAAGATGTGACGAAGGTGATGCAAACTGGAACTTTAAAACACAGTGGAAACAAACACGGAAACTTTGAACAAGTGGAAGTAAAAAACGATCCCTACCTTTTTTTTGAGAGTACGATGGCGACCGCACTTGAGAAAAAGTAGGCTTTTCTTCAGGGAAATATTCAGGTTGGCTGTATTGATTCAGGGCCATGTCCAAGTCAGAGTCCTTGCTTTTCTGCATGTTTCCAGGGTAACTACAGGTATAAGGCTGATTCACTGCCCAGGCCTGTTCCATATATATGTTGTTACTGGGAACAGTCTGAGCGTTGCAACCACTGAAACCCGGACTATCTTCAAAATACGCGTAATAATCAGTGGCCTGCATGTAGCAATTGCTGCCGGCAGCTGGGGGCACTTCATATAGTTCTTGCATACAGTAGTTCATTTTGTTACCCGGGTTCAGTTTCTACTTTACATATACACACACTCTATGCACGCCAACCCCATACGCCCCAGAGCCGGGCATATACACCGAGTAGCTACATTCATACACATGAAACCAGAAAGATGAATAAACACCACCACCACCACGAAACTCAGCCTGCTTTACTTTGAAATAGCACCCGATGTGCTAAGATCCTATTTAGATTGAGATGTCTTTGGAGCTCTCCTGCCATTCAAACATATTGGAAAGCAGATTTATGACTAGCAAAAGTCTTAAGCTGTGAATGCAGCTAATTCCTGGGGAAGATGGCAGGCAGGTAGGGATGACCTCCACCCACCAGAGAACTGACAGGCAAGAATGTTCCTGTAATCAAAACTCACAACTAAGGAGATTAATTTTATATGTTGTTTTTAACCCCTCTCGACCTGATTAGAAATGATTACTCACTATTATGTCATTTTAGCTGACAACTTAAGCATGGAACATTATAAAGACATCTTAGGGAAGCTCCTTGGATACACAGAAAATCCTAAAATCAATAATCTAGTTTATTAGCATGATCCAGAGAAAAGCCAGTAGTAATGAGACTCAGGACTGACTCCAAAACATTAATCTAGTCTTATAGATGTTAGAAGTTAAATCTGTCACTACATGTCATGGATTGACTTATTTTCAACCATCTTCCCAAAGACACATATGTCCTGCAGGTTTTAAAATATGCCACATTTGAAAACGCTCCTGGTCTTGGTGTATATGTTCTGGTCTCGTCTTTGTGCCTGATACATTTTATACCATAAGCACACATCTGCACAAGACCTAAAGCTTAAATTCGCTTCATTCAATCCTGTCTCCATGTTTGGTTTCTATGTGCATAAGAGAGAATGCATGCCAATACCATTCTGTGAAGACTACCCTTCTGTTTTAGCAGCTGTCTCTATCTGTTCAAACTGAACAGCAATCTTAATTGTAGTATGTACAAAACTGGGTACATCTATCATTGTTTCCATTCAAATTTGCTTCTGAGATTATTTTTCAGCTTAGTTTTGCTTTAAGAAGTATTTATGAATTTGCCATTTGAAGACAGTAACCTAAAAGGGAAGAATATTTCTATAAGAATCACTATATCTGGTAGATGGAAACTAGAAATTTGGTCATGATTATATCGCATGATATACAGAGGTCTAAGTATAAAGCCTTATACCTGAAACTTATACAATATTATAAGCCATTCTTACAAAAAAAAAGATAACCCATATCTTTCAATTAAAATACTAGCAAATATCAAATCGGAGTATAAAGTCTTATGAAGATAATTATTAATGGTTTGTTCTCCATGTAGATGGTGGGAATATGTGTGCATTCACACAGACTTGTGTGCTCTAGGTCAAGATTCAGGAAAAGTGGTAATGGTTTTCTTTGAAGCTAGAGAGTCTTTTTCTTCTGGATAGTTTGCAGGCTGGAGCTCAGAGGATGATGTCTACATTTGGCTTCCTGTAGGTCTAGGAATATGTCACCTTTTCAGTAGTTCCTTCCTAAGGGACTAAAAACAATGTAATTCTGTAAGAGTGAGACCTCTATTTTGGACATAAAGCTCCAGTCAATTGTGAAATGGAAGCCTACGTAGGAGAAAGGAGATATTACAGTAATTTAATAAACATCTCTGAGCAGTCTGGTAAGTAAAAGCAGGGAGGTGGTAGGGATATACATGGCAATTCAAAATATCAGTGTCTTCTGCTAAGCAACTCACGGCAAGTGCATTCAATATCCAAGAGGACCATGGCTGTGCATGAGAGTCTTTAAGTGCTAACTTTATAAAGGTAGTTAAGAAGCTATCAATTTGAGGGGACAAAGTGAAGAATTAGAGAACAAACAAAAGATGAAACAAAATGAGGGAAGAAACCAAGTCAGATCCCCTGGATGTTTAGTAATAAGACTCCTCAAAAAATTGCAACTGAACTTTAAAACAAGTGAAGGAATTTTTCTCCAAATTCATACCTCTAAACCTGGCAAATGAATCACAACATCCTAGAAAGCATGAAAATTATCAAAAGGAATAAAGAACACAGTTCACATTTTAAATGTTTTTACTTTCTGATCACTCATAAAACAAATAGACTTATTCACAAGTGTTTTTAAGAATACATACTCATAACATCACAATTAACATTTTCTCCCTATCGAAAATGTCAAAACATTTCATTGGAAGCAATGACTATTTTCTGAAAACCCCAGGGAAAAGCATCCAGGCCTTATGTTTTTTGTCTGATCTCATTTATTTATCTCAAATTTCCCAAAACTAATCTGAAAATTAACCTTTCAATAAAGCCGTTTTCTTTCCTGGCAAACACACATATTCCAAGACCTCTTTTTCTGGGTAGGTGCCACATGTCAAATCTATTCAATTTTGCAGTTTTGCCCAATGCATTTCCTGGCTTCTTTTCTGTTTCATTGAGGGCATAAATCCAAGCAATCTCTTGCTTTTCACTATATAGACTAAAGTCTCAACTTTCATTCCAAAGGAATACTCACAAAACAATTTTCAGAAATATCTAAAGGTGCTCTAAAAGTCAATGTTATTCCCTTCCCACCCATCTTAAGAACTGGATATACATATTGCAGTGAAAAAGGGAGAGTAATTCCTGAAAATCCTTACTATCATTTTTTTAAGTAAACATTTGGAAGACCCTTGAGAGTCAACAGCATCTGCATTGAATTAGAACAATCCTGACTGTGTTTGCCAGTACCATCTGTTAGAGAAACTTTCTTTCCTCCTTTATATATCTGTGACTCTATTGTCAAGTATTAACTGTCCATATTTGTGTGGATTTATCTTTGGACTTTCTATCCTGTTAGCTTGAGTTTCTGCTTTTGTTCCAACACCATGCTGTTTTGATTACTGTTGCTATATAGTGTTGTCTGAAGTCAGGAAGTATGATATCTCCATTTCTCCTATTTTCTCTCAGGATTACTTTAACTACTCGGGGACTTTTTGGGGTTCCATATAAATTTTATAATTGTTTGTTTGATGTCCTTGAAAAAGTCATTGGTATTTTCATAGATATTACAAAATGTTTGCAAAGATATGGTAAAAAAAGAACTCTCATCCACTACTGGTTGTAATGCAAGTTGGAGCAGCCTCTGTGGAAAATGGCATGGAGATTTAAGAAAATAAAAATGGAAATTCCATATGATCCTGTAATAACTCCATTAGGTATTCATCCTACAGATATGAAATCTCTAATATGAACAGATTTATTTACTTGTATGCTCATAGTTGCACTGTCCACAATTGCCAACCCATGAAATCAACCTAAATACTTTCAAAAGATGAATGGATAAAGAAAATGTGGAATATAAACACAATGGAATACTACCTAAATACCTTCAACAGATGAATGGATAAAGAAACTGTGGAATATAAATACAATGGAATACTACACAGCAATTAAAAAAGATGAAATAGTAGCTTCTGGAACAAAATGGATAGACCTTGAGATGATTATGTTAAGTGAATTAAATCAGATAGTATAAGATATATATTGATGGTTTAATTCATCTGTGGAATGTAAATAATAAAAATACACAGGAAAAATAAAGCAGGAATAAGTCTTGAACTTAGTGGAAGAATTTAATGGCTATTGAGAGAATAAAGGAAAAAGGAGGATAGAGGAGAGGGAGGCAAATGGAGTATTGGCATGGGTGGTTTGGTGGAAGGTGAGTGTGCCTGAGCACATATGGAGGAGCAAAAATGTAACTTCAAAATTTAAATTAAAAAATCCTGAATTTGCTCAGATACATTTGAATAGGAAAATACTTTCAAAACATTTAAGAGAACCTGATTCCTTACTAACTTTTGGAGATAATAGTATAAAACTTGCTGAAACATACTCCTTGTATATTCTTTCCTTGTAGTAAATATTCTTTCCTTGTAGTAAATGCATGAGACTGTCATTACTGTTACCCAAATGTGGAGTTCACTATTCACACTGAACCTTAAATATGGCCCCTTGCACCCAAATAGAGGCAATCACGGTGCTGTCACTGTGATTGATCTGGTGTGCTTTTTTGTAAAGTCATTAAGGCAACTTAAATGTAGTGTGTGTCACAAATGAAGTGAGCTTCAGTAAGATTGTTTTCTTATTTCCCTGACTAACTGCTCTAATTTAGTTACTTAGAGAGAAGCTTAAGAGTTATTTGATCTACTGTGCATCAAACTACCTGAATTGTGTTAGGGAGGATCTTAATAATTCTCATTAACAGTGTTACAATCAATAATAATTTATTATGTAAATACATCTTGGTCTATGGCTAGAAAGAAATAACCTAAAAGGATAAGACTAACAAATTTGCTTAGATACCTCAGTGGTAAATAACAGATTCTTCAGTTCTTTGAAGGAAGAACACTGTTTTTCTCTCCAGCTCTAATTTCCTCGTTAGTCAATTGTTTTTGTGCTCAAATATGGCTGCCTACTGGAGTCATCCAAGAGACTTTTAAAAACACCAGTGTCACCTTCAGAAATTCTGACTTAATTAATGTGGGGTGGAGCCTGAGCATCAATTTTTTTTTTTAATGTTTCCCAGGAATACTGGGTGTCCTGCTCCAGCTCCAGCCCCAGCCCTTTCACCAGGCAACAGAGCATCCTGTAGGCTTATTCTTTTTCCTTCATTTGCAATTTCATGGCAAATTTCCCTTACTTTTAAAAAAAATTATTTTCCTTTTGTTCTTAAAAATACATCCACACCTCAATCTGACTTTACTGACTCTTGAGATATCAAATCAAGTGAAGGAGACAGGTCAAAGAGACTTACCAGGAAAGAACTAAATCCAAGGAAGTGTGATAACTATGACATGAAAAGCCAGGAAGAATCTGCCTAGCTTCACAGAAGAGGTGACTTGTGATCTAGCTTTTGAAAAGTCCATAAGATTTTAGTGATGCAAGCTGGAGAGACTAAACAACTAGTAGAAGTGTCTTAGGAAGAGTGTTATCAACTATAGTTGCAAAAAGGCACATAAACATAATGAAGACAAGTTAAGACAACAGGCCAGAGACTAGCTTCTATTCGAATGCTTGTTCTCCTCTCATACCAGAAACTTTGGATTCTTTGGATCTTATTTAGACTCATAGTTCTTGGGAACATACTTTGTTTTGCAGCCCAGTTGATGTATCTGCCTGACTAACATCTGGTCAGTGAAATATAATAAAAGAAAAGTTGTACGTAGTTTCTAGGAAACTGAAAAGACAACTTATTTGCTTCTTTTCTTTAGTTCTTTCTTGTGGTTGCCTGGAATGCAAATATGATGGTTGGAACCCCAGTCACCATTTTGGTTCAAGAGGATGAGAGCCATACTCTAGAGAAGGTATGCAATGGAAGGAATGTAGGTTGCTAAAGTCCACAGCAGTGTCATAATAGCTCAGACTGCCAAACTCTGGATCTAGGAAGAGAGAAACTTTCAATATAGGTCATTAATTTCTCATTTGTGAAATAAGGATAATAGCACTCAACTCATAGGTTTTTGTGAACATTGAGTTAATGTATGCAAAGAGAACAGTGATGCACTGATGCATATACTAATGTATGCACTGGAACAGTGATGGCATAGTGAGTGGTATAATTAATATTCATAGTAATTGCTATTGAATTGCTTTAGCTTCTATCTTGGACTACTTTCTCTTTTTAGTCTACATTTTCACTCTAGGTCAGGAGTTCTGTAGCTTTGGCAAAATATGGCCCACTGTGTATTTTGTAAATAAGTTTTACCAGACATAGCCATACTCATTAATTTGTATATTGTCTATGACTGTGTCCACTGTGACAGTGGAAGATCTGGGTATTTGTGACAGAGAACATCTGGCCTGTTGAAAATATTTAGTATGTGGCACTTTGTAGAATAAATTTGCCAATTCTGGTCCAGGTGATCTTATCTTTTTAAAATAACTTTAAATAATAATGAAATGCTGATACTATCCAAATGCATATCTCTACTTCAGATATCTTTAAAACTAGAATCTTACATACAATCATCAACTTGACATTTTCATTTGTATAACAAGTAGACATCTCTAACTTAATTCTTTACCATCTGATTCCCACCGTCCAACTGGGGGTTTCAGCAAAGATCTTTGGAGTTCTTGTTCAGTCCTTTCTCTTGTGACCCACATTCAACACATCAGTAAGTTCATTGGTTCATTCTTCAAAAACATTTTTAATTCAACCACTTTTCTGTCTCCACTGCTATATTGCTAGTCCAAATTGTCACCATCTCCTCACTGGATTCCGTAAGTGGCTCTTAACTGGTTTTGCCACATTTTAGTTCTTTATTGATATAGCAAACAAGGAGTTTTAAAAACTTCCAATCAAATTCTATCACTTCCCCGCTGTAAATACTCAATGACTGTTCACTGCATTTAAAATAAAATCCAACTCTTTACCAAAATGTGGTCCTGCCCTTTCTCATATTACCCTCTCTTTTTCTTTTATAGGTCAGAAACAGTGTGCTTACTATTCCTCAAATACTCAGTTCTTGCCTGCCCCAGGGACACTGCAACTGCACATGTTCTCTACTCTCTGGAATTCCCCTCCCTTTGGCTCTTTATAGGGCAGAGTTCTTACTCTTCAGGATTTATTTTAAATGTTATATTTCTATATTTCAGAAAACCATTAATCCCATCATAGGCTTGAAGGCCCCTGACACTCATATCCTACTAATAGTTTCTTTAGGAAATAAACCAAAAGAATCTCAGTATACCAAAATCTATGTGAATTTTTAAAAACAAGATACAAATTTACATATTGCAATAAATGGACTCTTTTGGTCTAGGAAAGTTCATGGGAGACATCTATCTGTCTTTAGGAGGGTTAGTTTTCTCTTTCGCTGTGAGAGAACATAGATAAACCTTCTGATTAAACCAACCTGAATTGAGAATATGGAATTATGAATGGGGGTCATCAATGGCAGTTGCCTCTGCTCTGATGGAGACATAAAAAGGTTGAACCATTATCTGCCTTCCCAGACACAGCAACTCACACTGGGGAAAGATCTCTTTAAAGTGGTTTCAGCCTTCTGAGGGTTGAAAGTTTAGCTAAATGTTACTACAAGCAAACC
>NW_004567134.1:3947172-4138388 GCF_000260355.1 Condylura cristata | reverse complement strand
CCCCCCCCCGTTTTTGGTCCCATTCCCCACTCCACCCCCACAGAATGTCTCTGGTCTATGGTTGTTCATTATTTTTGTTATTTTCTCGCCTGGTTGTAATGGACCTTTTTTAATGCAACTTTTTGGCTTAAGTTATTTTTGCCCAGGCTTCCACTTAAAATGGACTAGTTCAAACAAACACAAGGCCAGTCACACCAGATAAAAATCAGGTTGCCTTCCCCTATCCCCTGCTCATGAAGGTGTCTTTGTTTTATGGATTCTGGTTGATTTGGATGACTGACCATTTTTTTCTTTTCTTTCTTTTATAACATAAATTTACCAAGAGTGAGTCTGTAAAACCTTAGACCTCCCACCCTCAGTTCCAATAAAAGCAAAGCCTCAGGCCTGTTCCCTTTCCTTCTATCCCTCTTCTCTCCTTTTCCTCTCTTTAAACACCTATAACCTGCCTCTGTCCCAGGTGTGCTGTATAATTTCCAGGTTTTGTTAAGTAATAAAACTTTTTTCACAGTTTTCTGATGGTTATTACTAAAGGGCAATAAGAACCATAAAGGTAGGTCCAGTGTAATGTTCACTTAAAAAAAAAAAAAAAAAGGAAAAACAATTGTAGGACTATCATCAGGGTCCAGGTGAGTGCCCCTAGGCACTTCCAGCTGATAGCATCGCTATCAATTGCCTGAGACCAACACAAAACAGTTAGGTAATGTATTTTGGGGGAAACAAAAAGGGTGCAGAAGAATTTTTGATCATGTTCTCTTGGTCTTTTGATGTATAAAATGTGCTCACTTCAGAACTGTGCAGGCCATAAGTGCTCAATTTAACTTATGAGGAAACTGAGTCCCAGGGGGACAGAGTGACTTCTGTCACAGGGCAACTAGAAGATTTTGAGATCAGAACTCATTTCTCCTTTGAGTGGATCGGGCAGGACTTTATTTCACAACTAACCCTAGTACTTTAGACATAAAAGCTGCTCTGGAGGGAGGGAGGGACTTGAGACAAACTGTCCCCCAGAAACCCGCTGAGTTATTAAAAAACTTCGAGTCATGCAGTTCATGCCAAAGCTTTTTACTCCCTTGGTCCTAAGTGTGCTAATAAGCATGAATCACTTTCCTCCTAGTTATTGCAATTATGTGATCCTTTTTAAATGAAACGCAGGGCTATTGGACTGACACATCCCCAAAGAGGAGGCCCAAAATACTGATCCTCTGAGATAACACTGAAGAAAAAGCAATACAAAGAGGTTCCATGTCACATGAGTTTGGGAAATGATATACTGTCTCCTCTCTTGGAGACAGATTCACAAGGAAAACTAGTGAGCTTTGTATGACTCTGTACAACTCAGTATTTCCTGAACACATCTGATTATACGCCTCATATACTGTAACATACGGTCCAAAGTTTTATAAAATACACTTAGAAACATGGAGTTCTGATCTGTTGAATAGATGTGTGAGGCAAAGTCACTTGCAGAGCTATATCACCTGGAAGAAGGATGTCTGTTGCCTCAGCTAAGTCACCAAGGCAAAGCTTGGGGTGTGGCTGAAGGGGTGTCCTTCTTGTTCTTGAGGGAAGTTACCAGCCAAAAGAGGCAGGAGACACACGGACATGCAAATCCTCAGGGGCTTTGGGTTCTGGGACTGATTCTGTTTTGACAGGAACAGAAATTCAAGGTGCTTCTCTCTTAAAACACTGTGTACTCTAAATTCTTTTCTGTGTACTCTAAATTCTTTTCTAAGTTTTCTTCTTTATTGAATAAAAGCTTTTGGATGGTTCTAGCCTGTTACAGTTCTACTGAAAGCTACTAAAGGGAGGCTTTTGTTCATGACCCATCACCAAGTAGAATTTGTTTTGACAAAAATGTGCTTGAGAGAGTTACAGTGTGTTTCACTAGTGTAAAGGGAGCACAACACTCCCTGGCCTGTGCTGATGGAAGGAACACCCATATATGAACTGAGAGGTTTCCAAGGAGAAGGAAGTTTTCAGGAGGTGCTTCCTCAACCTGGACACTCTCAGGTCTAAGACTTGGCAATTGTATATTTTATTTCATTAAGGTAGACTTACTTGTGTTCACAGATGGCAAAGTAACTACAAACCCAGTTACAGAAGATTGTTACTAGATAAAATGTGTTTATTTATTGAATAAATGGGCCAAAGAAAACATCCCTGTGACATTTCATAAAGATTATAAATAGACTGCGAATCCTTGGTTCTCAAAATGTGGCTCCCAAACAGCGTTATCATCTCTTGAAACTATTTGGAAATGCAAATTCCAAGGCCCATTTGTTCAGCAAATCTCTAGGGTAAGACCTACTAGAGATTCTGATGTGGGAAGGCACCAATGGTCCCGTAAGCTGGTCTCTGCCAACTCTTACTTGAGTTCCAGGTCCTCAAATCTCCTTTTGGTCTTCTGTTTCTTTCTTGCCCTGAGAGGTGTACTTTCTTTATCCTTAATCTGAAACCTCATCCCCAGCCTTAACCCAAATTGAAATTTGAAGTTTGAAGACTTCTTCCACCATGGATCTGAACTGTTTTTTTATTCTTATCTCTTGCCATTTACTCATATAACCTGAATATGTACCATTTGAAGTTTTGACAAATAGCATCACTATACTTTTGCCACACTGGATTCCCTTTTCCTGATCTCTATTCCACACAGTATGCCAGCTTGTGAAATGACCTTCCTCTACATGAAATCATTTAGCCTCCCTGGCAATCTTGAGGGTAAATAGTACTATTTTTAGAGATGAGAGAACTGAGACCTGAAGATGTTAAGTAACTTGCCGAAGGTCATAAGGTCAACCAGTGGGAATCTGAATCCTGTTTTACTTGGCAAACCCTGTTTTTATTTCCATAATACTGTGCCTCCACTAAGAATATCAACTGTCCAAGTAGTAAAACTGAAACAGTTATTTATCTTTGTGTTTACATCTGTTCTTTTGAAGTAATACATCATGAATCCAAATCTAGTGCTTACATCCTCCTTAGTTAAGCTGATTTAAGGGTTCACAATAAACATGTAACACTTGCTTAATAAAGGAATGAATAGGGGGTATGGATAATGACAGAATGATCTAAAAATTACAACTCTTAAGAAATGTAGTTTAAATTTATTTTCTCCACACAAATAGGAAGATAAGTTAGAATATAGGATGTGCCTATTAAATCAGCTCCAGTTTCCTCTCTGACTTCACCAGTCGACTTACATTGGGGTCCAGAGTATGCTGAACTGTAAGTGATCTGCAATGATCATTTCTGGTTCCTCAGTTGTCCCTTTGAGGGGACTACAAACTTAATCATGTCAGACTAGGTCATTTACAGGCTCAAAATACTTCTAAACATCCATGATGATGGCCTGTCCATGACTTTCCCTTTTTTGTCTACTAAAAAATAATACACAGTGTGGGATCAGCCTTAAGTCAAGATTTGATCCTTTTACAAGTGCTAAGTATCGCCAGAGGTATCTGTGCTATTTCCAGACCTCTCTTCCAGAGCATGGAAGAGAATGGAAGAGTGTGAGTGTCTGGGGTTCTAGCACATGTCTTGCATCACAGATGTTATTCTGACTGAAGGCAAATCAGAAAGTCACCCTCAGCTTTAAAAGAATTAGGTAATATTAAAAAAGAGCTCAGGATCCACACCAAGCTGAAAATATGCGAATATATTGTAGAAACGAATACAGATCTGTACCCTTAAGGCTGGGGATGGAAAGAAAGGTAAAGATGTTGAAATATATTTTAGAGTACTGTAGTCAGCACTGTTTTCTAAGCCAACCATAGGATGTCTGCTTTTCTTTTTTCTCATGAATGAACACTAGATTCAAAAGCAAACTGAATGATTCTTATGTAGCCTGATGAAGTTTTGACTTCATGACCTAGAAAATATACAATAAAATTTCAGTTTTGATGTCACTTTAATTAGAACATTGGCTCTTAGGCTCACTGCAGGTTTTCTTCATAATCAAACAATAAGACTGGTAGGAGAAGGCATTCATTTTTTTACAGAATAGAAAATTAAAGGGGTGGTTTTCTCATCCTTACATAGCCATTAAGGGAAGAAGTTACTATTGAAATATTGATCCTTAAATTTCTATTCTAGAATCACTTGTCCTACTTCCCCACATTGCATTTCTAAGTAGAAAATAATTTTACTGTTTTGGAAGTTCTGGACAACTAATTATGTACTTCAATATAAGGTCATTGTAATTATTTTTTTTTTGGTTTTCCAAAAATGGATCTAGTTTAATTCCACTTCATTATTTTATTTTGCTTCCTTTTATACCTGGAAAAATTCTCTTTAATATTTTACATTTTTATGGATATCACTTATGCCTTGCATTAATATCACACAGCCATTCATTTAAGTATTCTTAAGTTAATCACACACAGCAAGTAGATCCAGTTCCCCTTAGTTTAATGTGTTAGGATGAATATTTCATTGTAATCACACTGATGGACTCGATTTGAAAAGTTGAGTGGTTGTTTGAGTGGAATGAATGGCTTTGACACTTAACAGCTAGAGTATACTTTCTTTATTCCAGAATAACTTGGCGGAGATTAATTTTAAAACAAATTTCCTTAATAATAGGAGTAATGAATGAATGATTGAGTCATCTGCATTTACTTTCCTTTTTCACCTTCAAGAACAACTAGTGCAAAATCGAGTCTCTGGCACAATGAAATTAGTTTTCAAAAGAGTTATTCTTTGTTCACTAACAGCTCCATTCCCACACAGACTTGAAAATGTTGAGAAATAATTAAAGGTAAAAAGTTCAAAGGACTAAAAATGCTGCAAGTGGATGAACCTCAAAAACAAGATGCTTGGTAAAAGAAAGCTGTCATAAAAGACCACATATTACAGAGATCCACTTTTGTGAATTGTCCAGTAAAAACATGTATGTAGGGACAGAAAACAGAAGAGTGGCTGCCAGGGATGGAACAGGAATGAAGAACAAGTGTAAATAACCTGAAGTGTAAACCAGGCTGATGGGAATGCTCTAAAATAAGATCAACAAGCAGAAACAGTATCTGACGTGGTGAATCCTTCAAGTAGAGGATGTAGAACAATGGGTTACTACTTCTGAAGCAATTCAGGTTGAATTCATCATTATTCTTTAAGACCAAAGACAGCCAACCTATAAGACCTGCACTGCTTGTTTTTCAACAGAGTTGCTGTCATTTCAAGTCCAGATTTAAAACTTTCCCACCATTTCCATTTGGAAACCCTATGTAGGAAGCAGTCTGTCTCATTTAACTTATTGTTCTTAGCACCTGGTACAGTACTGGGCACCTAGAACATATTTAGAAATACATTTGGCATAAATTAAGATAAACTCACATTTTCTGGTGGATCAATCAGGCAAGTTCAAAAGCCACAGTGAGATAGGTGGAACACAGAAAGAGCTTTAACAAAACTTCATAGCATAAAGAAAGATGATTCATTTAGCTGGGGATGGAGGAAGAATTATAGTAGAAGTGATATTTGAAGTGGCCCTTGAAAGATGAGTGGAATAAAAGAGGACTTGTAAAGGATTTTTCAAAAAATAGTATCTATTTCATGTTGGTACCCTAAGATCCAAATTTAGAAATGGTGAATTGAAATTTTTCATTTTATTTCTAATGTCAATATAGTTTAGAAAAATGCACAGTAAATATCAAGATACATGTAAGGTACACCACTGTCTGCTGTTTTATAATTTCATATGATTTGGATTGTGTAAAGGACAGCATATCTAGTTAAAACACAAGAAGAAAATAAAGTGATAGCATCTCTGTGTTATCCCCGGAAAAGTCTTCAGATTATGGAGAATCTACTTTCTCTTCTTGCTACAGAGAAAGTTGTTTCTCAGACAGGAGTCCTAAATGTAATTTTAAACTAAAAAAATTTATTTGTTGACAGAAAAACAAATAAATTTTACTTTAGAAACATTCATCCTTAGAGCATTGAATGGATACTTCATAAGGGGAAACTGAATTTTATTACTTAGAAAATACACTTTCTTCCAAGACCATGAGATGACGAACAGCTCATCAATAAAGATATAAACTTCCTCTTATGAACATATACATAATTTGGAAGACTGGAAATTGTTTCTGAATCACATCCTTAAATCCAAATTTGTATAGGAAAAAAAAATTATGTTATACAACTTTTTTTTTTTGCCAAAAATGCATAATCTGATTCTAGCCATAGGAAATATCAGTCAAACCTAAATTGGATATTTTATAAAAATAGTCAGCCTAAATTCCTCAAAAATGTCAAATGCTATGAACAACAACAATAAAAGGTTGCAGAACTATTTCAGACTGAAGCAAAAAAAGAAAGAAAAATAATGGGGAGGGGTATGCAACTATAACTAAATGAAATGTCTAATCTTGACCTGGATCCTGAATTAGAAAGCAAACTGGTAAAGAACCATGAGTGGTAGTAAATTTGAGATTACTTTAAAATGAAGTATAACAAGGAATTTATGGGTTTGCCTTAACAGATCTTCTAAGAAAGCACCAGATCACTTAGACTTGATAGTCCTTTGCCACAAATTTTGTTTTTCTCTTATACCACCTGGAACCAGTCCCAGTAGATATGAACCAGTTCCAACCTCTTCCCATGGGTTCTGCATAGCACCCATTGGTCCAAACTGGCTCCAACTGGATTAAATTGCCTCTAAATGGCTTGGATGTTCCCTCCTCTGCTCTGATGTTCGCTAAACAGCTCTAATTGGGTTGAATAAGCTCTAATCAGCTCAAATAGTATCAAATGGGCTCCAACAGACACGAACCAGCTCTAACCAACTTGAACCAGGTCCACCTGGCTCCAACAGACTTGAACTAACTAGAACTGGCTTAAAGTGAATCCAACCAACTTGAACTGGCTCCAACAGGCTCTCTCTCACTCAAAACTACAATTGGTTTGAATAGGGTCCAACTGGCTCCAAGTGGCTTGAACTAGTTCTGATAGGCTCCATCTAACTCAAACAGGCTCTAACTCACTCTAATCCACTTTAGCCAGATCCAAACATCTCCAATCTCAAACTGACTGACCTGGCTATACCAGATCCAGATCCAACAAACTCTAACTGCTTGGACCAGCTCCAATTGGCTTGAACTGGCTTTGATAGTCTCTATCTGGCTCTAATTAGCTCCAACTGGCTAGAACTGTTTCCAACCAGCTGAAAGTGACTCCAACTAGATGCAACTGGCTCCAATAAGATCTAAATGGCTCAACCTGCTCTAGCTGGATTTGCATGTTTCCAAATAACTCCAACCAGCCTGAATCAGCTCCAAATGGAGCCAAAAGTCTGCAACTAGTTCCAAAATTCCCTAGTTTGCTCTGAAATGCTTTAAACATCTGTAATTGAGTGAACCAGCCTGAAGTGGCTCAAACTGGCCTGACCGTATCCAACCAGATCTAAACCATACAACTGCTTCCAAATGGCTCCAAATTTCTCCAATTGGCTATGACCAGCTCAGATTGGCTGAAACTAGGACCTACCAAAGCCAACTGGCTCCAAATGGCTCTAGCTGGTTGAAGCCCATTGGAACCTGTTGGATCTGGTTGAGGCTGGTCAACTGGAAACAGCTGGAGCCAGTTCAAGCTGGTTGGATAAGGGTTCAAGCCTGCTGGAGTAGGTTCAAGTTGGTTCATTATGACTACAGCTGTTTAGAGCAATTTATAGAAGATTAGTTAAGGTTAAAAGACGGTTGGAGGTGGCTGGAAATGATTGGATGGAACTGGTTGTATCCTGTTCAAGCTGGGTGGAACCAACTGGAGTCTGCTGGATCTGGTTTAAGTTAATTGTAGCCATTTGGACACAGTTGAATCTCATTGGAAGGGTTGGCACCAGCTGGATATGATTGTAGCTGGTTTGAGCTGGTGGTAGTTGGTTTGAGTCAGTTGGACCTAGCTCATGCTGGTTAAATCCTGTTTGAACTGTCAAGAATGCACATTTGAGCATTTCAATTCAACTTTAGAAACGGAAACCAAAAAATAAGCAGATCTGTAATGAAACAACAACAAAATCAAATAGACTTTGGTTCATCTAAGTTTCAGGTTTATTTAGTGTTATTTTCTTATAACTTAGTGGTGATCGCCAGGCTTATATTCTTGATACTGCAAACCTTTTTTTAAAGAGAAATCATAGAAAAAGAATTTATTTCCTTTGCTTGGTGAAGAAAAAAAGACTCAAACATAGAAGGATTACTTAATAAAGTTAGGAATAAGGGTATCATGTATAACCACAAAGGGCTAATAAAAAAGCATTTTTCTCTGTTTGGCCATAAATATTAAATGGGATGAACCCATTGCAGATATCTGTTTCCTTGGAAACCCACTCAATTGAAACTCCTGCAAAAAAATATCATGAACTTTTTTCCCTTAAAGGGCAGGAGGTTCTTTTACTTACATAGTTTTGACCTTTAGTTTTATATCTTAGGCTTATTATAAAAAGTTTTTTCCAGAGCTAGGCAAACAGAGCCAAATAAGTACCTTTTCATTAGTTCTGAGGCTTAGCCTGTGGTATTATGGCCTTTATAGCTGCACATTACAGGGAAACTATGGGACTATGGATAGTTGGGGTAAAATCTGCCACTCACTGAATATTGCCAGACTAATAAACCATCAACCCACACATAGTATTCAAACTCAAATGTCTAGTGACTTCATAATATAGACAATTGAGTTGAATAGTCATATTTGTAAAACAGTGCAATATTTTAAGAGGCAATGAAGCTTAATAAAGCCATGTCCCTTGTGTAAGTCAGTAGTGACGAATGTCATGGGGATGGAGATTCACCAAAGATAATTTTGTTTCAGGTCAATGCCATGGAGAGTGGCTGTGGACTAGCTAGTATCTCTGACTCTCATTCCCAAAACTCAGCTGTCCTGATTTCTAGTATCCTTGCAGTGCAGAGAGAGAAACAGGGTGATATTTATCCCACTGTAAACCAGGGAGGTTGAATTGGTCCAGAATCTGAAAGACTATTCTATAAGTATTGCTCATCATTAGCATCAGTTACAGATGCAACAATCCCTTTGTAAGTGTAGGTTGTAGTCACATATGAAATAGTTCCATAATATGCTTGTCTATTTTGTCTGAAATGTCACTATTAGAGGTGAACCTTGGCGTGGTGTCTCCTTATTTCCAGGGTTTCTTACAACTCAACACCTCTCCTGGAGAGGCAATAATAGAAGGTAGTATGAGGCTCCAATACCTTCAGAGGATTTTATGAGTATACTATGGAGCACGAGTATATCTCCAGAAATCGAAGGTAAAGGAAGCCTAGACTTACTGGACACTGAAAATAGGAGTCTGGACAGCTTACAGTCTCCTTTGTTCCTGCAGAAGCTGTCCCACAGAGAAGCAAGGACACTGGAAGAGATATATGAGGAACCAATTTCTCAATCCTGGAGCTGGTACTATATTTCTAAGATAATCAGAGCTTATATTTTGGGGATCAGTAGTGATTTAATGTATTTCACCCTGTTTTCCAAAACAAGGGAAATATGGTTACCATATTGGAGAGGTACTTTTAAGTGGTGTGTGAATTGGTTTCTTTACTCAATTTCCGGAGAAAATTAGTGATTTATCTGAAGTTAAATAGTTGCTGAATGTCAGAGCCAGGTCTTTTGTTCTAAAGAGTCTCTATGTGCATCCTAAGTGCCAGGAAACACTGACATGTTAGGCCAACTTTATTACTTGAGGATCCTTAGACTATTTTACTCAGCTTTATAGAAGTAAAGTTGACTAAATTATGATATTTAAAGCATACATCTGATAACATGATAACTTAGATGCTGTGAAAGACCTTTTCCCATCTGACCTATCATCCGTCTGTCTATCTATCTTTTTGAGTAGTACATTTAAGTTCTATTCTTTTAGCAAATTTCACTTATAAAATATAGTATTATTCTTGAAATATCTTGATAGCCTATGATCAATACTTCACTCACACATTAAAAAAAATTAAATTGGAACTTTTTTGTATTTTTATAATGTGCTCAGGGTCAGCCCTTGGTAAACACTGAGAAAGTGAGGCAGTCACATTTATTACAGGGCACTGTGTCAGAACTGTACCAGTGAGGAGCACACCCCTCCTGCTGCACAGTGCACAACCTGGCAATCCAATAATGGCACTTGGTAGTTCTGCTCTTTCTGTTTCCCTCTCTCATCTTTTTCCTGCACCCTTTATCCCTTTCATAGCTTCTTTCAATCCCACTCTTCCATAGACTTCTACGAACTCAGATAGGAATCTGATCTAATTCATCCACTTGGAGATACCTGCATCTTGATAAGATAATCCAGCCAGTAGGTTTGCATATTGAAAGAACATAGAGAAAGAGCAATGATGAAATTGTAGGCATTCGGGGCAACCTGTGTGAGAGACCTGGGTGGGGAAGGGAAAAAAATTGAATTACAATGGTCCTCTATAAGAGCTTTCTTAGGCTGACACTCCTTCAACTTCAGTGCAAAGTCTCTAAGTTAGCTGTCTACATTGTTCTCAATTTTGTCTGAAAAAGATCTATTGGAAGCATTAGGGATATGGTTATTGTATCTGTTTCCTCAAATCCAGAATATTCCCAGCATTAGAAAATTCAATCCTGCCAGTGGTTACTTTCACATGGACATTCTACCTCCCCACTATCCTATCTGCTTCTCATAGTCTTTCTAAGCTTCTTTACAAAAACAATAACACTCATTTATTGATCATTCACTGTGTCTCACAGAATTAGCTAGGAACTTGGTTCTTTCCAAGAACTCTATGAGAGAGGGTTTCCATTCATTATGCAGGTGAAGAAACTGAGGCCCAGACAAGCCAAATGACCTGCTTAGTTGAGGGTCAGTGACTGGTACGAGGCAGTCAGAATCCAACTTTAGACTGTGCAACAAGGAGTGTATTGAGGTCACTGCTGCCAGCTTGACTGCTCTGCACTCCCTGAGAGGAGACAAGTGTTGCCTCTATGGTTGGGAGTACTTCCTTTTTAAAGGTTTTTGTTTCTTTTTTTTTTTAGATTAAAAAAATATTTATACATACAAGAACTGGGGTGTAGGCCAGAGGTGTGGGGAGGTGAGAAGATTCACTGGAGGCAGCGTAGGGAGCAGAACAGGCAGATCCCTGAAATACCCTGCTGAGGCGAATAGCAGCCAAAACAGGAGAGGTCTGCTGCACATGTAGGTCACCTCCCAGGAATCCAACTCATGCTGCAGTGGCTGGCAATAACATGATAGCACTAAGATCTTAACTCCTGCACCACCAGGGAGGTTCCCTTTTCTCACCTTTTTGAGCATAAGAAAGTATAATGATAAACAATGATGATGCATGGGCCAGACTGCTTGAATTAAATTTCAGCTTAGCGCACTTTTTTTTTTTACTTTTCTTGATGATTTATTTAAATTTAAATGAATTTAAAGATATCTTGATTGTTGCTATGGACTCTTTCAATTGTTTATGGCTTTGTTATCGCTGTGTACATGACAGTTTTGCTTATCTTCATTTATGTTTATTCAGTTTGTCAAAGTATTTCCAGGTCAGAAAGGCTGATAGAAACAGGAGGAGGATGGCATAAGGCTAAGAGATTGTTTATATTCTAAGAATGGTTATCATATTTTCTCTGCTGAGTGGCAGGCACTATGCTGGGCGTTTCACACACATCATCTTTCTTCACAACAAATCTGAGAACAGATATTATTACTCTATTTAAAATTAAGTGAACCAATGGTCAGAGAGGTTAAAAATTTGCCCTGAGCTTGTAAATTAAAAAGCAATAAGTTAACCTAAGCCTGTCTGAGTGGAGAGCACAGGATCTTCACATTTAAGGAAAACTACACAATGCAGTCTAATTGCAAACATTTATTTGAAGGCAGTTATATATGCAGTTGATATTAGCATTATCCTTTACCCACTCTTTCCTTTTTAAGGTTTCTACTGTCTCCAAGTTGATGTGCATCCAGCAACTCTTCTCTATGCATGGGCTGCAGTTGCAATGATACAGACTTTCAAGAATGTATTTGGGATCTCACTGTACTCAATACTGCTTCTTCATATATGTTCCTAAAATGACTGCTTTTTAAGAAGATCATTATTTTCTAAGACACTTAGATATCTAGTTTATCTAGATATTCTCCTATGGAGGTCATTTGAATTGCTTTCAGCTTTTTAGTAATAAAAATGAAGGTGCAAAGAAAACTTCTGAACATAGATCTTTGTGCCTGTGCATAGGTGTTTCTATGGGATAGAGTCCTATCAGAGGGAAGGCCAGGCTGAAACACCTGTAGTCCACCCACCACCTCAGGTGGCATCTCAAAGAAAACCAAAGCTGGATGGAACAAAGCCTTGAATTTCTGACATTTGCCTTCCTGGAACACCACCTAGTTTCTTGGCTTTTCCTCCACATCCACTCTAGCTGATTGCTTTTTTCCCTTTTCTTGTCTTCTCTGTTCTGCTTATGGGGTGCTTGTCCCTGACTCTGAAGTACCAAATCACATGGTTCTCCTATATATACCAGAAGTTGGCAGAGAGCACTTATTCTCCTGTTGATGGCTAAGACGCCCAGAGTGCCCTTGAGATATATGAACCACATTTGGCTCTCACAGGCACTGCTGACCCTACTGACTGCAGAGCAGGGGCAGAGTGGAGAGAAGTAGAGGGAGCAGATGGTTGGTCTGTTGGAAAGACTCAAGTTTTCTAACCCTCCATCTTCTAAAATGTCATTTTATGAAGATGTCCTTGCATTCTACTTAAAGATAAAGCTAGTGATCACCTGCTAAAGATGTGAATGTCTAGCTTGAAGGATTATAATGCACACAATGACTTGGTGTTACATCTCTCATTTTTAGTACATTTTGTTATTTGGGTCAATGGGAATTATACATCATTTAAAATTGTCATTGCTGATTTGATTCACTTTCTTCTCCTTATGAAGAGCATGAGTTAATAGTCTGCCCCTTTGCTGACATAAAATATTGTTTTAAAAATGAGTTTAACTTGTCTAAATCTTGGGGACTGGTTTAATAAATTGTGGTATATCTATAAGCAAGAATAATCTATGGCCAATAAAAGTCAGGATTCAGAAGAATATTTAATGACAGGGAAAATATCCATGATATATTATTAAGCATTAAAAGCCTTAAAGTGCTGCTTTATATATAGTGTGATTCCACCTTTATAAAAAAATACGCACTGAAAAAGGGCTGAAATATAATACAGATTTAAAACCGCCCATCCTGGAGGATGGAATTTAAAATGATTTTGTTAATAATTATTTTTATTGAGCTTTTGGGAAATTTCCACTTTTTTTTTTCAACAATGACTGTGGAAGAGCAAGTAATTTATTAGTACAATTATTTTGACTTCTTTTTTTCCTTCCTGGGTATGAAACTCAATCAGAACAGAGAAAATTCAGTGCAGTCACCAAGTTGCTACCATCCTTTTCCTGATGCAACCAGGGGAACTGGGTCAGTCTAGCCTCATTTCTCCCATCAGATCCATGTGAGGTCCCTGATTGACATCACGGGCAAATATTCAAGTATGGAGGGCTGACTGGGGCCAGCAGAGCTGATTAGATTCTGCTATAGAGGTGCGTGTATCTGTCTAGGCTTCATTCTTGTGGAATTGGTGGGGTCTGGAGGTTCCTGGAGAGTTCAGGAGGTGTGAGAGGACTGAATAGAGAAACATTAAAGGAACTTAGGAAAGGATCAGGGTCATGGTTAAACAGAGTGGGATTCTCAGACAGGCTCAAGTCCCAGAGGGCTGTGTTACCATACAGAGTGCTTAAGAAGAAAATGCCTCGGTAATTAAGATAAAGCTTCAATTAAGAATGGAGACAGACACTTAGGTGACTTCACCAGGTGCGGTTAAGGAAGGGAAGAAAAATGCACATTACACAAGTATCCACTAGGTGGCAGAGGCTCTCCTATACTAAGAGTAAGAGCATTCTAAGGCAATTCAATATATCCAGGTCTTAAAAATCATCAGGAAGGGGGACGTAGGGGGCTCAAAACAGGGTAGAGAAGAGCACAAAGGGCTATGTGATGGTTCACGGGTGAACTGGTAGTGGTATTTTTACAGGGAATACACCTATAAGGAGAAAACATACAAGCATACATTGTACAAAAATGAATGATGTAAATATATACCACACACACACATATTAAAGAATGACCAGGAAGTATGGTTAAAACACAGGTTCCTGGAGCCCTCCCTGGTGGCGCAGCGGATTAAAGCACAATACTAATACTAAGCAGCTAAGCCGCTTCAGCATGAGTTCGATTTACACCTTGGAGGTGATCTGCATGGTGCGGCAGACCTCTCCTGACCCACCTGCTGCTCCCCTCAGCAGGTGGCCTGTTCTGCTCCCCACTCTGTCTCTGGTGAATCTTCTCACAATCTTTTGCACCTCTGGCCTATACTCCAGTTCTGTATGCATAAATAAATAAATCTTAAAACAAACAAAACATGGTTCCTGGAGCCTTTTCCAGAGTTTCCAATTCATAAGTCTGGAGTGGGGCCTGAGAGTCTGCATTTTTAACAAGTTCCAAGTGCTGCTAGTGCTGTTGTTGGGTAATCTTTGAGTATCAACAAATAGATCATCTCAGACTTGTGAGGGAGGATGTGGTCCTGGTGACTGAGCAGTCAGTTCAATTGGTGACAGATAGTCCAGGGCGGTACAATATGGAGATATAAGGGGTGTTGGGGAAGGGGAAGAGGGAAGGGAAGGGGAAAGAGTCACTTAATGCCATCTGCTGTGGTGTTAGAGCATATTTGAGTGGTGGGCTCTGCAGCAGAATGTAAATTCTCACTCTATATATTTAAATGTGTCACTAATCAAATTGCTTAGAATGTAGTTAAATGTGTTACCAATCAAATTGCTTAGAATGCTTGTAGAGGGTATATGCAGATTAACGAGAAGGCTGTATTCAGAGACTAGAATGAAAAACAAAACATTTCATATATATAGCAAAAATAAACCTAAAGAAGAAAAAAATCAAGAATACTGTAAAAGATAAATCAGTGATTCTCCAACTACCTGACATGAAGGACCATTTAAAAATAAAAAAGTTCCAGTCCATCCTGGCCCAATACATAGTTTATTGCATAAGACTCTTATCTAGCTCTGGCTACACATTGCTGACCAGATAAGTTTGGCAATAACCAGCCAGGCTCTATGCTGTTTAGCAAGATGAAGTCACTGATCACATATTTGAATGTCAGTGGCAATATAAATTGTAATAGAACTTTCTAGAGCATACTCCCATTTTCTGTGATTGCTTCAATAGAACAGTAAAAGTAATCATTTGCAGAATCATGCTCATTTACAAACCTCACACAGGGTTGCACTGTGCCAAACTGGCTACTTCATTGATTTTGGAGATGGGCTTTCTGAGCAACTTCACAATGTAAATTCTTTTGGGCCCTGTGCTGAAGATCCTTCACTTTTTGTATCCTTCAGGGACATTGGCATCTTACCCATTTTGGGCCCTTGAATGGGACTACTTGGATGTTCTTTTGACACTGCTGCTATTTATTTATGCTGGGACATGATGGACACCATTTTGAATCGTGCAGACACTCAGTAAACACAAAGGGGATGAATACATGGAACTACAACAGGCCTGAGATATCAAACATGCTTGGAGATAGACAGTCAGGAAATAAATGTCCAGCATAGGTGGACATCAAAACCGAATTCTCTTCACAGTAACTGCATAAGCTAGCACACAAGCAGAGCAGACAGAAAATCAACTGCACACACACACAAAAAGAGCATCTAATTACACTGTGTCCCTCCCATGGTGCCTGACTAAATGTAGGTGTCCACCTGAACGCTGTTTAGTTTTTTTGGATTATGGCAGTGTAGACTTTCTGGTGGCATTTTTATGCTGAACCAAAGTATGTATCGCATCAGTGCCAAGGTGAACATGGTAGTTAGGAGAGTTTGCTTTCATTGTTTTCTTTTCAATGCTGAACTCTTGAGGAAGAACTTTTGTATTTTCTCAACAAGTAATTTTTGACTTTACACAAAAGAGAGTAGAATGAAAGGAAAATGGATTCTTAACTGTAACATCCCTGAAATGCCATGTACCACCCATTCATCTGTTCTTACCAAGCACACAGTACAGCCCAAGAAATTGATGTAATTTAATGGTGCATAGTTAATAACAATGACCACAGCAATAATGATAGCGACTATATAGAGAACACTATATGAAAGGTATTATGATAAATACGCAAATACATTACTTTATTTCAATCTACCAACAGTCACATATGATATATCTAAAGGACAGAATGTCTAACCCAGAAATAACAGACTCAAAAATGTATGCTCTGAACAAGTAGTCTATTGTGGGTCTTTGATCCAAATAGAGATCCTTTTCTTTTGCTTTTTAGGTGAACCAACAAATTTAAAAGTGTATAATGTTGGGAACTTTATGTGTATCCAAGGTCAAGATTTCTCACAAATGACAGGCATACAGATAGGCTGTATAAATGCATAAATAGGTGTGTAAATGAATGAACATTGATAACGATGTGAATGAATCAAATAGTTTCTGAGGCTCTTAGATCATGAGGATGCTATGATTTCCCTCTAGCTCCTGACTATAAATCAAGGACTGACAAACTTTTGATCCTAGCTCATGAAATTTGAAGATACAACTGATTAGAAATATTAAGACCAAATCTCAATTGTTTTATATCAAACATAGCTGTCCTCTATATACCTGCTGCTGTCCTCTGTATACCTTCAAAAAAAAAAGTTTGTTCTTTTTTCTAAGTTTTCCTGTCAAATTCCCAGATATCTTACATAGTAAAAGTGAGAAAATTTCCACAAGAGAATGTGTACAATTTTGCCTGCTCTCACATCAGCACTTACAATACGATTTTATTATTATTTTCAGATAATCCTACCTTCAACAAAAACAATCTGCACATTCAACTTCCTCGGTCAGGTGATTTCAGAAAAGCTGAAAACCAGCAGTTTTTGAGAGATAAATAGAATCATGTGATTGTGTTCAAGTTAGAACAATTTTCAAAAGCCCTTCATGGTTCATAGATAGAAGTCTTTAAACATTTACTGATAGTTCTTGGTATGTGATTACCAGATTTTCCAGCACACAATTCAAAACTTTATCATGAGTCAACAATCCTAGAGAAGAACTAAAAAGACCTTTTCAAACTATCATGCCAAATTGGAAAGGAGTGGAAATTAGGTGAACTTGAACATATGAAGACACAAATTGATTTATTGGGCATTTAAAGACACACATTGATTAAAGAAGCAAAGATTTTGGGAAACCCTAAGACAATAAAGCGATCAACACAAAGACATCTGTCAGGGTGGAGGTGATGGGAGGTGAAGACCAGTTAAATCTAATGCAATTAGACTTAGGGCTAGTTTAACTTTTTTTTTTTTAATGAAGTGACAATCTTCTAACACTATAATCTCACCTTTCAGGATGATGACATGGGGTTTAAGGAGTAAAGAAAACAACTTCAAACCTTTCTTTTGAGTGTGAATTGTCACTTTAGGTTAGACTTTAAGATTCCCCCAGGGCAAAGAAATGTACCCACAAAAACACACGCACACATACGTCTAAGCAAGTTGTTATATAATGATAGCAAAGCCGGTTTCCATTCAGATTCAAAAATAGAACTTAAGCCAAATCTAACAAACGTTCGGTTAATTAGAGACATAAAAATGTCCTTAGGGCCCTCCACAACACAAAACTAAAATCAACTACTTTCATTTGGAACCCACTTATTTATTTATGTTTAAAAGAAGATTAGCAGAAGAAAAAGACCTCCCAACAGAACAGAGAAAACGCACAGACACGCTCGGCCATCGTGAATGGAGGCTGAGCACACAGTTCTAATAAGGAATAGTTTTCCTTGTTGAGACACTGATATGGTCTACTAAAAATTGGGTTACCTTTACATTTCTTCTCTTCTGTTTGGAAGGTCTGGGCACTTTGGGTGCTCTGATCATTCACATCATCATGGTCCAGATGGAATATCGAGCTAGTCCAAGTGGCCTGGATGAGATGTGGTGATGACTGTTCATTTTTCAAGGTGCTGCGCCTCTCCGCATGGCTCTTCCTGTGCAGGCAGGCTTCAGACATCCCTACTAGCTTCCAGTTGTGCTCTCGGTCTGGACAGTGCTTCGGTTTGTCCCAGGCTGGAAGGCCATTTTCTGGAGGGTTGAAAAACATGAGATGACGAGCTGTTGGCATTGTCAAGATTTTGTGGAGATGCAGAGTTTTGGAAGGCAAGTTGTTTCTCAATTCTTTGGGGCTGACAGTATTCACATGCACCTCCACTTGACGGCAGGGATAAGATGCAGAATTTGTCAGCCTCGGGCATTTAGCCACCACAGTTGGATTGCCTGTCGGAGCAATCAACACATTTCCCCTTATTTTTAGTGTTAGAAAGACATTAGTTCCTCCATGGGAAGGCTGTACTTTTGCCACTCCTGCCTCCACGGCAATGGCCCAAGAGCTAGTTGACACCAATTTATGTGAGTGCTTAGATGACCATTTGAGGTCTCAAGGGTCAGAGCTGGCTGTGATCACTTTTCAGATCCTGAGGGCATAAAACATCCAGGATTCAGCCTTGTGTGACCTGGATTTTATCACAGGCTGACCTGAGGGACACCCTGTTACTTAAGTGGGACATGATTGTGGGGATCCATGGGAGTGACAACTCTGTTCTATACTCTTACCCCTAATGAGCAGAAAGAAAAGATCAGATTGTCAAATGGAGATTTTGTAAATGATTTCAGTGTCTCCAAGTGTCGATGTCATCAGAGAAAGAAATCAATTAGTGCTTTAGTTGTGGGGATAATTAAGAGATCTATGAGAAAGTGGAGCCTCAAATCTCTTTATTAACTGTTTACATATATTGCTTTCTGAGGAACATTTAGGGACTTGAAGGTTTGCTCTCTACAAAGTGGGAAACAATGGAAACCTATAATGAAAACCTCCTCACAGGAACCTTCTCTGATGGGAATATTACCTCCTTGCCTATTTTTACTGTGACGGATGTAGAACATACAAATGAACACAATAATATACATAGATATACATTTGTTTATGCATATACATTAAAAAAACAATCCACGTGGTCTTCCATATTCCCAGAAATTCTTAGGCTGCTGTGTGTCAAAATGGGAAAAAATATAGTATTAACAAGATATTTTAAAGTGACCACGTATGGGAGTTAAAAGATTATAATTTGTAAATAAATTTCTTTCATGCTGAAATTCCCAAAGAGCCATAGAACCCTACTGGAGAGACAAATGCATCCTGATCTGTACATAGTTCTGGAATTTTAAGACTGTTTTCTAAACATTTAAAATGACTTTCAATAATTTATCACAAAGATTAAATACGCTTTGGGTTTTTATAAGCACTCAGTCTACAGTTACTAGGGGTCTTCTGTTAATCTTGGTTAAGATGGTGTCTCGAAAAGTGTAATGTGCTCTCAGGCACAGTTGGAAGTAACAACGAGACTTCAGGTTACTCTGTAAAAGTGCTGAGAAATTATAATCATGGAGTAATAATCAACACATAATTTCTTTGTCACCATAAACAGAATGCTGTGGCTTAAAATATCCTAATTGGACCAGGAAGCAATAAACCCTTTAAAAATATCATACAAAACGGTAACTTTGGGATGTAACATTTGGTCTTTGTCAGAGGGGAGTCTTGAAAATTCACTCTATGCAGGACTGTGCTCTAGGCATTGTATCAGGATGTTAAATACATATGATTTTTCTGCCAGAGTTTGTATAGCATTATTTAATGGTTGATGAATCCAAAACTTCTGACCATGTTAGCTACTAGTGCAATTATAGGCACTCATTCTCATTACACATAAGAGAAAAATACATAAGAGAAAAGAAAAGATTAAAAATTTAGGTGATTGTAGTGCATTTCAAACCTTTATATATAGAATCCATTTAAGCACCTATCATCCATAAAGGCTTAAGGTTTTCATGAGCTAAATATAAAGCTGCTGAATGCAAGAGGTAATTCTGGGCCAGAAGAGATTCATTATCTCTTCAGATCCATTTTCACCTATATATCTATAATGTCTATTTTATTTTAAGGGACTCTAAATCCTCAGCAAATTGCATCCTATGGAACTCCATTTTAAGGAATGTTAAAGTTACCACACTATTTTGTAAAGTCGCCAACATTTGAGTTTTCTGCAGAAATCCTTACAATTTGGTATGAATTCTCCTGGAGGAATAGAAATGAAGAAACACAGCTGAAATGGCTAGTTATTGCTTTTGAGGGCAGGGAGTTTGTAAACTATGCTTGGATCAGAGGTGCTGAAAGGCCTCCACCTCAGTAGGACATTCCTCCTTATAACTCAGCCTATTGAATATCCTTCGGGATGTCCCCTGGGCCAGCAAGAAGGGGTTTCTTCTAAGTGAAGAGTTTATGTTTGGGGTGAGACAGGGAATAAGATTGCCTTCCATTTTCTTAAGAACAGAAAACTGATAGGTTTGGGAAAAGGGTTTCATTCACGAGAGGCATTTAAATGCTCAAAATTACTGTCTGTAATTACATTCACCATAATGATATTCAGTTGCTTAATTGGTGGGTTTATTGGTTGGAGTTCTGCTGGGAAACCTGGGGACTGAGAGGTTCTGGTTGGGTCATGGGAAAACTCAGCAGAGATTTCTTTACGGATTCTTGATTCTTATCCTCCCAAGAACCAGGGGTGGGTGGGAAGAAGCACATATGATTCTGACTTCATTCCCCATGAGTGGGAAGGCACTCACTACAACAGGTTTCTTAAATTATGCTCCTGGGGAGGCCATCACTGATGAACTCCAAGTTCTGCCACGTGTTTGCTTGGTGACAATGGTTGTCAGGAATTTCCTATTTCTATGTCAAATGTTCATATCCTTTGGTTACCCTAAAACTCAAGCCGATGAGCTATTTCTTTACAGGGGGATTAACATAAAAGATTAAGTTATGATTTCAAACTGGTGAGTATCAGGATCACCAGACGCACTATTAAATACACAGAAGACTGGGTTTGTTACAGCAGGATGGGAACAGGGCATTTGTATATTTACTAAGTTCTCCAGTAGCAGTTGAGATCTACAGGGTTAAGAAAATCTAAGGTAAGTAAACAAATTATCAGTCGCTTTCAGATAAGGGCATAGTCTCTTTCTTGGATTGTATTAAATAGCCTTGGAGTAAATTTGCATTATAATAAAATGTATCAATTGTTTTGGGTTCGACTGCATAAAGCATTAAAAGTCAGATGTTAATTGGATGCACTCTTATAAACTGCAAATATGAATGTAAGTAAATATTCACTCCAACGGCCTGTTCTTCTGAACATTATCTGGGACACAATGTACACAGTTGTAGAAATAGTTATTTTTTTAAAAGGGGATTCTAGAAATGATCATATCTCGCTATTCACATTAAGTATGATTCTTTGCTCCTTAATAAATCCCAGCTAGCATCTTGCCATTACTGCTTCATTTCAGACACTAAGATAATTAACAACTTAATTTGTCAGCTATGATACAAATTAATAAATAAATAGAACCAGAGACTAACTAGAGAAAGTCATATGAAATATAACTAAAACAAGTAGGCACATAATAGCTTGTGTGTGAGATTTGAATGATTGAGCCTGTATTAGCTGACCATAAATAATTCCTGTGACTGTGAATGACACAGCATTTAAAGGGCTCTTTTATAAAAAGGAACATAGATAAATCTTATGAACGTAATTACCTATATATTATCTCTGGAAATTTCATTAAAGATGATAGACAATAAATCTGTCCATCAAAAAGGAGAATTAAATGAAAATATTCAACTATTTCAGGACACAAAAGCAAGCTGATACCTTAGCAAAAACATTCAGGCAAAGAAAATAGGGTCATGACAGTGTGGTGAGGAAGGGAAGCTGAGAGGGCTGGGAATTTCATGGCATTCATTAAAGAGTGTTTAATTTATATTACAAGGCAATCAAGATTAGCCACTGACACCCCAAACCATATTCGGTGTCAGGGAAATTCATATATAAGACATATATAAACTTGGTATATATATTTGCTTTGCAAACCCAGGGACTATGTGGAATTAACACGGTATAGCACCAAGCTACTAAGTGCTACAACTTCCCTCTAACTTCCATTTCAATACATAAATTTTATTACCCTTGCTGAATCCTCAGACTATGTACACTTCATCTGATTTTATTTGGGGGGTTATGTAGAACTGAAGACAATTATTTGGTGGTGTATTTACTGTGGCTGAGCTAGACATTTTATTCTTCATGAGCCTTCAGAGGAGTGGATCAGTGATATACTGTCTGATTGGAGAAGCACTTCATCTGCTTTTCCTTCCTTTGTTGTTGACAGAAATGTTTCCATTTTTGCTTTAGTTCGATGAGTGACCATTGACCTATTAATAGCTCCAGTTTCACTGGACTTTGAAAGTTCTATATAAACAATGCTCATTGTCTTATTCAATTTTATATTCATAACTGGCCTTTCTACTTTCACTCAGTCACTCAATAACAGTCTTTTGCTTCCTTTTGCAAGAAGGGTAGATTTCCCACTTTTAAAAACATAATCATGACTGCATTTCTCAACGAAGATAATTGAAAGTGAAAGCCCCTCTGAGCATTTACTAGTTGAAAGTGGACCCCTGGTATGGCCTTGATGTAGGCTCTGTTTTAGTGGAGGTTGGAGGCTGGAAGCCTGGAGTGGTAGAATCTCAATATTATTTAGAAAATATAACACAGACAGATAGAAATACCTCTGAAGCTAACAGAGTACATATAGACTTTATCCAGGGATTTCTTTCACACAATCATAGATGTTTAACACAGCATTAGTTAGTACCAACTGATTAGTACCAACGACCTGCAATAAAGGGGAGCTCAGCCATGAGCAGACACTACAGCACAGCTCAGACGTGTCCTGTGCACAAAGAAACTAGATGCCTCCATTCCTCCCAGTTTTCAGACTAAGTAAATCAGTCACTTTTACTTTGGTGTTTGCATTCCATGAAACATTTTACCTAAGCCACAGGTTTTGTTCATTGTTCATTACCCAAAGTTTTGCTGGAGAGATCCAGGACAGACACCAGAGCACAGCTTTGCAGGACCTCCAAAACACAACATACTCCTTTTAGTGACATCTGGGCTGGGATGGGCCAGTGGCCAGAAGACAGGACACTGGCTTGTGTCCCACCAGCTTTGAAGCCCTGTAGGGTGACTTTGCTTGGCCTGGAAACCTTGGAGGGACTGGGAGCTGCAGAAGTGGAGTTACCACTACTTACTTCCACTTTTTATGGTCTCTATAGGTGGTGCTTCCTCAGTGGAAGTCACAAGACCTGTCAATCTGTAATATCTTGGCAAAGGGTGTGTGTGTGTGTGTGTGTGTGTGTGTGTGATTTCTCCAAAATAGAGAAAAGTAAAATTGTTAACTATTTCAAAAGGAAATTTACTGTCATTAGTTTCAAGAATAGCAAGGCAGAGCTCCATGACTTTTCTGAGGCTCACTAGTAAACCCAAGTGAAAATGCCATCCAGTGTTACTGTGAGTCAACATAGAACAATTTCTAGCATTGAGCAGAAATAGAATACGTGCTCAAAGTGTTTCCTTCAACTTCACTAGGAAGAATGACAGGGATCAACTCCACAATGCTCAATGGGAGGATTCTAGAACCCACCTTCATGTTCCCCCCCCCCCCCCCCCCCCCCGCCATGGCTTACACAAACATTTTGAACCTGGCCAGTTCAGTTTGAATCATACAGTCAGAATCATACTGCTTTTCTTTACTATTTCAGTCTATGGTGAGAGCCTCATTCTTGTTGACAAATATTATTATTTACTCTAGTAACATGCCATAATGCATTGTTTCTGAGATCCTATTGGGAGTATATTTGTATTCTCAATATGAAGACTTGCATGACTTTTGAGATTATGACCAGGTCTACATTGATTTTCTCACAATTTAAATTTGCAAAATGGACTGGAATGTTCTGGTCATTATAAGATGCATTGGGGCTTAGTTCACAATAGGAGAGAAGGCCTTTTAAAGGAATAGAAGCCACTGGCTTGGAGGATAAGAAAGGAAGGAAACCATAGTTATTGTTATTCACAAGATTCTTTACATGCATAATACTACTAATAATATCTAAATGACACTGGACACTTATATATGTCTAGTAAGACCAAATCTCCATTAAAAAATACACTATTGGGCCCTCCCTGGTGGCACAGCAGGTTAAAGCACAGCACTAAAAAGCTAAAAACAGTCCTCCCTTGTGGCGCAGTGGGTTAAAGCACAGCACTGAGAAGCTTAAGCCACTTCCACATGAGTTCGATTCCTGCCTGCCCTGGAGGTGACCACATGGCGTGGCAGACCTCTCCTGAGCTGCTCCCCTCAGCAGTGTACTTTGTTGATCTGCCTGTTCTGCTCCCTGCTCTGTCTCTGGTGAATCCTCTCACCCTCCGCATCTCTGGCCTGTACCCCAGTTCTATATGAATAAATAAATTAATCTTAAAAAAAAAAAAAAGCTAAAAACATTTCAGCATCAGTTCGATTCCGGCCCTGGAGGTGATCCTCATGGTGTGGCAGACCTTTCCTGACCCACCCCCTTCTCCCCTTAGCAGTGAACTTCGTCAGTCGGCCTGTTCTGCTCCCCACTCTGTCTCTGGTGAATCCTCTCACAGCCCCTGCACCTCTGGCCTGTATCCCAGTTCTGGAGGCATAAATAAATAAATCTTAAAAAAAATACTATTAATTTAGAAACTACCATTTTCCAGCTAGCATCCTAAGCCTTTTTTACATGTTATCTAATCTAACTCACATACAAATACCAAAAACCTGATATTGTTTCTATTATTATAACAGAAATCATTCATCATCATTCAGTGATAAAATGAGGGGAGAAGGAAGTTATAGATTCTTGTGTTTGTGTTTAGAATGTGCTACAGTGCATAGTAACTATTTTTTACCTGTTTGGAATTGCGAGTTCCTACATATCCGGGACAAAGCATGTATCAGGGACTCACCCATTGATGAATGCTCATGGCCTTGAGTGGAAGTGAATTAAAGTCACTAATTCTCCCTATCTCTTTCCGTCTCTCCCATAGTCAGGGCTGGGGAGCGGTGGTGAGGGAACTGATTCTGTGATTGTTTTGTCCTTCTCCGGTCAGTGACTTCCCTTGCTCATTATCTTCTCATGCTCCCCACCTGTTTCTCCAAACCTTCTTTCCCATTACTTCTTGCACCAGGTGCTGTGTCCCTGGCTATTTCAGTATCTGGAGCAGTGGTCTCTAAAGAAATTCTATGCTAGGATTTGAGAAGAAAACTGGGACCTTTTATTTGAAAACTTAAAAAAAAAACCTTAAGTTTAATTAACATTGTATTTATGCATGTATTGAATGAATGGAGGAACTGAACAATAGGGGTGTGTACAGTACTCAAATCTCCCAATCAAGTTGGACTCATCTGGGGAGTGACTCTGCTGCTTCACTACTGAGACTATAATGCTCACTCTCTGTCTAGTTACACGAAATTGTCCTCAGAATATCCTCTTGTAGGGTAGTTGCCGTCCATTGCTATGTAGTTTTGGTTTCTCTTACTGAACACCTGTCTATTAAGTGTCTCTTTTGTTGAGAGTAGCTTTCTCAGTCCTTTTTTTGCAGTGAAATTAAGTTTCCTATCACAGGGGGTTTCTCTTATTTCACTGGCAGGGATTCACAGTCAATTAAGTGAGGGAACTACTAAGAGAAAAACAAATCTTTTCCTTATCTGGCTGTTCCCACTTCTCCAGTTTTCCTGTATGTTCCATTAGGCACTTTCTATCCAGATGAAAAACAATCATCGTAGGTATAGAAACCTTCAATAATTATTCTGAAACTAGAAACTACAACAGCAATCTCTTGATAATAAGTTAAAAACATTTAAAAGTTTGAAAAGTATGCATTTGGAATCATTAGGTGAACTGCACATTCATCCACTTGCAAGTTTAGTTTACAGAATGTTAAAACAGAAAACAACAGCCAGGTGCAAAGAGCATGGTGGAAACTCCATGAAAATATGGCGGTGACGAAGGCCAATGTCTAGTCAACAAGCTGCCTGTCTAAGCACTGACCAGAGGCCTCAAAGGCTGGCACTGTACTTTCCAGAAGACACAATGGAATCCTCCCCAGGAACGACCACTTGGTTTTCCATAATTCATTCCGGATTTAATCAGAGGATCCTCAGGTCGCATGACTCAAACTTTGAGGTAATTACTCTAAAGACCCCAGAGATTCCATTTAGGATATTAGAAAAGCTACAGCTGTTACACAAACATTCCTATTAAAGAGCCACAAATGCACATAAAAGGGAACAGATGTTTACTGCCAGGATTAGATTTCTCTGTATGAAAGTTCACATCAGAATGTTTACTCTTGTTGCCAGTCTGAGCCCACATTTTGGAAAAAAAAGCAACACATAAGGTAGTTTGTAAAATCAAGCCCATTTTATGTTCCCAAACTTGAAATACCCATTCCCAAAATAGGAGATACATGTAAACTTCTATGAACTCTGGAAACTAACACAGGGCATCATTGGTAGACTGAGAACAAACTCTTGAGATTAATAATTCTTAAATAAAAAAAAAAGGTGGCTTGGGGAATCAGATCAACTTTATACAAGTTGGCATCTTCTTACTTGAAGGTAAATATACATATCATTTCAATAAATTACACTCAGGTGTGAACAAAGTAGACAAACACATTTAGGCCTCCAGGTTGCCCATTCTGGGCTTTTATAGAATATCATTATCATTTTCAATGTTTTTATCTGAACATAAGTGATGAGGATCAATGCATGTATTTTTTTTTCAACTGGGGGAAGCATTTAAATTTGGAGTGTTTGGTTTTAAATTTGGAGTGTATGGTTTTCCTTTTGTCCAATTTCTGTCAGTTATTTACACTTTACTTTGTGTTGTGACAGCAGAAATGAGTTTTTTAAATAGGGGAGGAATGCTTGAGGATAAGCACTCTGGAGATATTTCAGGTCTTCAGAATACTACTAGCTCACCCCAAAAGCAATTTTTTCTACTGGGGTATAGTGGTTTGACAGTTGCCTCGGTTCAGCAGTTCCCCAGGGATGGTCTGGCTGAACATCTGCACTTCACAGGTCCTGCCCCAGCAGCAGAAATAGAAAAATTAAATTGTTTCCTATCTAAGTGTCTTGTGGAAGTTAATTTAGCACAGCAGATGGGTCAAACTGCTGGCTGCAATCAGTTCTATGATGTTTTTAGAGCTCAGGAAAATAAAGAGAAGTTGGCTGGGTTGCTCATATCTTTTTCATACCTTTCTGCTTTTAGTTTAAGCATTTTGATTGTTTACAATGGAACTGGAGGAGTTGGGGCTGTGGGAGAAGGCAGAGAATCACCTTTCAAGCTGCCCTAAGGGCCAGGTGTGACTCCAAGCCCCAGTCCATCCTCACTCAGTGGTTTCTATATATATATGAAGCCTAGATTCTGACTTAGGGACCTATAGCATCAACACCACTTTGAATATAGCATTGATGAATCAGAACCTGCATTTTATCAAGATCTGTATGGAATTCATCATGGATACTTGAGACACCTCTACTCCATAGGAACTAGACAGAACTTATTATATGTGTGGGATTTAATATTTATGGAGGTAAAAACTTCCTCTTCAGGAGTCGGATGTACCCAAGAGTGACCTCTGATGGATTGTTGCTTATGGGAATTAAAAGGAAATGCTTTTAATGTCTTTCCTAAATGATTAATAGGTAAATCTGGAAAAACCCAAACACCAAGATTTCTGATTACAATTTCATTTTTAAAGGTTTCCCTCTCTAGTACAAACAACAAAATAACAAAAGTGATGTACAATTTAATGGATTCTTACTGCACACCAGGCTCCTGCATTAGCACTTTATATTTAATATTCACAATCATTCTGGGAGATAGAATTGTTATCCTCACTTTGGGGATAAGGGGACTGGAACACAGGGTGGTCAATAATCTGCTTTAGGTCACACAGTGAGTGAACGACAGATTTAGGATCCAAACCCAGTTGGTCAGCCGACCATACCACACCTGGACATTTTTATGCGACGTCAACACCAAACAGCTTAGATGCTCACCGCAGGCAAAAGAATGAAAAGACATCAATATAAAGAATTTAAAACCCAAGGAGGTCACAGTTTTGTTTAATCACCCATATCGGGGAAGGGCTGGAGGGAGGTCTTCTGAGTGTTCATCTCATGATATTTTAATGGGAAACATGTTTTTGGTATACACCAAGGATTTATTGCTCAATCTCAGTATTTTTGAGTTTTGACATTTTCACTCTATACCTCAAATATTAAGAGCTGTTTTTCTAATTAGGCCCTTCCCCCTCCACCCCCTTCCAGTAAACTTAACAAACAAGAGACAGCTGTACACACAGTGATTCTATTTCCCACATTGGCTGTTGATGATTTTTCAAAAAGTTAGAGTTTATGGTGGTATGGGCTCTGCTCCAATCAGCCAAGAATGCAGTGGGGGGGGGGTGGTTTGGGGTGGGGGGGAGAAGCAAACAAAACACAAAACTACCAAGGTAAGGACAAGTTGATGGACCTCTTACCTGCTCATCTGGAAGGATCATTTCATTTTGAGTCTAAGATATCGACAACCAGCACTTACTGAAGGCCTACTACGTGGCAGCATTGGTGCATACTGTGTTTTATTTACTTATTACACAACACCACGAAGGAGATTCTGCTATTAACTACATTTCACAGATAATGAAACTTCAGCTGGGAGCTAGATGACACCCAATGTGGCAGAAAGTAAAATGAGAAGCCATTCTCATAACTCCATACTACATTCTGTAGGTGAGGCAATGGTAGCCTAGAGAAGTACATCATTTGCCCATGCTCACAAACTCAGTCAAAGGGCCATGCTGTGCCAAGAATCAACCTTCAAATGGGCCAACCTGGCAAATGAGAAATGCCATGGAATCATAATGCACCATTTCTTAGCAAGAATATTACTTTGAGAGAGATTGACCTGTTTCCTTAGGAACAGGAAGTAAAATTTCTTCAAAAAGTAATGCAGTCAAAAGGCAAACTTCTTTATATATATAGACATATAGGAAGGAAATCATGTCCAAATGAACAGACTTGTCTGTTTTGCTTATGGAACAATGCTGTTTGAGAACATAGATGCTTGGAAACTTAAAAGGCATGCTTTGTTTAAAAAAAAAAAAGTCACAGCTTAAGATTCAAATATTTCCAGCTTTATGAAAGTCTGGCCTGAGGTATTTTCTGACCAACTAACAATCCAAAGAAGACAGAGTATTGTACTGTTAGCAATTAATCTGCTTGTCTGGCATATGTCTCCAGCTGACAGCTTCTGCAGGGGTAACGGAACAACCAACATGGCAGTGCCAAAGTGGTGTCCAACCTAAACATGGCACATCCCTCATCTAATCTCACTGTTGTGTTTATTTAGGAAAATATAGCAGGTTAAGAGCAAGGTGTTGCAAAATAATGTGAACTTGCTATCCCAGTCAGAATGGGCTGTTTACTTCCTGGGCTGCTTTGTCTATATCTGCCTTAATTCTAGGGAAATGTTTGCCTGGAAAGATGAGAAAAGGAGGAAGGAGGAGGGAAGCTGCCAAAGTGAGGAAGATGCTCTGGTAGAGGAATCCCAGTCCTGCTCATTACCTCCACCTGAGGGTTCGTCAATGTACCCACACACTGGCTAAAAGGGATAAAGACATTGAGGGCTAACACAGGTACCTCTAGGGTCATCTAGGTTGGTGGTTCTTGTTCAGGTTTTTTGCCTCCTTGGGGACAGCTGGCAATTTCTTGAGGCAGTTTTGGAGGCCACAACTTTAAGGATGTATATATGTGCACTATTGATATGTGGTGGGTACAGTTCAAGGGTGTGATAATGCACAGGATACCCCTTCTCCCCCAATATAGAACTTTCCACCTCTAATGTCAGTACTGGTTGAGGTTGGGAAACCCTACCATTGGCAACAATGAAGGAGTGAATTTGTCATGATCCCCTCCTCAAAGTGCTCTTACTCTGACCTTGGGCCTGGAGTAACTGTATCATCTGCTCCCCATCAATCAGTGTAGCTGACTCCAGGAATAACAGTCTGATTGAATCAATGCCCACTAAGGTGGGTAAGGACACAGCCAAAGTTGGCAGGAATAAGTGACTAACTAATTTGATCAAAACTCACCAGTAATGTTTGAAATTTTAGCCAGGGTGCCATGATAATGTGGACATTATTTGTAATAGATGGTGAAATTTACAAAGCATTGTTCATCTTTTAAAATCATAATGCACATAAGCAAATCTGCAATATGACTCCATTGGGATATAAGACTAAGTGAATTCTTACAATGGATATTGATTACAATTGCTTTCCAGCAAGGGAAGAAACACTATTGGAAACTTCCTGTACCCCCAACAGACCTCATTTATTTTTTCTTTACTGTTAATGTTGATATGTAGGTTTTGAAAAGACAGAACCCATTTGTTAGGGATTTGAAATGTCCTGTCACCATAAGTCCCAGACAGTCTTCTTTCTGAACTGCTGGGGACCTATATTTGGATGGCATGCTGTGTAGGCTTTTATTTAAAGCAAGTGAAGCAGACACAACATAAGCAAAGTAATTAGCAGTAGAGATGAGCTTCAGAGTCATTTCTCCTCCTTTAAAGGCTTAGAAGGGAAGGGTTTGCTCTTCTTTATGTCAGTGGATAATGCTGACACAATCTGTGATCCTACCTCGGGTAGCCCACACTGGGTGATGCCATGAATTGTTTGACCTTGCTCTCCACTTTACCCTTGTTCTTCTGACCATCGCTAGGGCTGTGCATGGTAGATGGATGGGTAGACATCTGGGCCTAGTTTCAGAGGCAAGTGACTAGTTCAATAGGCCAATGTACAGTAGGCTCTGAGTTGTAAAATTTAGGGAATATTTGGGGCTAACAGGAACCTCTTGTGCCTGGTTTGGTCAAGGCTATTTGGATAGCTATAAAAAAAATTAAAACACAGTCCCTGCAAGTGCCATTTTCCAGTGTGAAGTCAAGGCACCCAATCAGCAGCTTCCCTCATGCTAGGGGAAAGCTTCCTGATGGAAGGCAGGTAGTTTTTATTCAGGTGAGAGCATTCCTTGTTTTCAGACTTAGCAACTCCTGTCCTCAGGATTAAGGTGGCTGCTTATAATTTGGGATGGAATAACATTGGATGGGAGCATTCAGATGTTTCCTTTTGCCAGGATAACAGGCTGGCTTCCTAAACTAGTACTGTTAATGGTATACTGTAGGGGGGTTCTGGCCATGTGATGGGATGCCCAGGTGGTAGGATGTGAACAATTAAGTTGAAGGCAGTAATGCAAAGTTATAAGGGTGCCAGTAGAGTAGACCCTTAGCCAGAAAGAGTTGGAGAAGACTGATTAGAAAGTATGTTTGGTACAATTATCACTAGACTGGGCCAGCCTCTTCCAGATCTAGGAGTACCCACTCCAACTAATGTAATTCGTGTCCTCTTGGCCAGCACATGTGTGGAGTTCAAAGGCCTTTCTTCAACTTCTTTGTGGCTCATGGAATAATTATCAGGCAGCACAGCATATTCTTAAACTTGGACATTTGGAACCCTATAGAGGTTGGACATTTGGATATTTGGAACCCTACAGAGGCCTCTAATAATTAAATACGCCATGGAGTTTGAAAGAGAGGAAATCAACCATATATACAACTATCTCTGCCCAATAATAGAGACTAGGCTAACCCAAGACCTGGTAAAAATCCTTGAGTTATTCTAAGAGAGCAAAGTGGGTAAAAGCCACATGCAATGGAGCTTTAGGGAACCCTTGTTTGGAAAGAAGGGACCAATGTAGTCAGATGTGTTGTGGAGGCAGCTAGCAGCAAATGGATCCCTGAAACTTTAGTCGTAGATTTTCAGTGGTGTCCTCCACCACAAACTGACCAAGTCCATCCTGACTACACTTACTTCCATAATATTATCATGCCCTGTATAGCCCATTGTGTCACAGATTCATAATCAAAAATTGTGCCCATCCTACTTCTGGGCACATAGCTAGACTGCATTTCCCAGTAGCCCTTACACAAGATATGGTTATATGGCTGGGTCCTAGCCAGTGGACCAATGAAGGCAACAGACATCACTTTTAGACCTGCCCATAAATATATCTGTGAAGATTTTCTAAGTTTTCCTCCCTTTTTATTTTGTATGGCAAAAATTCTGTAGTTTGAGAGGTGAGCAGGCTCAGAAGAAGGAAGGAGCCCCGATCCTTGATGACCAAGGGAATGACCCCATTAACCAAGCATGTGGCACTGGACTTAACAAGAGCTGAAATAAAATTTCATTGTATGAAGTCACTAATTTGAAGATTCACCTTGTTGCAGCAGAGAGCATTAGTTTACTAACTGATCCTTTATGATACCAAAGAGTTTTCATAACTAATATATCATTAAATCCTTTGCAAAAGCAATCAGAGTAAAGGGAATCTTAAGGCATAAGTTATAGGAAGAATAATACAAGAACAACCAACACATCTGTGAGGCAGGTTGCTGCATGTCCATTATTGCATTATCATTTCATGGGCTCAGCTTTTCTGTCCATAATTTGAGGGTGTTGGACCAGGGGGTGTCTGAGATTCCTTCTTATTTTTAACCTTTGTTAAGTATTTTTAAGGTGTTAAAAAACATGTAGTGAGGTGTTTAAAAACTGATTTTTGGAGTGTGAAGGATTATTTCTCAACTATGTTATTATACCTAGAATCTAGTATCTTTGATGCTCTAATAATGCTAAATTTAATTAAAATTTTCTGTTGAAAACCTCAGAATTTACTAATGATTTATCCCAATGATTTCTTTATCTACTTTGAGCACAATATTAAATGATTGAATTTCTCATGAATATTTTCATCATGCATTACTGAGTATGACAGATTATTTTATATTCATTTACATAGCCTTAATCTTTGAAGAGTGATTTCATAATGCTGAAAGACTTTTTTTTTTTGATTAAAGGTAGTGTCAACAGTAATTGGTATTCTGATGGCTTCATTTATAGTTCTATTTAGCTAAATAATACAGTATAATTCCCACTTAGAGTTGAAAAATTAGAGTATGGAATATTCAGAATTTTCTCATGCAAATGTCTCTAAATTTGAGTGAAATCTATAAAAATAGTATCAGGGGAGACTATGAGCAGTTTAAAAAGTTTGAAAAGGCCCAAGGGAAGTTATACAACAATATGACACAGTCTATGTCACTTCAATGGAAAATATTATGGAAAATATATAGAAGGTTCCTAGTTTTTGAAAAATACAGAGATATTTTCTATAGTATGGAAATATTGGTCATGTCATCCTGTTCATCAAAATATTATATCATTTACATCTTTGATTACTATAGGCAAAACTTTATTACTTATAGTAAAAACAATTTTCTAGGAAAAATATTTTAAAGCATGGATTAAAGGGAGAGTAGGAGGAAAACAACAATGGAAGTACAATTTGATATTGTACAATTAGAAAGAAGATAGTTATGGGAAGCTAGAGATTTTTTAAAAAATTCTTATTGGTAGCAGTAGAGAGTTGTTTCTTCTCCTCCCTCCCTTTTACTGCTACCACTTTCTACCTGGTGGTTACATGGCTTTGTGTCCAGCATGCTGATCAATGTGGGCATCTAGAAGGCCCTGCTTGACTGGAATAGGAACTTATGCTTATTACAATTGAAGTAATATGGGTCCTTCCCTGGTGGCACAACAGGTTAGGATGCAGCACTGCAAGCTAGTCTCAGAGGCCTCAGTGTGAGTTTGATCCCCAGCCCCAGAGGTGTCCACATGGCGTGGCAGACCTCTCCTGACCCACCCGCTGCCCCCCTCAGCAGTGTACCTGTGGATCTGCCTGTTTTGCTCCCCACTCTGTCTCTGGTGAAGCTTCTCACTGCCCCTACACCTCTGGCCTGTACCCCAGCTCTGTATGTATACATAAATAAATCTTTAAAAAAATCTGTTATATAAAAAAATTAAGTGATATGAATACCAGCAAATGTTTTAATATGTTTATTTTATCAGGGATTGCAAAAAGGAAGAGATTATATTAAAAATTATCTACCCTGAGAAAGATAAATTCTCTATAATCTCATTTATAATAGGAAGAGAAAGAAACAAAACAAACAATATCAAAATCTTAGATTATAAGAACAAATGCAGTGAACAGAAAGGTAGGAGGTTTGAGGTGGGTAATTTGGGTAAAAAGGATTAGTTGAATGGTGAAGGATGGAAACTAGCCTTTTTTGGTGGTTAGGATAATGGAGTATATACAGATGCTGTTTTTAGTGCTATATACTTTTTTAGCCAGGTTTTTTTAAAGGTTTATTTATTTATGCATATAGAACTGGGGTACAGGCCAGAGGTGCAGGGGCAGTGAGAGGATTTACCAGAGACAGTGGGGAGCAGAACAGGCCGACTGACGAAGTACACTGCTGAGGGGAGCAGCGGGTTGGTCAGGAGAGGTCTGCCACGACATGTGATGCCCTCAGGAGCAGGGTGGGGATTGAACTCATGCTAAAGTGGCTTTGGCTTCTTAGTGCTATGCTTTACCGCCGTGCCACCAGGGAGGGCCCTCTATATACATTTTTAAGGCATATATTTCATATTATATATTTTTAAACCTACATAATTCTTTAAGCCAGTGTAACTTCAATAAAATCTAAAACAAGTATCTATTTCCTTTTGCATGAATTTGCCTTTTAATATTATGTGTGGATTACTACACTCAAGCTATCTTTCCCTAAAATAATAAAAAATAACAAAGATATTTCTTGTCTCCTACATTTTAGAAAAACAAAAGGCCTTAAACTATACAAAAAATTCTTTAGGGAATCCTAAATAGGGTGCTAACTCTGAAGGTAACATTAAAGAGAAAACATGAATTGTGGAAACAGCTAACCTCTACTGTAAGAATTAAAGCTCACCTGAAATCAGACTCCCAAAAAACATCACACACTCATTTATTTCTGTTTATTTTCCCCACTATTGTTCAGTAATTCTAGGGCTGTTTTCTCACAATGAAGTCAGTGAGGGCCTACTATGTGCTAGGTACCCCTCAAAGTGGTTGTCTCTGTTGTGTCCTGATGTGCCACACCTTGTGTGGAATGACTTATGTAAACCTTACATTCTGAGACTTAAAAGGAAATGCACATGCCAAGACAGGTAAGACATGAGCCTGGAACTTTTTGGTTGGGGGTGAGCACTGGCAGGTGGTGGTGGCACATAAAACTAACTCTTGGGTCACGTAAACAGCAAGGGCAGAAACCACATATTCATTAGGAACTAATGCAAACTGATGATCTGTGAGTGCAAACAGTGGGGCAGCTACTGAAATCTCCTGTCATATCCTTGCAAACATCCCTTCCCTAGGCTCTAGGAGACAATAATAATGCCCGGAGAAAGAAAAACGCTCACAATAGGAAGTTAAGTGAACAAGTGTGTCACAAAGAAGAGATGCAGGTTAAATAACCAAATGAGGAGTATGTTATTCACATGGATCAACTCATAACAGTGTGGTTTCAAAGGATGGGGCCCAAATTCTATGAAAACATCTTTGCTGACTATGTCCTATGTCATCCACTAATGTGGCCAACCCAGGTTTAGTACTACCATGGGTCAGGCACATTAGGGGGATCTGAATCTTTAGATTCCTTCTCAGTTGAGGCCCAAAGCCCCTAACCTGGTATTTACGCTTCTAGGTATTCATATCTTAGAACAAACTCCCCTATGATGTGAATCATAGTTTCATGCAAAACAGAGCTCATTAGAATGCCATAAACATTAGCAGAATTCCCCTCAGATTAGTTAGGAAGCAGTGTTTAATTCCAGTCTAATAAAATATCATTATTAAGTCACTTTCATACTTTCCCTTCTTAAGGCTCTGTATTTTTCAATGAGTGATTTCATATAGTCTTAATATCCAATTAGGTGAAGTAAAGCAATGAGGACATCTTGGCAAGACCTGAATCCACTGCAGCTGATATTAAATAACTTCAGAAAATAACAATTTTCCATTTGGGTTAATGCAAAATATGTAAATTTAATAAGCATGGTGGCTGAAGGAGCCTGCATACCAACCACGTGACTCTTTAATTTGAAAGCACTGGTCTGGTCGGCTTTAGGAAAATAGATTCAATGTTCTTACTCCTGTTCATTAAAAAAAATGGCTTTCTTTTGATAAAGCTTAATTGATTTCCTGTATTGCATAACAGTAATATTTCTTATTATGTTTTTCAAAGAAGAAAATATGCACATTTGCTCTTTAAATTATGCTCCTAAAGCAAGCACTTGGCTTTGATGGCTTATAAGTATATTATGGTCTCTCTTTAGATTTCTTAAAATAAACATGGAGCTCTAGATAATGGCAAAAGAGAGAGGGAAAAGGGAGACTGTCTTATTTCATCCACAAATAAGGGAATCTAAAGTAATGATTTTCTCAGCTGAACCTATTAATATGCACTGAGCACATGTGAGTATGGAGTAGATTTCTTTTGAAAACAGAATTAGTATTAGTTTCTCCATTATGAAGCAAATGCTAGGAAGCAAAACCTGTCTTCCACTGGAAGCCACCTGTGGTCCCAGCACATTCTGCAAGGTACCCTCTGGGCTTCCACAGGATGGGCTGAGGGCTGGGCTGAGTCAGTCTAGAACTGCCCTGGATTGAGCCAAGAGCCTAGGCTCAGCCCTGAAGCTGAGCCAACTAGGCCTTGCAGACTCTTCTCAACAGCAAGATGGTTTGGAACCTTGGACTCTATTACAGTGGCCAGCTGAGCAGTTCACAAAGGCAGATATTTTACTGGTCCTTTACAAAAAAAAGAAGTGGTTGACCCTGCTCTATAGAAACCTGGCATGGATGGTCACTTCTATGTTCTATCTAGAACCAAACTTATAACAAGCAAAACCCAAAATATTCCCACTGTCATCCCAAGTTTTGCATTTTCATATGACTCAGGAGGATATGTTCTTTGAGATTCTATCTTTGGGGGGATGTTTTCAAGTGTGTAAATTATCCTGGAGTATAGAGTGAGACCCTACAGTGTGAGCTCCCACATTATCCTTCATCAGAGAATGACACTTGTGCAGCATGGATACATGCTGTCTGACATCTGTGTGCTCACACACACCTGCAGCTGCAAAGATATGCCATCACACCTCTGGTTGAGATTCCCACCCATAAACATGGAGGCAATAGCTGTCCCAATTTCCCACAGAATGGGCAGTTTTATGCTGTAGGAGTCAGAGTTACATGGGGAGGAGTTCTGGCTGAGGTCACAGTGAAACAGCAATGGGAGTGGGGCCTTTAAGTGAGTGAGATGAGGAGAAGATGAGATGTAATTCTGAAACCCTAACTTCTTACAGGTGAGATTCACTCTGGTTTGCCCTTTCTGGATTTGCTGCATGAGGGGCCAAGCGCAGGTGGGTAGACTGGCAGGACAGTGATTCTGGGAGATGTAATGTTACAGTTACAGGAAAGTTCAAAACATTCCAGAAAGATGAGAGGCAACATTCAGTTGCTTCAGTTTCTTAGATCTACTAGGAAAAGGGTTCTTGTCCTATACATTTAGTTTGTCACTAGGTAAGGAGGTTGCTAATGGCTTATTAAAGGTCAGTGTGCCTGGTGCTTGGCTGCAAGGTAAGAGGGATGAAGTTGTCAACTGACAGTCATGGGTTGATTACGGTCAGCAGAGATATTTTCACTAGTCCTTGGACTTTAGATTTCCTGTAAGTTATCAGGAATATCAAAGTAAATGCTAACATTTACAAATGTGGGCATTTCACTTTAAATCTGGATTTCCAACTTCCCTTGTATATTCAAATTTTGTCAGTGATTACTTAGAGTGGAGGAATGGTTTCTTTTCTTTAGAGAGAACCTGAGTTCTCCAGTTTTGTATATTGCTTTTCCTTACTCCCAATCTGCTTTGCAACCACTGTCCTGTGAGTTGTAGGAGGAATTTGTGTTAATGCAAATTCCTCAGGGGTCCTCAGGGGTCATTCCTCAGGGGTCATTCTGTCTCCCCTTTGTCTCTTGCTAAGAGTTTCTCCAGCTCATTTTACCTTTTGTGATTTGACTATATTGCCGAATGGACTAGACAGCCCATTTTTGAGAAAATAGCTTTACTTGATGGTCTCTAAATATGCAGAATTGTTTATTACATTGTTGCATGTAAATAATGTAAACAGCTTCAAAGGTGATCTTAGGATGGCTAAAAACTAGCCTTTCACTGAAATAGTCATTTTCTCTGTGTCATATTTGTGATGATGATGCATCTCAGAGTTTCTGAAGTCAGGAACATTTTCAGGGATGTATTCACAGATGTATTTGAAATAAATGACACTTGTTGGTTTGGAAATAATTGTTAAGATTCTCACCTCTTTTAGGAACCCTGTATTTCTCTTTAAGTGGAACAAAACTCGAGACACACAAAGAAAATTAAAAAAGTATACTGATACCTGTCATACTGTTGGGAGTCATAGGTTAGTAATCATTCTGGACCCTTTTTTTCACTGACATCTCCTACAAAGAAAAAAGACAAGAAAAATGCCACAGGTTATGATCGGCATTTCCATAATGTTTTTGTTCTAAATGATATCACAAGCATTCATCAATGTGGGGAAATTAAAGTATAGGGTTATATGTTAAGTGTAAGTTCATAAGACCTTTTATGTCAGGCTGTCAATATGCCTTTAAAATAGTATTTACTCAAGATCACACATCTATTTTCTAACTGTCCATCTCAAGTGTTAAGAAAATTACCAGCATAGTGACTTGCTGTTTTTCTCACAAGTGGCTTGGCGGTACTGCCATCTTTTATTGGGATAGTTGCTATCAAATGTGGTCTCTGGACCAGTGGTTTCAACATATCATAGGAACTAGTTAGAAAAAGAGAAAATTGGGTCCTTTTCAATCCTGCTCAGTCTTGCATTTGGACAAGACCCACAGGTAATTCATGTGCATTTCAAGGTCTTCATGTGCATTTCAAGGTCTTGGATACATTGCAATAGAGAGTGTAGTCCACATCCTAATCTTCCCTTTGTGATGTGCTCTCAGCCCTGACCTCTTCTCCCTCACCACTCATCCAAGAGCAAGAGACAGACTTGGTCTCCAGATAAGCGTGGAGGCAGAGTGGGCATCGGTGAGGTGCCCCCATAGAGGGGAGGATGTTGAAGGGTGTACAAAGATGGATGACCGAGAATGGCTGATGAACACAGGTCAGAGTTCTTCAGAACACTGCTAGGAACAGACTAGGGCTGGGTTTATTTTTCTAGAAGTGGCTTCTGCTTTCAGGGGTAGGTAGGGGCAGTATGGTATTTTAGGAACAGCATTGAAGTCCCACATGGCTGAGTTGCAGGCCTGCAAATTGTCCCTTCAGACAGGCTCTCTTGCTCATATGAGAGAGAACCTTTAGTTAGGCACAGGGAGGGTCCGTGTAGCAGTGGCAGTCCCTCCACGTTGAAGGCCCTTAAGAACTTCAACATGTCAGCACCAATTGATGGAGAAAACAGCATTCAATTTAGTCTCCTTGGTGAGTTACTGGAGTCATGAGTCCTTCATTTATTTGGTTGGTTAGGGAGGCTTATGCTCAGGCAGTTGTTCAGGATTTGTCTAAAGATACCACACCAGCCTGACCACAAGGGGCTTCAATTCTAAAAGAGGGTGAGAATCATGCTAAAAAATTGCAAAAAATGAACAGGTGTCACCTGAAGTGTCTTTTCAAAGCAGACTGGGACACAAAGACATGAGAGGTCATTTCTACCTGGGGCTACCTAGAAAGGCTTCTCAGTACAGGTGACCCAGGATGGCGAGGCTCTGCTTTTTAATAGGCCACTCCTCAGCTATCACTTAATGCTTTACTTTAATGCATGTGCTTGTGAGGCACAGGGACTACTCTGCAAGCAGTGAGTCTGGTATAGAAAAACTGGGTAAATCCTTTACATTATGCAGGTTTTAAGGAGGGGAGCAATATGATCTTTAAAGTATGAATCTTTAAAGCTGCACAGTGGCTATGAAATAAAAGGAGGGTCAGCAGGGAACCCAGCAGAGCTGGGGGAGATGAAGTTGGGAGCAGGGGGCGGTGGCAGTAGAAGTGATGAGAGGCAAAAGGATTCAAGTGACATTGAGAGATTGAAGTCAGACACAGTGATGATTGTGATATAAGCATTTAATGCTGGGATGAACATTTAAAGCTGGGATGCAAATAGATTAAGACTGGAAGCTTTCAGCCCTTTAGGAATTTACAATCCATTTTACAAGCTGGCTCAGAAGGCGGAGGCCATTGGCAAGTTGCAGCTAAAAATATAAGCCACAGATGTGTGTGCCAAGAATTACTTAGATTGAGCCTTCCTCTGCCTCCTCCATCTACACTGAGTCTAACCCATGTCCCTTGGGTGACACTCTTTTGGGAAGATAAAACAAATGATGAAAAAGCTGTTACCAAACACTCTGAAGTTGAAACTAAATGGAATTATTATCAACATGTAGAAAATGATCCTGGAATTTGGGGCAACACTGAGCTCTAAGAACTCCAAGCCCTTCTTGGGTTGTGTGTGCAGAATAACCTTCAGGACAACTACTGGACCACAGTGGGCTACCACATTTTGAGAGGAAGCTGCATGTAGAATATCCAGATTGATGGAAACCACATGTTGAGAAATGTGGACAGAAACCCAGAAAAGGGAGGAGTCACATGAAGGTTCCACAGTGGTCTTCACGTGTCTGAGAAGCCTTCATTGTAAGAAAGTGTGAGCACATCGGCAGACAGAGGACAGGTGGAGTGATGCTACTGAGGAAGCTGAGGGGCAGGGGCTTCCACTGCTCTACCTTAGGTAGAAGAAGATGCCCGTCTTGGAGGGGTGAGTACACAGAGGTGCACCCTTTTCTGACCTTCGACTGCTTTGTTCTCAGGACACATTATAAGCCACTATTGAGAAGACCAGTGTCCTTCAGCTGCAAACAAAGCAGGTGCCATGTTTGACAGAGTCCCTAGGTCTTGCTACTGGTGTGCTCCCTGCCTCTCTCAAGTTCCCTCTAAAGCTTCATTCCTTTAGCTTATTGGATTTCAGCTCTTTGGTGTGTGTAGTCTACTCAAGGATCTTAATGAAAGCCTGAGGGACAAGCCGGCAATTTGGGTGAATATTTCCAGGAGATTTGCAGAAACCACACAATCCATCTGCAGATGCAATATTCATCTTATGATATAAATATAATTTGGTGAATAGCATGAAAAGGAGACAAGAGAGTCATTTCTGGTCAGAGGCTAAGCAAACACGACTGACAAGTGGCAGATCCCTTCATGGATGGAAGGATGGGTTTCAGAGAAGCAAGGCTAGAGGAAGAAGAGAAACCCAGTCCACCAAGGGTTTGGCCTTGGGCTGCCCTATTCATGCCATCATACAATGAGCCCAACTCTAGATCACTCCATAGTTCCTGTTCCTAGACAACTTAGGTAAAAAACCTAAAATTTAGGGGCAGAAGTGGCAAACGAGACTATAGATGTGATTGGAGACACTGAGGAGAGTGGGATTAATATTTTCTGTACGAGGTGATGCCATGGTGACATTTGATCTTGGCTTTGAAAAATAAGCCAGGGTTTTCCCCAGGCAGGGGATGAAAAGTATAGCTCATGAACTACAAAACAGCAAAAGATACAGCACATTAGCACGGGGTAAATGATGGGGTGGGACAGAGCGGGGAGTAGCCAGCGATGAAGTGGTGAATGTGGTGATGGCCAGATGGTGCAGGATCTGGAAAGGTTTGCTGTAGAATTTGGGCTTTATCCTTAGGAAATGGGGAGCCATGGAAGATCCTTAGGGGAGTGGTGGGATATGAGAGGGATAACCGTTGCAGTGGGAGGTGGACTCCTCAGGAGGTTACCATCCCTCCTTTCCCCTGTGGCACCTCTTTGCTAATGGGGGATCTATTGCTATTTTCCTGTCTTACTGTTCCAGCTCAGATAGCCAGACTAGGGTCAGAGAGAACTAACTTCTCTCGTCCGTTTTGTAAAACTCCAGAGCATTTGTGCACATGCTGTGAACTCCTCCCACCCCAACATTTTTTTCCTTGTAGAAACCACACCTTGGGGAACTGTAAACTGTAAAAATCACTCTTCAACAAATCTTTCCATACAGACTAGTGACTCATTGCTTATAACTCCTGTGCTCAATTAAAATGAAACACTGCACCCCCTCATGTCTCTACAGCACCGTTTTCTGAGGAGAGTGTCTGTGATCCTTTCAAGGTTATCTCACAAGTTTGCTTGACCTTGGCTTTCTTAGGAGGAGGAAGGAAACCAGAACAGTGTAAGCTCACATTCTGCTATGTAGGAATGGTGAGATTTAATAGGGCTGCTCTGTTTATTATGTCAGCAGGAGCTCCATGGGCAGCGCAAGGAACCCAGTAAGGGCCGGGGTGGTGAGGGTAGCTTTCACAGGCAAATATCTTGGTTCAATTGAATAGGCCAGGTGCTCATGCTTGGTTACTACAGACTCTATGCATTAGCTCAGGAAAGAGCTCTTAGAGGAAGACAGATCTCCCCTTCCCCTGTTCAGTAATCATGGATGCTCTAGGCTTCCAAAGCAGAAAGCTTTCAGAAGTCACCATGATGTGAGGGGAGGACATGGCTTGAGAGAATGTGTCTTAAAGTTGTGTCTACATAGCAACTGCTTTTACTAAGTTTATTTATTGTGGGTCCCCGGGCAGTCTCTCGCCCCACGTGTGCCCTCTATGGCTTTGCTATGGCTCTGTCTGTGTCTGGAAACACAAGTGTGTAGAGCTGAATGGCTGATCCTCAGAGTGGGCTGCACCCACGCTAGGGGGGCAGTGAGACAGGGGATCTCCAATACACATCCTGATTCTGAAATGCACTCCCAGTTTCTCCCTACCCTTACAAGGGAAGGACCATTTACATCAAAGCTTTGACCTGGACATTTGGGAAACATTTTTAAGAACAAACTCTGTCAGGTGTGGGGAAAAGACTCTAGGACAGGGGACACTTTAGGTGATTTCGGTTCTTAGCTGAGCAGTTGGGGCATCTTGGACAGTACCTTAAGTCTTCAACCTCATTTGTAAAGTGAAATCATGATCCTCACTCTTTAGTGTTATAGTGAGGACCAAGGAAATTTGTAAATTCTTTGTAAATTTGAAAGTAGGTAAGGTATTAAAAGATTTCTTCACTATTGTATGCACTATATTTATGTTCTACTCATCTCTTGGCCAGCACCCAAATCCCTAGGGTATGGGGTGTTGGAGCCTCCACTTTGAGGTGTTCTGAGCACCGAGCTCCCCACTGAAGCCCCATTACCACAGAGCTAAAACAGAAGTGGGATTTCTCCTCTTTTCTACCATTGTTGTCTTCCCAGTTTGAATTTTACCTTTTGAGAACTGTTTTCTATTTTACCTCTTGTGAATTTTTTTCTATTTTTAAGGTTACCTTTCAAGATCATTTAAATTTGTTGTGGTTGGGCACACAGATGAATCTGCCCCTAATTCTAAAGTATCCATAGTGCAGTCCCAGTTATCCTTCCCTGAGGTTTTTGAATTTTTATAGTAACTGTAGGATGCAACAAAGTGACTATACAATGGTTGAATTTCTGATAATAATAACTCAAATAGAAGAGAACTGAGGCACAGTGTATTCAAATCATACTATACTGCATATTTGGGACTATAGCATCAAAAAATTAGTAAGAGAAGAAAAAATTAAAAAGCCAGCACAGCTAGACTGTGTGTGGAGTTGTTTAAAAATGAACATAAAACTTTAAATTATTTTATAAAGATATAGGAAAATAGTGATAGTTTTGTCCTGCGCTGCAGAGACATTTCCCTTGCTGGGGATGGTGGGTGACTAGGGCCCCACATGAGAGATTAGCAAATGACTGTTGAGTGGCAAAGCTGTAATTTTCACTTCAGGTTTTCAGCAATCACTGTAAGTGTTTTGCCTTCAAGAAGGGTGATAATATAACCAGTATCTGGGATTGAAACTGAGCTTAATTTTGCTGTAGCTGATTTTTTTGTTGTTGTTGGTAAGATAATTAACCTTTATTTCCACCCCACCCACACCTTTTAATTCAAGTTTAACAAGCTCATTTGGAGGTTCATGTCTACCCTTCATTTTAACCCATCTCCAGGCCAAATCATTCTCCCCTTCATTCCCTCTTCACTATCCTTTTTCATTTTTCTTCTGGCAAAGCCATGTTGGCAGGGAAAGAGCCTGGACCCTCCAAGCACCAGGAGGAGGCACAGAGGATGTGTAGTCAGGAGCCACGAGCCCCTACGATGGGTGAAAGGGCATCAGGTGCTTGACACGGGTTGGGGGGGTTGGGCACAGCACTGTCCGAGGAGGACTAGGTCATCAGTGACAGGTTTCTTGGGGTCACAATGAACTTTGGAACAAGCAAAAAAGTCCCCTCAAAAGACAGAATGTAAGACTGTCTGCTACCAGTAGTTTATTGTTATGCTGCATGAAACTTGGAACAATTTCTAGCCATAAAATGTAGGGACAGGAAAGTAAAACAGAATTAGCTGGTAAAAGTTTTATAAGGCCGATTCCCTGCTGTTTATGGTGTATTTTCCTTGTAGCTACCCTTCTCTCCAAGTGGATTATCATCTCTGAGTACTTTTAAAAAACGGAAGCTAGTCTCTTAAGAGAAAGCAGATGGATGGTATGTGGAAATGTCTGATGCAGCAGGAGAAACAACTTCCACAGATGCCCTGTTGACCAAAGCAAGCTTAAAACTGACTCTACTGACACCTGGTGGAGAGGAGGGAAGCTTCCCCATGCCAGAGAAAAAAAATGCGTGGGCACGTGTATGCATACGCAGGTGCTTGCACATGTGTGTATGCTTGGATGGACACACACACACACACATACACTCACACACATGCTCACATGACTGCCTGTGACCGTACACGTGCGCACACATGCTTGCGCGTGCATGTGTGATTGCATGTGTATGGGTGTTTTGAAGAGACAGAAAACACATTTATCATGTCGAGGGAATGACATAACTCCGGAGGAATGAGGGAACACGCAGAGCCACCAGATGTCTGAATATACCATCGTGCTAGGTGACTCACTGAGACGCATGCATGAAAAACAACAAACGAGAATGTAGAAATAAAACATTAGAAGGAAAGCAAACGATTTATTATTGCTTTCTTAAAAGTGTTTGATGACGACTAAAACGACAACAAACAAGAACTCTCTGGCTCTCCCTCACAAATCCGAGACAGCTTTGTGTGAAAAATCTCCACTGCTTGCGCCTCCACCCTAGGAAGGTCTTGCCCCCACTCTTGGGAGAAGGTGTCTCCTAGTCCCAACTTGTATTCTGCTGCCCCTGGAATCTGCAGTGAGCTTCTTGAATATATATATATTTTAAGATTTATTTATTTATGCACACAAGAACTGGGGTACAGGCCACAGGTGCAGGGGCTGAGAGGATTCACCAGAGACACAGTGGGGAGCAGAAAAGGCTGATCGACTGAGGGGAGCAGCAGGGGAGACAGGAGAGGTTGGCTGCACCATGTGGGTAGCTCCTTGGCATGTTGCAGTGGCTGCGGACAGCTTCACAGTGCTGTGACTTAACTTGCACAGCCAGGGAGGCCCATAACCATCTGTTTTAAAGGTGATTTTCAGGAATGTACTATAGCAAATATTAGTTCAAATGAATCCATCATGTTTAAGTCATGAAGAAAGGGTGGGGGCACTAAATGAGAATTTGGGATATTTTAAAAAATCTCAGGAGCCTTACAAGTTTGAGTCAGGGAACTGGGATGGGTAGATCTAGGCAGGAAGGTAGGAAAGAAAGCCCCTGGAGGATGCACAAAGCTACAGTTTTCTTATATCTTTTTTAACTCTGACACTTAAAGTTGAATTTAAAATATGTTTCCTTCAATGTGCTGGTTTAAATGTATGAGTAGAACCAGAAAGTACTGCTGGTACATGTCTTTTTATATGTTTAATGTCCCAACTTTCTCAGTTCATGTTCCTTGGTCAAAATAAATATTTAGTTGTCCTATTTATGAAGCAATTAGCTCTAAACAGCTTAATAGTAGAATTTGCATAGTGTCTGAACAGCTTTTGCTATATTTCTCTTGAAAATTAAAGATTGTATATAGTGATTCTTTGGGTGTGTTTTGGGACTCATGGGTACCTTGGTACAGAGTTTGGGAACTAGGTTTCTTAATAGTTTGGGAATCAATGAAGAGTTCAAAAGTGTGGTTTACATGATCTCCTTTCACCCCTCACTCTTTTTGACACCATGATTACATAATCTGAATTTTTGGTTTCATACTGCCGAGTCAGTTTGGCTTTCTTCTGTGGAACAGAGAAAAGAGAAGGAGACGCAGAGTCAAGACTGCAGGAATTGAAGCCAGTTTTGGGAATAAGAGCTGCCTATTATTCACTAGTGTCTCCTGAGTCCCTAGAGCATGCGGAGTTTGTGATGAAGCATTTCAAAAGTGAAAGAACACAGTCCTTGTATGCTCTAAGAACCAGGATGCAGTCAGACACGCTACCACTGGGAGACAGAGATGGATTCTAATAGCAGCTGAGATGTTGGTCAGATACTGAGCCCTTTGGTTAAAGTCTGACAAGCAAGTCCCAGATGTCAGATATGCCAGAAAACTTGTATCAGTCTCTCAACGATTTATAGATTTCTGGTCCACTGCTTTTACATCTTGTTCTTTTTTGGATCTGCAGGTAGCACTGAAGTATAAACTTGGCCAGTGTTCTCCAATATTGGTGAGCACCTGGAGGGTCGGTTAAAGCACACAGCTGGGCTACACCTTCAGGGTTTCTGGTTAAGCTGATCTTGGAGCAGGGAGGGCCCGGAGAGTTTGCTTCAGGTGATCTGATGGTTTTTTTCAAGGGCCACATGGGGAGAGTATTTAGGAGTGTGCTAGAGGATCAAGGCCATGTCTTGGTAGGCTACACATGGCACTAGGTAGGTGTCCCCACTTCTCCAGTCCTGACCAGCACACAGCCAGCAGGGAACATGAACAGTGAAAAGTGCCCACCAAGGTACAGGCTCTGTTGGGCCTTCTCCAGAAGGTCACTTACATCTTAAATGGGTGTCCTTGAATTTGGGTACTCAAGTTCCATGGTAATCAATGATTTTAAGACACGATGTGTGAAGGGGTTTTGCATTTTCTGAGGCTATGCACTTGAAGCACATGATCACAGAGGTTGCAGAAAGAGTGGTTCTTTTTTTTTAAGATTTATTTATTTGTGCATACAGAACTGGGGTACAGGTCAGAGGTGCAGGTGCGGTGAGAGGATTCACCAGAGACAGAGCAGGTAGCAGAACAGGCAGATCGACGAAATACACTGCTGAGGGGAGCAGCGGGTGGATCAGGAGAGGTCTGTCACGCCATGTGGGTCACCTCTAGGGCAGGTGAGGATGGAACTATGCAGAAGTGGCTTTAGCTTCTTAGTGCTGTGCTTTACCCCGCTGCACCAACGAGGGCCCAAGAGTGGTTCTTAATCTCAGGGAGAGGGTCCCAGCAAAATCATCTGAGGAACCTTGTTCACCATCTCCAGGGCTGACCTGGTCACATGCACCTAGAAAAAGACTCCCCAGCCAATTCTGTTGAGAATCCCTGCTTAAGAACTTCTCTCCTGAGCACAAGTGCCCCCAAGGTGTCCCTAAAGCTGTTCACCTGCTCTGAGTCACATGCATGACCTGAAGGCACAGACTCTACTATGTCCTGTTTGATTTTCTCAGGCTTCTGAAGAACTCCCCTCTCTGGCTTCTGTCTACCCTTCCTTGGGTGGTGACAAACATGGCCAGTGTAGTTCATCCCAAACACATTGCTAATTAAAAGTAATTAGTTATATGCTGAAGAACAAGCTGAAAAGGGGGTACCTGCTACAGTACTAATTAATCAACGGCAACTCCCTGGTGGGCTTCTGTCCTCACCTACCTCATCTGCCTTGCCTACTCTGTGCACTTATTTATTTAGAGCAGGGCTCTCTAAACGTGGTCCCCAGATGGGCAGTATCAGCATCACTGGGGAACTTGTTAGAAATGCAGAAGTTCAGGCTCTATCCCAGGGTGGCATCTAGCCACTGTGTTTTAACACACCCTCTGGGTGATGATTCTGATGAATGCTCCCTCAAGTTTGAAAACTGATTTATAAGATCTCTGCATCCCTACCTATTGTCATGGACTGGAAAGTCTCAGAAAGGAAAGGGTCACTCTCTTCCTCCCCCCACAAGCTAGCCCAGAGACCAGCACATAGCAGATACTCAGGAACATCTGCCAGAGACCCAAATGAGGGCAGGTCTTCTTTCTGCTCACAGGATGAATAAACACTTGCCTGGTGTGCCCCCTCCGAGAGGTTGCCAACACTGTGTCTAAATCATATGCCCTTTCGTATGGGTTATATTTTCCATATTTACAAATCAGCTTTCCCTAAATCCTCTCCAAGTTTTTCACATTCCTTTCAGCTCAGGAAGCCAAAAACAAAATGCCATGTTTTAGCCAGTGTCTGTTTCCTGCTGGGGGTTGGGGTTGGGGGGGTAGGGTAGGGTATTTCTGCATGATTCTTAAATTCCATACTCCCAGCATCGTGATTATTTTCTGAACAATAGAATGAGATTGCTGATTCATGTTCAGCTCACGGCTCCAAGCAGCTTTTTTCCTGCTGTACTTGTGCCGATGCAACACAATAATGTTCTATTCATCCCTCTGAATTAGAAATGCCAGCAGCTCAGATATGCAACCCAAGGGTCCCCCCCTCCCTTCTCCTTTGGCTTATTTAAAGCCTTCCCACAAATAACACTTTCGGAAATATTATCCGATGTTCACTTTGAGCCATTTGGCTTGGGCAAGGATGGTTAGACCTTATCGCTTTTTTATCAGCAGCTCCTTTCACAATGCCTGGTACCCTGTAACTATTAATTCTCAAAAAATGCTTATTGAATGAATCACATACCATTTTCTGAGGTTCAAGTCTTATCCTCTTATTCTACCCTGATACATTTACAAGCCCTCTGTCAAGTGCAGGGCGAGAGCTGACTCTCACATTTAGAGACTCGTGCTTGGACCCAGCCCCAAACTGGAATTGACCTCCAGGACTGGCAGTATAGGTGGACTCTGCCCAGACCCAGTTGGCACCTTGTGTTGTGGTGCCAATTTTCGCCGCCCTTGAGCAGTGAGATCCCTGGTCCTCTCTTGGCACAGTTTTGCCAGTAAGTAACCGGTCCAGTTACAGGTTTTTCTTTACAGCAGCAAGGCACACTGGTGGGATGGCTCTGTACTCTAAAGACTCTCCTGTTTAACCTTAGCTGCAACCTGAACCCCCTGGGTGGTTCTGCAAAGTCCCACTGCCTAGGTTGCCTCCCAGATCCATTAGTACTTTGTGGCTCAAGCCTGAGTTTTGTGAAGCCACTCAGGGGATTTGGATGTGCAGCCAAGGTAGAGAACCACTGCCCTAACATGGCCTCTGAAATAGTATCTGGGAGGTCTCCCCATTCCTTCTAAACTCTGCCAGCATGGCAGTAGAGAGGATCTTTGAGAATGTAACTCAGCCACCTCTTCTTTAAAACCCTACGGTGGTGGCATGACTGGCCCTTGTGCCTCTCTGTGGGGGTCTCCTTCTTCTCTCCCCATCTGGGTTTCACCAGCTTCTTGCTGCTCCCTGAGCATGCCATCAATTCTTGCAAGAGCAGGCCTTTGCTCTGGGGTTGTTCCTCTGCCCAAATACCTGCTGAAGTCCTTCTCTCACCTCCACTAAATCTGGCACACCTCAGTTTCTTGGGGATGCCTGCCTCATCTTTTTCCTAAGCATGATGTTAACATCTTATAACACACCACACAGTTTACTTCTGGTTATGCTGTATTGCTTCTTGTTTTGACTTCCTCTGCTTTTTGAGGTCAGGGTCTTTGCTTTGCTTTCTGACTGCCCCTAGTGCTCAGCTGGTATGTGCACACAGCAGGCCTTTACTAACACGTGCACAGTGAGGGAGGTGGTCACCTCTACAGGTGATGGTGAACATATCAGAGGAGGGAAGGCTCAGTGGTACATGAAAAAAAATGAATCTCCAAAATGACAAGTTGTAAGGAAACACTTATCATTTGATTTTAATTGTAAGTCAAGGGCCAGAACTACCAGGCAATGTCTAGATTTAAAAAACAACAACAAAACAGGGCCATCCCTGGTGGTGCAATGGGTTAAAGCGCAGCACTCTGAAGCTATCTGCAGCACGAGTTAGATGATGCTCAGCCAGGGAGGTGACCCACGTGGCATGGCAGACCTCTTCTAATCCGCCCACTGTTCCCCCTGCAGTGTAATTCAGTACCTCTGCCTGTTCTGCTCCCCACTCTGTCTCTAGTGAATCCTCTCACTCCCACCCCCGCACCTCTGGCCTGTACCCCAGTTCTTGTATGCATAAGTAAATAAATCTTTAAACAACAATAATAAAACATGCAGTGAAAGAAAGGGAAAGTGGAGTAGTGGTAATGTAGGGGTAGGCGGTAGGGGTGGAGAGAGGGCAGGGATGGGAGTGACTGCCAGTGGATACAAGTGTTCTTTGGGGGGGGATGATGAAAATGCGTTAAAATGATTATGGCGATGGTTGTACATTGTCAATATACCCAAATCCACTGAATGATACAATTCAATGGCTGAACTTTGTTATGTAAATTATGTCTCAATTAAACTGTTAAAAATGCACACTTAACTGGAGCATCATACAGAGTGCTAAATCTAATGCTAAAAATGGAACATAGAGCTATTGATATTTCTTATCAGGCCTGTGGGTTTTCTCTGGCTGGGGTTTTGAAAGGGAGGTGGGAGAGTTTGATTAGCCTTTACTCGCTCTTCTGCCAGAGGCATAAATCAGTCAAGAATGTGACTTAAAATTCTTGATCAAGGCTTACGTTAAGAGAGATTTATCTGGACGAAACTGCTTTCCCTCAAAAACTTCAACACCTCCCGGAATTCTGCCTCTTTGCAGGACTAGCTGTTTTGGAAAGGAAGCTATCACTTGGTTGTGAATCCAGGCTTTGTAAAGATTTGACACTTTTGAACTTGTAACGCCAAGCAAAATACCAGCTGCGTTGATATCTGCCATCTACTCATCACCAATTGTGCATACTCCATTGGTCTGTAGTGGCAAACTGACAGGCTGATCGCCTCAATGGACGGATGTACATGAACCCTAACAGCATGTCAGAAAGATAGAGACAACTCAACAAGGCTGTTCTCCCTCTCTCAGGACGTGGACCGCCTATCTACTATACTACTATACCCCGAAGGGGGAATAGCCTTCCTTCTGCCCTTTTTTCTGCTCCATATCTCACCAGGGATCTCCCAAGCACTGAGTATCTGGTGAGCTCAACTCAGAATGTGGCCCAGAGTTCGGCCTTCAACATGTGCCATTAGGGAATCCCAGAGACAAGAGCAACACTGTGCTCCAGAAGGCTCCTGGGGGCTGCTGCTAGTCTCTTGAGAATTTCCAAGAGGGATGTAGCTCGGTGTCATCAAGTCATCAATAATCGAAACGCCCCAAGGAAAAGACACTCAAGCTGGATTTTGCTTACTGATGAAACAGTGTTAGGGGGGCACAGTGATGGGCCCTTTATCTCCAGGTTAGTGAGAACACCATGTGGAGTCAGTGCTGAGACATCCACCCCATCCGCCACTCGCGCATCACAGCCCTAAGCAATGATGGCCACCAAGATGACTAAGCCCCTCTCCGTCTCCTCTGCCAAGCACTACCGGGCAGAGACGACAGAAAACACACACATTTTAATTAGAGGAGGTTGTATACGGTACTCCATGAGGAGTCCAGTGGGCTGAGGAAGTGTGTAGGAAGTGTGTGGGAGGGAAAGAGTAACTAAAAGGCAGAGGTTCCTCTCCTCAGCTTGACATGCCAGTTGTGAACTGGGAGTCTTTCGGAAGGTGGGTTCTGCATAATGTGAGTGATTGGGCTGAATTCATCCTGGCTGTGCAGTTGGGGGTGCTTGCAAAGAATACCTACAGCACCTTGCTTTATTATTGTTTGTACATTTGTCAAAAGGGGCTGGTATGACTTTTATGGACATATTATAGGGAGTAAATGAGTTCACACAGGAAAAGTGCTAAGGATGTGTCTCGTGCATAGTAAGTGCTCAGTGAATGTGCGTGGTTATGTTCTAAGTGCTCAGTGAATGTGCGTGGTTATGTTCTGGAGCATTGAGAATGGGCTCTGAGAGAGTTGACCACACATATAGGGCCCTGGGTATTTTGCCACACAGTGAGAGAACAGCGGGTCCATGAAGCTGCACAATCTTCATGGAGTAGCTGAAATGGGGCGTGGGGAGGGGCAAAAGGCAGTGACCCTGCCTTTTGCCAACTTGCTTTACTTCATTCTTGGTTGTAGACTTTTGAAGAGGGTACATATTAGATGTTTTTTGTCAGGGTGCAACTTTTTTTTTTTTTTAGAAAATACTTGGTCAAATTATTCTGACATTAACACTGCATCACCAATACTATTAGTGCTAATCCAGTCCGCCTCACAAAGCACGGGATTTCCATTCTCTAACATGAAAGGGTATAAAAGAGCTGAAGTAGGGACAACCCACTTCTCTGGCAGAGGAGCTTTTGTAAAACTGAATCTTTTAAGAAGCATTGTAGCAATTAACCAGTACACTTGGATGCTCTGTTAGGATTTCGACAAAAGCTTGCTCAATGAGAGAACATTTAAATCAGTGTATTTTCCACAGCATCTACTTCCCTCAAAAAAAAAAAGTTTTGGTCCAAATATGATCACTTTTATGTCCGTTACTTGGAATACTGTAGCTGTGCCATTTCTACAATCAAGAAAATGCTTATTGTAAACAGCATGCACTTACCTACCCATTTTCTTATATGAAAAAGAAAGACAGTGGGCCTTGGTCATCAAGTACTGTTGATTTTACCTGCCGTAGATAAAAACAAATCATGTGATTTTCAGGATAAAGAATCCATGTGATTTAAAAACAAAGATTTCCAGAGGAAGGGAAATGAGATCATTTCTAAAATTCCAAATAAATCATACAGATTCCAACATGAAATGCTTGTATGGTGACCTTTTGCTATGTCCTCCCAGCTCCAAACTAAAGGACAAGCTGGATAGGGCATTTGGTGTATAGAAAAATCTATGAAAATCTAAATAGTTTCTATTTATCCAAAAATAAGCTAATACATTTTTATTAACATGTTCATGTGTCAGCCACCACAAACCCTGCACTAAAAAATAATAGTAAATGTAACAATAGAAGTAGCAGTTGCCATTTATTGAATATTGACTATATAATAGGAATTCTAAGTGTCCCACATATATTATCTCATTTATTATTCTCCCCTATGATGTAGGTGATACCATCCCCATTTTCTTTAGGGGGTAACTTGGTTAGGAGAAGTGAATGGCCCGTTTGCCCACAGATGTAAAGATTTTTACGTGTGAGAGCCATGAATTGAACCCAGATTTTATGAATCCGACTTTAAGCTCGACCCACTATAGTAGACAGCCTTTTGCAAGAACAATAATGGTTGCATGCATTTATGGTGCTTGAAAGAAAGAATTTATTTCAGGTGTTTCATTTGTGCTCACTTCGTTTTTTTATCTCTTTTATAGACACGGATGTTGATACTCAGATGTTAAAAATCTAAAGGTGAATATGGTACATGAGAAAATCAGAATTCAAATGGTATCTCCTAGCCTCTAAGCAAAGTTGGTTGTTGAATAATCTCAGGTTAGGCCTTTTCTGAATGGTAGATAATGACAAAGAATTCCTGATGACACTACTTATGAAGATAACACCTGAGCAATAGTTGCCCAAACAGGATAGTTCCTAAAAATGTGAAGTTTAGCTTGGAATATCAGGCAGTTGAAATATTACTGTACAGAACACCAGGTTCAGTCAGGTTGACACAAATTATTTGAAAAGATAATTTTTGATGATTCTGAACCTCCTTCACACACTCAGCCCAGAATCAGTGAGACATCAATTACCTAAGTGGCGGGTAAACATTTCTTGTTATATACGAGCCATTTTCTGGGTTCAGTAAAGGTTATGTAGTTGCTTAGGAAATTAGAAGCTCAATTAGTAATCATTGCTGCTTTTGATTGTGGATACGACCCCAGCTATTTTGCACCTGAGTTTATAAGCATAAGTCTCACCCATGTACCAACTGGGTAGGAGTGTGTGACAATGAACTTCCCTTGTGTCCCAGCCCTCACCCTGCTATCAGGTGTAATCCCATGTTGACTCTGCCAGAAAAGTTTATAAAGGAATTACTCACGAATACTTGAATATTCCCTTACTAAAGGAAAAGATTTTTTTTTTTTTTTAAATCCAGGGATACTTGGAAATTTGCTACATTGGTAGTTGTTCAAAGAAAAGGTCTGAAATAGTACAATGGATAAATGAAATAGTACAATGGATAAAGCTGGCTGGCTGCCACTTATAAAATCATAGACCTTTTAACCCAAAAACTAAGTGCCAGTTTGTAATCTATTGTGCCTTAGTTCCAAATCCACCCTTCAATTCCCTGTTCTGCCCTGGATTTTGCAACGTCTTTCGCAGAATGCTTTCTGGAGGGCTTTCTATTTGATTCTGTCAGTAGGAAGCACTAGAAAGAGAGGATGGTGAGAAGACAAAAAGTGCTTCTGACCTCTCTTTTCAATGCCCCCGTGAGCAGAGTCACTGTGGACTGGAGTCTCCAGGTCCATATCATTTCCAGAGACAGTGGCTTTTTACTCAGCAGAGGTTCTGGTAGTAGCTGCTGGCCCCTGTCTTGGTCACCCACATGCCAGCTCCACAGGACTGCTCTTCTTTGTTCCTAGCTCCTAATAGACCCATCTTTGTTCCCCAACTGTAAGAACAACAACTGCTTCTTGCACATACCTCAGAATTCCCTTTTTGTTCTTTAGGTGCTTCAGCACCATGTAGTAACCAATTGCCTGTACTAAATCCTTCTGTTTGAATGACCTAGTGTGGTTGTGTTTCCTTGCCTGGACCCTCACAGGTGCATGCACACAAAACTCATAGCTTGCAGCATGCTACATGTTGGTGGCATGTGCAGTACTGCATAACAGTGCAGACCAGAAACAACAGCACTGACGGAATTATTGCTATATGTGAGAAATTATTAGTTCTGGCCAAGGGGTGAGCATATGTGAGACACTTTAACCCTCAGCCAAGGGTAGCAAAGTGGAGTCTTCAAAGGATTAAAGTTTTAAAAATGACTTTTTTTAGCATATAAAAATAATTTCTGTAAATGCTTGCAAACACAGAAAGGAAAAAGAAGCTAATAATTGCCCTATAGTTAACTACAGTTCTGTTGACTTATCCTTTTGGTCTTTTCTCTATATGTACATCTACATATTTTAAAAAATGTTATTTTTTAAAAGCATAATAGTTTATTTTTACATAATTTTGTGCATTTTCCCATCTCAGTTGTAAAATGTTATTTTAAGTAACATTTAATATTTAATCTCTAGTATTTTCACACGACACAAAATTCAACTCAAAGAGGGGTGTGATCTTGCTTCATCACAAGGACAGCTTACCTTTCCTGCCTTGGGACTGGATTTCTCCAGTGGGGGCTGCTTTCCTTTGATCCAGAAGCTGGACAATGACCAAACTGACAGACTCACATTTCAATATGTCTACTATGCAGCCTGCCTATGTCAGTTGGGATCATAAAGTAAATACGAAATCTGTACAGAGTCAGAAAGAATGCTTGAGATTTTGAGCTGGGTTCTGAGTTTCTGAGAAGTTTTGAAGCATATAGAATATAATGATGTGTCCCATAAGGACCCAGAGATAGAGAAGGAGTGCAAAAGCTGGTACTAATTACCCTTGTCTTTAACACATATTAAGTCTTTTTTTTTTTTAACCTCTGCATTCATTCACAATTATTATCAGAGTATCTATAAAGGTAAAGCACTATGTAGTTGCTGAGTACATGGATACATGCTGGATACATGAGGACAACACACAAAACTCATACCATAAGAATCAAACTACAGCATGAAGGAATTAAAAGACAAAGAACATATATCTTTAAGCTACTTTTCTTGTTTAAAAAGGTATTTTAATACTATAAGCATTTGTTTTTGGCTCATTCAGAGGTACACCTGTCATCAACTATCTCCACTCTTTTGAAGACTTTAAGTTTGAGGCTTTCTAGATAAATTGGATGTAGCACTAACATTATGTGTTTTAGTCTATATCTGCCTTGAAATTATTTTTCAGGCAGAAAGATAACTGATATAAATCTTTATGCTCCAAATAACACAGCATTAAATTTATGAAGTTAATCACTGCAGACAGTTCAAGACAAAATAAATTGAAACATAAATTAAGTAGACTTTACTTTGCATTCACTGAAAGATCAAGTAGATATAAAATAAGAAAGATTATCATAATAAAATAAGAAAGATTATCATAATGGTATTGTTAATCTAAACTTGTATGTCAAATTTCATAGCTGAAAAACAGAAAACTACAAAATAACAGAAAAAAACAAAATAATTATAAAATTAATCAAAGTTAGATGATAAAGAAACTTCTCAAGAGTAAAAATCAATAGAATACTAGATATAAAATAATCTTTCTTCATTTCTAAGTCACTTAGAATTTTAAAAGGAAAATGAAAGACAAGCAAACACATGAAAATGAAAACTACCATGTTTTTGAAGCATAATTAAATAAAAGACCAGTCCATGCAGACTAGTAATTATGGAAAAAATGAAGTACTGTTAATGAGCTCTTCTGCCTCTTCCTTGAAAATATCAAATGCAGATGATTTCATGTATGGATTACAACACAGACATACATTTAAACTTTTGAAAACACAAAGAAAAAACATCCCAATGAATTTTATGAAACCAGCATAAGTATGATACAAAACATATGAAAAAAAGATGGCATGTTAAAGGAAATATACCCAGATCACTTAACTATGAAATCTTTTAGATGCACAAAAATAGTAGTAAGCAACTTTTTGGGAAAATAAAAAGAACAATTTGCCAGACAAAATGGACTATATCTAGGAAAGTAAGGAGGGCTTAATATGTTGAACACATATTACTAATCATTGGTAATAAGTCCACTGGGTAAACAAGCATTTGATCTTGAAGGATCTAAAATGGCTTGTGATAATAGTTACTATTGTTCTTGACAATTCAAAAATACTCTGAGGAAAATATTGAATATTATCTTGACATAGTAAATATATATATGGAAAATTTTGAAAAAGAAGATAAATGAAGGGGAATTAGCTGTATGAGATATTCAGGCACAATAAGATGACTTAATGGTTAAAACAAGGCAGTACTGGTTCATGAACAGAGAGCAGATCAGAATAAAAGTTCAGAAACAGACCTAAGTATATTTGGAAATAGATAAAAGTGATTAAAAAGTCACCTATTTAACTCATGTAAATGGTACAATTAGTAAACCATGTAGGAAAAAAGTGAATGTTGAACCCATAACTCCTACCTTATGCTTTATAAAACAACTTGATTAAATGTCAAGTGGATAAAGTGGATGAAAGACTTTATTGTAACAAATGTAAACCCTCATAGAATCCATGATGTTTCATGGATTTAAAAAGTGGAAGACTTTCCAAGAATACATGAAACAGCAACTACTCCAAATCACTTGTTAAACACTTATTTTGAACACCTATAACTATCCATCAATAGGGACTAGGTAAATAAACCATCTGATAGTTTACCCAATGGAATGTTATTGAATGTGAAATAAACATGATGAAACTTGTTATGATGAAATGGAACAGTATTCGAGAAATATTAAGTGAGAAAAAAGTGTAAAATAGTGTATATGGTAGGAGACATCTATGACTATAAAGAAAAAAAGAATATATCTATTGTGTATCTATAGAATAGAAATGGAAGGAAATATAAGCGACTAACAACACTGCTAACCAATGGTGAGGGAGGTTGATGATTAAGAGGCTTGAAGAAGAGTTTTTAGTGCAGATTTTCAAATACTATTTGAATTTTAAATGATGTACAGAATTTAGTTCAAAAGAATAAAATGGATATAATACAATGAAATGAATACAATATAAAGGTAGAAAAGATTGAGGGAAAAAACAGAGATAATGTACAATTTACAAAATTATGAAGACTAAGAGCAATAAGTGTTAGGGGCAAAAAAATAAAGTATATATGGTATAAAATGTTTTTAAGGCCCTCCCTGGTGGTTGAGCAGGTTAAAGCACAGCACTGAGAAGCTAAAGCCATTTCCTCAAGAGTTTGATTCCCGCCTGCCCCAGAGGTGATCCACATGGCGCGGCAGACCTCTCCTGACCTGCCCACTGTTCCCTTCTGCAGTGTACTTTGTCAGTCAGCCTGTTCTGCTCCCACTCTGTCTCTGGTGAATCTTCTCACCACCCCTGCACCTCTGGCCTGTACCCCAGTTCTGTATGCACAAATAAATAAATCTTTAAAAAAATTTTTTTTTGAGCTATAAATGGAAAAATTACTCTTCTACTAATACATCTTTAGCAGAAGGATCACTAACTCAACTGCTCACAGTGGCTAGACATCATTCATTCATTCAACAGATGTGCATCAGTCAGCTACCTTGCTGGACCAAAGACTGAAAATATTCCTGCTATCATGAACTTTTAATTTAGAGAAAGATAGTACAGGCAGTCAAACAAATGTCTCATAGAACAACATACAACAAAGTGAGGTGGAGTGTAGTCATAAATCACAAGATCAGAGCAGACAATAAAGTCTGTGAAGGATTTAGGGCTGACTGTTTGCCTTATAAAAGGCCTTGTACTGCACTCCAGGAGGGGACTGTCATGTGTGGTTGTAGGTATAATTGTGCAAGAACTTAGATTTTCCAGAAGACACCAGAGAACCAAATTTGTATTTGAAATATCCTGATTTTAAAATCTTGACTCAATTTTAAATTAAATCACCCTATTAGCCAAATAAAACACATTTCACTGGCCAAGGCTGGCCTGGGGGTTCGCCAGTTCAAATCTCTAAAGAAATGAGATTAAGTTTTAAAGCAAACATAGCAGAACTTGTAAGCCTTGTCATCTGATGAAGCCATACTTATTTTCCATGTCTTCAGACATTTTTGGAACACGTCACTGGGAACTAATTGGCTTTCTAGTTCTATTCTGTGGGTTACCTCATAAGAAAACCAACATAATTTACACTTAAATCTTGCTGGACCAAATGCTATTTACTTGACTTGATCCTTGTCTCTATTCACCAGATATGATTCTTCATCACATTGAGTTTTTCTAAAAATCAAATTTATCCTCAAAATGCTGAGGAAGTGTTTAATAGTGTACTCTTGACCTTGAGAGTATAGTCCCTAGAGAGGAGATACAAATATTTAGAATAAGGGTAGTAACATTTAAATAAATATATTTCCTTCTAAATTACAGTTGAAGAGGATTCCATGTAAGTATGTAGGTATCAATACCAGTGTTCTAGACTACTAACATTTTGTAAAAGTTTCTAATCTTTGGATACAAATTGACTGGTATAGGGCATGTCCCCCTTATCTTTCCTTTAAAAAAAAAAATATATATATATATATAAGAGCTCTTTTACAGGACCTGATAGATGCTATATGGTAGTTCATTCCAGGGATCGTTGGCATACATATCTGCCCAAAAAAGACTTTTGTGCCAAACACAACAGTACATACACCATTTTTTATTTTCCTATGACCAATGACTAAGTTTCTGTGGTCAGCTAATGACATTAGTCATGTGGAATCACAGTGAAGAAAGCAGGGCTTTTTATGAGTCTGTGACAGCTCGAATTTTCTTGCTTAACAATATGTATGAATCAGAAGCCACAAGTTTGCATTTTAGAAATATTTGCGGTAGTTAAGAAGCACACACTGCACTTGTTATTATTATTACAATCCCATAGAAATAGTGTCCTTGGGAAGAGCATAAAATTGACTTGGAGATATCCATCAAGACACAGACATCAACAATCCCACTGTCATCAAATGTATTTCTTTTGCTTTTAATGGAAACTTAACACAATATTTACCCACTGATCATTGTACCTATGCTAAAGCACATACTTTACATACTTGTTTGCCTGTCTGTTTATCCATCTAGCCACTCATTTCTCTCTCTCTCTGCTTCCTTTCTCTAGGGATAGGATAGGGGGAGAATAGGCTTTTCCTGTTCAGAACAGGTCTGCCCAAAATCTGTCACTTTAGCATGAGGATTATTTTGAGTTGAGGTCAATCAAGGCATGTCAGTTGAGGCTTATGAGAAATTTTACCACTCCCTTAATTCCCCAGAAGAATGAAAATTGGGGTGTTACCCAAAATTAGTGTTTTTACCAGAAATAATCTTTCTATCAGAGAGACCTATATTGATGGCAACAGCAAACATCTAATTACAGATTTTCAGGTTTTTATAACATGAATCATCTTTTCCTTTTCATATGGGTCTTCCCTCTTCTTTACTTGGAGTCTACATCCCCTATCACATTTCTTAGCTCAAGGTGTATACCCTCATTTTGCGCCACTGACTTTGGAATCCATATCTAGGTAGACTCCCCATGCACATATAGTTAAAATTGTACTTTCTTTTCACTGACCTGTGTGATGTTAATTGGAGTGCTAGAAAAAACCCAAAGGGCTAAGGGAAAATTTTATATCCTCCACACAATTCTTTCATGAAATATTTATTGAGTACCTGCTGCTGATCAACCTAACTGTGCTAGGTGCTAGAAACCTAATATAAAACAAAAATAATACATAGTAAGTTTCTCATGGAGCTTACTGTATTTTGGACGTGAACAGATATTAGTCATTAATTATGCAATTTAAGGTTAAAATAATACAGGTATTTTTAATCTTATAAAGGGAAGACTAGGATGGAATTTGACTTAGGAAATTTGTATAAGTGGCAAGATGAGATTTTTCAACGTGCCAGTGGCATTCAAGATCAAAGGAGAAGGAGTTGCTCGGGTAGAAAGAGTAAAAGCAATCCAAAACATTGGGCGATAATGTGCCCAGACTCTATGGACAGTGGGAGCCAGACCCATATTGGGGGTGATAGAAAGCTGGTGCAATGGGAGGAGTGAGGGTAAGGAGCAAGGGATAAGATGGGGATGGGGAGGCAGACAGAAAGAGTCTGATATAGTCACAGTAGAAAGTAAAATATATTAACAGGTACTTAGTAGGACTTTAGGGCAACTGATGACCCATCTGAGGTTGGTCATTTGAATTCATTGCAGACCAAACACTGTTCAACTCTGGCCACTTTATTATTATTATTATTTTTTTTTTTTACAAGAGCAAATGCCCTGGGCAATATTAGGAGACCTAAATACCAACTGTGAGACATAAAACTCTTTGGGCCCATCCATCCATCTTTCATTCCATTTCTTCAAGTTGCCAAATGATGAGATCAGATTAGGTACAACCTGAGGTCTCTTCCCAGCTCCAAACTTTTATGAATGTCCCTGACATTCATAGAGGGACTCCTGTAGCTTATCAATAATTTTCTTTTTTACCTTCTAATTTTAACTTAAAGGTGAAATGGAAAAGTGTAGAAAAAACAGTCTTCATCATTTATCTGGCTATGCTCACTGACCTATTACATCTGATGCTTCTACGTCTGAGTCAGGGTTGGCAAATGTATCTGAACAGGTCCACAGAGTAACTATTCCAGGTTTTTTTTTGGGGGGGTTCACATAAGTCCCCTTTGCTACTACTACACTACACCATGTAGTGAGAAAGCAGCCACAGACAGTGCATGAGTGAATATGCACAGCTCAATACATTTTTTTTTTAACAAAAGTAGGCAGTGACTAGATTGGGTCCTTAGGTTGTGGTTTGCTGATCCCTGATATAAAGAGTGGTATATTCCATTTCCTTTTATTGGGGAAGGTTCAGTCTCCTTAATTGGCCCCAAGAATGAATCATTTCCTGTAATTGACAGGCAATAAATTATATAATTTATATATTGCATTAAGCACACAGACAAGTAAGTGATCACACACTGATCTACACCACTAGGGCAATCTCCCACAGTAGGAGTTAGAGCACTGCCCAGCACTCTCAGCCACCTTTCCGTCCTTCAGCTTCAGCTTGGAGAACTTGGCAATTAGGACTGAGTTATGTGGCTTGGCACATCAAACCTGGAGCATTATTTCTAAACCAGTGAGTGTGCCATCAAGGAACTGACTGCACAAAGAACTAAGGTCTGTAGCTCTTTGAGATCAAATTATTGTAATAAATCAAAACACTCTTTGCCACAGGGTTGGAATGGTGTTCCTTTGAACAGTGCAGTGGGGGAGGACACACAAGTGAAAGGTAGCATATTAAGAAGCAGCCTCAGGCACTAAGCCTGGGACTTTGAAGTCATTTGGGGGAAGATGATAAACTTAAGAAGGGCACTGGGCAATGTAAGAAGTGCTTGAGAGCCAGTGCAGTGGGAGGGTCCCATCAGTCTGAAACTTGGAGACAGGAAAAGGCTGAAGGGTCTGCTGCTAGTTCCCCTGGGTGAGCCTGGTTTCAAAACCAAAATAAACTTGGGAGAGCCAGAAGAGAGGAAGAAAAGAAACAAACAAACAAGTAGAGCTTCAGCTTACGTTTTCTCCCAACTAACAGCCCCATGTGCCAGCTAACCCTTTCTGGACTGTTGCTTTGTAGGAATGCCATAGGCTAATACTCTTGCAGAGGTGAGCTTTGCAATCCAGCAAGACTTTTGTGTTGAATACAGATGCATCATTATCATTAATACCAATGAAGTTTCTCCATCTCAGGTCCTGCTGTCAGTTAACTTATAGGCTGTGCCTAGGCAGCAGGTATTATGCTTACTGTCTTTTTTGACAGTAAGTGACAGAGAACGTAAAGAACTAGAGCAAGGTCACTTATAAGTAGAAAAACCAGAATTCCAACCAAGTGATTCCAACTTCTGGGGACCAACTCTTTACTTCTCAGAAGTTTGCAGGCTTTTCTAAAAATTAAGAGTTGGAAAGAACCCCAGAGGCTGCCTGATCCAGGTTCTCATGTTTATTTGTGGAAATGGAACTTAGAAGACTTGCCCAAGGTCATAGGGCCACGGCTGAAAAGCTAGCATGACCTCTCCATGCTCTTCCACACATCTACTGCAAAGCCCACTGCTGCTCAGTTAGTATCCAACAAATGCCTATCAAACAATAGTCTTGACAGAATTTATTTTCAGATCCTGGAAGACAAGACCATGTGGTCTTGCCTAGCCAAACAGACAAGGAAAGCATCACTTTCAATCACCAGAAGCACAGGTAAGTAAGTGCCAGCTTTTAAAAAAAAAATGGGGCAAGTTGCACTTTTTGATCATGGCATGAAATGAATGTGTGTCCCTAAACTTAAAGCAAACAAAGTGAGGTAAAAATGAAACAAGGGACCCTTTGACCTTGGCCATGAAGCTGACAGAAGCAGAAATAAAATTGTTTTTAATAACATTTGCCACCTCAAGACTCCTGGGAGCATTTGTTTTGATGGGTGAGAGAGGATCTAGCTTTGAAAAGTAGAGTTAACAGCAGCTTCAATCCAAACTTTTCATAACACAGCACTGAAGAGCAGGAGTTAGCTTTCCTCTCAGTTTACTTTTTTTTTAGAGGAAAAAAAGCTTAACTCTTAGAAGTTATTTTCCATCTTAGACACTAGGTTTAAAATATATAAATAGAGAGTAGCAAGCCCCTATTTGTTTAAAAATGAGGCAAAAGAATTTAGAGACAGGTTTAAGTGTTTTGGTTACTTTCATTAGCAAGTCCTAGATTTTCATCTCTACAAATAAGTTATTAAATCTGTGGGTGTGCACACCTTTTAAAATAGCTTTGTTGAGTTATTAGTCAACTATCATACAAAGTACCCATATAAATGTACAATCCACTGGAGTAGAGGATCTTCACATAGAGGCAATCATTGCCACAGTCACCATTGAAACTTAGATTTTCAGTTTTCAAAAAGAAACTCCACACACTTTAGCTCTTACACCCCTGCTCTGCACCCCTCCTTGCCCTAAACAACCACTAAGCTACTTTCTGTCTTGTCAGATTTGCCTGTGTTGGGCATTTCGCATAAATAGCATATGGTCTTTTGTGGCGGCAGGTTTTTGTTTTAATCATTTTGTCTAAATAGGAAAATTGTGGCAGCAGGGGAGAAAATGAAAAAAAAAAAAAAAAGAAGCTATTGTTCTGGACACTCTCCCTGGCTAGTTTGCCATCTGATTAGCCAGGGACCCCTGCCTCTTGCAGCACCTGCCACAAGTGTGTGGGTGTGGGATGGCTGACACAGCATCCATAACTCTTTACCTCTTTACCCAGAAGTTTGAAGGTCTGGCCTCCAACTGGACTTTGGATCTCAAGAAAAGAGGTAGGTTGGTCTTTGGGAAATAACAGTTTCCATGCTGCAGAACAATGGTTTTATAAATATGGTCGAAAGCACATATTTATAAGATATTAATCATTTTGTTCTTTTATTCCTTCTTTGGATATCTCTCTTAGTTTGTCAACTCCAGTTGGATGTGGCTGGAGAAAGAAGCAAAGTCAGAGTAATGGTCTTGGGGTCAATGCATGACCAGGAACCTCAGGTGGGCACCTCCTGTTTCTAGGGGTTCACACTACAGTCCCTCACTCACTCACTCTCCTATTCTCCCAAGGTCATTATTTCTAACATTTTCTGCCTCTGAAAATCTCCAACAACTTCTCTTTAATCCTCAGTCTCAACACTTCCTCCCTACTTCCTTGAGACAACAGAAACAGAGAATTTTTCACAGCCCTAGGACCATATCTGCTTACCAATCTATGAACTGATGCCCTATATGAGTGTAGAGCACATGAGAATCATCTGGGAGGGGGGAGGCTGTTATAATAGGTTACTGGACCCTAACTCCAGAGTTCCTGTATCAAGAGGTCTGGGGAAGGGCCAGAGAACTTGTATATCTAATAATTCTCAATGTTGCCGAGGCTACTGGTCTGGGACCACACTTTAAGGGGCACTGCAGTAGCTGTCATAGTTACAGCCCCACCGAAGGGCGGTTGCTCTACAGGTGCATGTGACCCCTGGACCTCACACTCCTTGCTCCAGCCAATTCTCTTGTTTCCTTCTGTCTCATCACCTTCCCTATCTTGCTAGTCAACCTCTTGACTAACAAACATGTTATTTTTTGGCTCTTGAAAAAAATACCCCTTGGCCCTTGCTTTACTCTTCGACTTTCTCTGCATTTCTCTGTTTCCCTTTCCAGTAAAGATTGTCTTTACTCCATGATTCCAATTACTTTCCTTTATTTAACCTTGGCCCAGAACACACAAAATTTACATGTTAAAGTGACCCACAATACCCACATGATTAAATTCTGTGCTCAATATTTGGCCTCATTTTGTTTGATCATACAGCAGCATTTAACTCAGATGATTACTTCCTCCAACTAGAAACACTTTCCTCTAATTGTCCTCAGCTCACGTTTCTGATTTTCCTCACAAATCACTATGGACACCAATTAAAGTCCTCCATTACTGCTGATTTTATCTTCTGCTGCTTTTCTTCACTTATTCCACTTCATCTAGCTGACCTCTTTGTTGTTCCTTAAACACACCAGGCTTACTCTGCTGCAGGGCCTTTGAATGTGCTGTCTGCAAAGCTCTTCCTCAGGTGAAATCTTAAACTCACCTTTTCCAAGTCTTGGCACAGATGTTACTTCAATAATGTTTTACCTAATCACCTATTTAAATGCAACCTCCCATGCACAATCACTCTTTCCTCACCATACAGCTTTTTACCTTATAAAAACACTACATTATTTACTGCCTATTTCTCCCCTACTAGATTGTAAACACCATGGACAGGAATTTTCCCCCTATTTGTTCATTGCTTTATCTCCAGTGCTTATAACAATGCTGGGCACATGCTTGATATATTTATTGGTAGAATTTATTTCTTGCCAATTTTCTTTCAGCCTATTTGGATGCGGGTTTAAACTGAACATGTCTTCTAGAGTATCCAGGTCCAGAACTGAATGACAATGAATATTGGGATGACATAGAGTGGCAGGACATCCCAATTTTAGTCTTAAATGTAACTGAAGATGATATTATTCTTCAGGTTGTTTTTTTCCTTTCTTTCTTTTTTTTTCTTTTAAGTCTTCCAATCATTAATGTACAACAACATTAAAAAACTTTGCCATTTTGGGCATTCTGCCAGCTTGCCTGCTGGACTGCTTCCAACCATTTTTTCTCTCTTTTCCCATTCTTTTTCACTCAACAGCTGCCATGTATTGAGTGTGTATGCCAGACTCTTTGTACACATTGTTTTATTTAATCCTTACAAAATCCACTGCAAATTAGGGAGTATTATCTCTGTTTATCAAGTGAGGGGACAGATGCATAGAGAGGTAGGATGGCTTGCACAAGATCACACAGCTAATAAGAGGTTGAAAGGAAATCTGTCAGATCCCAAAGCAGACACTTAAGAAAATTATGTTACCACCATTATGCAAAACACAGCTAAGATAGCCAATCTTAGCATTAGCATTTTGGCATGTACTCCCCTTCTTAGTTATTTTTGAAGATGATATGGACTGACTTCATCACACACTAGGCAGCAGATTTCATGAGAGGTTAAAGGTATCTCTTTTGCTGATATTTCCTCCATTCCAATACTAGAAAGGGCACTCAAGTATTTGCGTGAATGTCTGTTGAACTTAAACACAAAACAGCCAATTATCTTAACACATAATTAATTACAATCAGAACATCATCCTCCAAAGTGATGTCTAGTTTTTAGGATTTCAGAGCCACCGTACCTGAAGGATAAAGATGTGACCTGCAGGCCCCACTTGACATTGGCTGAGCATATTTATTGGATCTGTAGATATTATTTAAAGCATATTATACTTGGAGGGACATTTAGCCTTCTTTTACACGTGAGGAAACTCAAGCTTAGAGGAGCTCTAAATGACACCCAATAATGAGGGTCAGAAAAGCTTGAGAATTCAGGCCCTTTTGGTGTTTAGAAGACCCTTTTGGTGTTATCCCAACTCTATTCCTCCCAACTCCACCAAGAGTTGCAGGCATAGCTTGGATTTAGAGAATGAGCTTTAGTTTGAGGGTTGGGAAAACTTTCTTTGAGTCTTAAATTATTGCCTTGTTTTTCCAGCTGATAATGCTTAAGGTAAATGAGCTAATGTATGAAAATCCCTTCCTTAGCACAGTGGTTGCTACTGAGAAAACATTCATTCAACAGTAATTATCATTATCACACCAAGGTCTTTTCACATTTTAAGTACTTCATTCATGTTTCAGGTAGACTTACCTGAAAATCAGTAAGTCTCAAGTATTTCATACACGGACTGTCCTTCCACCCTCCCAAACAAATCTGTAGTTGCAAAAAATGACATACTGTGAGCCTTTAGTAGAGTATCCTGAAAGTCCACAAGAGGGCAGTCTCCCTCATAGCAGAAGCACCCCAGAGCTGTAGGTGGGTAGAAGGGAATTATGGGTGCTGAAGTAAGCTAATAAAACTTTCAGTCAAAGCCATTATTATGATTTTTAAATGGTGAGAAGCACAACTATGAAGAAAATAAAAGAGTTATGGAATAGGGAATATATTTAAGGGAAAGTTAATTAGGTGAGCAGGAAACTAATTTTTGTACTAAGAAAGGGTGAGTTATGAGTGGACTTGGTGAAGAGTTATATTTGAAGGAATAGCAGGGACCAACTTGAATATGATCATTGCCTGCTTGAAAGACAGAAAGGTCAGTGTGGCTGGAACATAAGGAAGGAAGGAAGGAGGTGAAGGAACAGAGGTGTAGATGATCTGTCAGATCTCATAAATTGGGATTAGGTCTCAGGTCTTTCTGACTAGAGTTTGTACACTGAATCACTGTGTTACTCTGAACTCTAGAAATAGACAAAGTGTACAGATCAAAGAAGTAAATGTGCTTTTGAAAATGATGAAAACAATTTAAGAAGTGCCTCAACGACTTTTAGTAAATAACTCATCAGAAGTCATGTCATTTTAGATCTTAATGTTTTACGAAAAAAAGCACTAATATACATATACCTAAATTTACCTAAATTTTATGTTCTAAGAGATAATCTGGTATAGCCTTTTCCTTTATCTCTAATATAATGTGTAATAATCAAGGTTTATAATAATATCTATAAAGAGAATACACACCTCAGAAATATCTTTATCCAAAAGAGTATTACTAACATATTTTAAGAGAAATTCCCCCAAAGATTTATACAGCAGGATATTTACCTCATAATTAATGTTAATACAAGTTATAAATAGCATGTCCAACAATAGAGGTATTTGAATACATTACATGCTTTTCAAGCATGCTTTTTAAAACTGTGCTTTCAAATAACGTCTAAGGCTTTGTTAAATGCCCACAGTGTGCTGTTAGAGGCAGATGAGTAACAAAATAAAAAACACCTATTAATTTTTTTAAAATTTAAAACACCAATTTTTAAAACTTATACTCAGATAAACAAAATATACTAAAAGGCAACACACCAAACTTACATGAGAATACATGTCTATGTGATCTTTACAATGTTTTTTATATTATATTTTTTCAAAGTGCATTTATTTTATAGTCAACTCACTAATAATAAAATATTCAGCATGGAAGTTTTAATCTTCATTGAAATGTCTCAAAATTTGTATAGAAATTAATGTGGTCTCTGAGATAATAGGGAGAAAAGATCATTGGGTGAAATTGGATCATGGGGGTCTTTGTCCATTAGTAATGAATGAACAAAAACATATTCAAATAAAACTAACCAAAACAAAATATTGGCAGCAGCAACAAAATAAAGGAGCATAATTCCATTCCTCACCCTAAAAAGGATTGTCTAAAAATGTGGGGATGGTTGGAGCACTGCAATCCAAACCCTCAATCTGAGACAATCCAGGGGAAGGAAAGGTAAATGGCTGAATCCAGAAAATCTCTCATGATATCTTTAAACTTGGGAAATAGAGCTCTGAAGCAGGTGAAGGGGTAGCCACAGATAGGTTAAGAAAAATGCCTTAGAAAACAGTAACTTTTGTGTTTGATCATGGATGTTGGCAAAGGCAAGGCTTTGATGGAAAATGGGGAAGTTATCAAGTCCACAAACACAGGATCCTCTGCAGCTGATGGAGGGGACCTGGCTTGGGACATATAATGGAATTTAGAAGAGGGAGTTAAGCACAGATCTTCAGAAAGGCAACTTACTGTACTGGTGTGTCCTCATTTGCATTTTCTTTAGAAAAAGTTGCAAGTCAATATTCAGTGCATAAACTGTACTCACAGAGGAGACAAAGAATTCTGAGGTAATATGAGAAAAAGATCAAGAAAAATTCACCTACTTTAGAGTAAAAGATCAGGGAGGATCTTCATGTTTTCCTTTAAGCATGAGCAAGATGAAAAGCTTTGTTATGTAGATAGAGAGTTGAGAGAGAGAGAGAGAGTTCAGCCTATGAAGAAACTCTAACCCAAAGAAAATAAGAAACTCAATTTAATGATTGAGATCTCACTAAAACAGGAGATTAAAATGAAACTAGAAAAGATTAATGAAAAGGGAGATGACAGAACTAAGGAAACAGAACAAAATGCCACGTGGTATTGCCAATATGTATATGTATGTATGTATATATATATATATATATATATATATATATATATATATATATATATAACCAGCAAGGATGATAATATTAAAATGACAAGAAGAAAACCTGATTAAATGATCAATGAAGACACATCTGAAATAAAAAGAGACTTATGTCTGCATATCAAAAGGACATGCAATATTCCAGGGAAGAAAAACTGATGAAGAATTATACCACTAGCCATAACTACTAAAATTGTGAGCTTCGAAGTTAAGAAAACAGTGTTTTAGTCACTAGGCAGAAAACAAAGTTCTCTTTAAAGGTAATAATTTTGGCCATTTTAAGATTTCTTCATGATAGTATTCAAGCTCAAAGACAATGAGACAATTTTAGGGTGAATAGGCACTGATATCCCTCTGCACAGATATGGTCCCAGTGCTCAGGATAATCTATAATGTGTGGTCTTGACTTAATCCACAGAAGAAACAGAATTATGACAATATTGAAATAATGCATCATGACTATGTGCTGTCTTAGTTATTTCTTCATAAATATCAGATGTTGCATTCTTGCCAACATATGTCACTGATTTGAAGGAAAGTAACAGACACACAGGATGCTAGAGGGGAAGGATTAGGGTCTCACTGATTTATTAGTGTTACCTCCAGGAAAGAGTTAACACTGCCCCTTAATTAACAAGGGCAGAAATTCCCACAGCCTATTAAAATGAATACATACACTTAGATATAGGGAACAAGACACAATTATAAGAAATATATGAAAAAAATCTAAGAAATAAAGGCAGCATCACAAAGGCACTGATGGTTCTATTGAAAATGGCCAAAACTTGTAAATGGCAATTCTAAGTACATGTATATACATATATTTAAATTAATTCAAATCAAGGGTAATACCATTTACTTCTGTGTTCCATATCTAGTTTATTTGCTTGACAAGTAATTTGAGCAGAAAAGTTAATGTGGTAAGAAATTAAGCATAACATTAAAAAAATTTGATATATAGTCTTTGATTTGTATAAGAATACCTTGTTTATTGTATGGCTTTTTCTATATTATTTTCTCCCTACATTTTTTTTAACTTTCTTGCAATATCTAATGTACTTGAACATCTAAGAACTAAACAATACTTTTTAACTTCTTTTAAGTGATATTTACTTAGTTTGGGAAATGGAAAGGAAACACTTTAAAAATGTGATAACATGGATTTCAGTTTTACAGTTTAGAAACATGGAAGTAATAGCTGCTTCTATTGAAAATGACCAAAAACTTTGAGCTGCAACTCCACTACAGTATTACATCTTTCTTTTTCATCATTTGTTTCATTTCACATCTTTAAAAAGCAAACAGACCATTATGTGCTAGACATTTAGCCAGGTTTATTACTGGATGGGGTACAATTTTATGAAACTTTAAACACATTTTAATGAGCTGCAGGTATAGTTTGTTCTGCAAAACTACAATGAATGACACACTTCCTGACTCACTTTAAAGATGAAATACAAGTGTCAGGTTATACATGAACTGGAAATCCCATCTAATTATCAAAATAACAAGAATGTAAAGGGATCCACCCTGCATTTAATCAAGTGAGCCTGCAGTCTGGGGTGCTAACATTATAAGCATCTATGTATGAACTCAGGCTGGCTAGAAATTAGATACTTTCCAGTCCTTCCAGATGGGGCTTAATAAAAGCATGCTGACCTGCAGTTTTTGCAAGGGTCTGAAAAGGAACTGAAGGGTTAGCTAATGCAGGTTCATTGGTCAGGTCTGGGAGGTCTAAGGCAGCCTGTCCCAGATGCTGCAGTGGGCTGGAAGTGGCAGATTCCTAGCTTCACCTGCGCCCTCCATCAGCCAGGGGAAGCAACAGAATATGTTTTTGATTGCGCCTGCCCCCCTTCTCCCCCCATGGAGGTTCTTGTTAGAGGAGAAGACATACAACTAGGTCCTCTCTTTGAGTTCCTAGAAGTTGGTAATAATTTAATAACTTTCAAGTTCAAATGGATGTCCTGGATATTCCCCACAGCCTCATTTCCCAATCCAGTACATGCTGCATGTCTCAGATGTGCTATGTGTACTATGACAACAGTTTTTTTTTTCTTAAAAAACAAACAAAAAAACAAAACAACAAACTAATTTAACAGTCAGAGGACAAGCATGTGGGAACTTTGTTTCCCAATAGTAAAGGCAATGGGGAATGTGTTGCATGGTAAATGTAGAAAAAAGAAATAAAGATCTTAAGTTAATGTCTGTATTTCAACTCAATATCCATAAAAAAAGACAAACCTCTGAAAACCATGGAGTATTTGTGCTCAGAGCACAGATAGTACAACAACTATTATCTATCTACTTTTATGTTCAAGGGGTTTGTAAATGTTAGTTCATGCAATGCCAGTGAAAATTTTCTTCAAGTAGTGTTTTATTCACAGATAGTAGGGGACCATTATTTGAATGTAAAGTGTTCAATATTAAATATCCTGCAGTAGCAGACAATTACCTGGTATTTTTCAAGGAGACATAGATCATAAAGTTACCCAGCATTTGCAGAATGAGATAGTAGTTTTTTTTTTTCTGTTTTAAATGTTTTTTTTTTTTCCCCCCCATTGGCAGGTTTCCTACCAATGAAAGCTATGACAGCCCCGTATGTAAAGCAGAGACACCTGGAGGAGCATCCTTTAAAGATGGAGATGGGGAGAAGGGTTGCTGAAACTTTACCTGATCCCCCACCTGCCCATCATCTGCCCATCACCTCCACCAGAACAGCTGTGACCTTCTGGGGGTTCTCTGCACTTCACTTTTGTTCTAGGACTGACCAGCAGTATCCCCTGGGAACTTATTAGAAATTTTGGAACCCAAGACTTGCTAAATTAGAATCTGCATTTTCCACAAAATCCAGTGGTGTGCATGCACCTTGGGGTTTGAACAGTCCTGGCTTAGCAAAGTGAGTGATTACATTGAGAAAAAGGGAGCGATAAAGGTCTTTACCCATCTAGCTGCATAGATCCACCCGGAGGGTTTCTTAGACAGCTGATTGCTGGATCTCTGCCTCCAGAGTTTCTGATTCTGGGTCTGGAGAGGGTCCCCTCAGTTACCATTTCTAACAAGTTTCCAAGTGATGCTGATACTGCCACACTCTGAAAACCACTGATATATATACTATTTTATCTCTCCTTCCTTACCTCTCAGTGTCTCCCTCCCTCCCTTTATATTTAGCCTACATCTCCCTCCCCCAAGTTTTCTCCTCTCCCCATCTTGTGTGCTCCTACCCACCCTTCTTTTCTTTCTCTCATCAATTGGGGGAACAATAGAGTGACATTTAGTTTCAATTTGCTGTAGCTGCTCATCTTTCACCTCTTTTGAGGCTCTGAGTGTTACAAAAGATGGCTCATCCCACATGCCTTTAGGATCCTGTCAGTTCTGAGCGTAGATCAAGTGAGCATACAGGTATCTATAATATAAGATAGAAAAAGATAAATGCTCTAGAGGAGATCCAGGCAGTGTGATGCAAGTAAGAGCAGTAGGGTGAAAAAACCTCAATTCCTTCATTTAGAACAATAAATTTAATTTTCCTAAGATGATTCAAGTTCTTAGGTACTCAGTAAGGAGTTATTAAATTTGTTTATTGAAAAGTTTTTGTCATCAGAATAAAAAATGAGGCACAACCATAATCATTGCATACTGAAGTTCTCTAGGACAAATCTGGAGCTGTACTCCTGCTCTATGTTTATATATGTAATAGTGGGTTGAATTTTGTTAGGTTTTTCTCATTTGCTTCTTTTCTATGAAAGTTCAATAGGGGAATTTATGGTTATGTATGGGAAATAGCTACTTTAATTCCGGGTAACTGAGATTGACTGTGCCTTCTCTTTTGGATATAAAAAGTAGGTTGAAAAAAGTCAGGGACATGATTTGTTGTACTACTGGGAGGAGGGGACCAGTGATTGTTGTGTGAATTCTTTTTGATTTTTAAAAACTGTTTAGGACATCATATCTTAGATGGCATCTCTGCCTGTACTTTGACAAACTGCTGGGCAATCTACTTATAATAAAATAAAGGGAGAATATAGCTATTGCTGATTGAGATGGAGGAGCCATCTGGAGAAGGAAGGAATATATAGGGACTTACTAGGAATATATAGGGACTTACTTGTCCAGGCTCCACCATGGAGCAGAAGTGCTACCTTTTAAAATTTCTCCTGCTGGATGCCAGTGTTCAAGATCCAACTCCGCTTCCTGGTGCAAAGTGTAATTTATCAGGATCCGCCTTATGTATCTTTGTCATGCACAGTTAAAAAGGCTATCGGAAAAAAAAAAAGGCTATAGAGCCAAGTTCTCTGCAATTCAGTGAAAGACACAATGAGAAGCAAGCTTCTTGCTGGGCTGTAATCTTCTTGTTATATTTCCCTCTCTCACTGCCAGGGTGAGTGCTTGCTTTTGAGCGATTTCCAAGAAGATAAACTTCCACCAAGTTTACACTTGAACAGGTGTGGTTCTGGGGAGACCCAGGAGAGCAAGATTGGAGTACTGGCAAGAAGAAAGCTGACCTTGAGAGGCAAACAAAATACAGATGGCAGAGAAGATACTACTAAGGAGGAGGCCACCACACCTCAGCTAAGTTCCTGAATAGAGAGGGAGAGGGAAGACAGAACTGCAGTGGAGAAGGTGTGTTGTTAAGTCAGAGTTGTGGCTCTTTGTACCATCTCTATTATAAATCCTGAAGGTTTCCACTGGCTGAGAGAAACCCCTAAGTCTGTGGAGAAGATGGAAATAATTTTTAAGTAGTGTGGCAGAGTTAGGGTTTACAGGAAGGCATGACATAATCAAATCTGCTTGCATTTATTGCTAAAATTAGCACTGAGTAGAGATCATTGTAAAAGATATCTTTGTAAAATGTTACAAAGAGAAATATGGGAGGTCCAAAAAGGCATAAGACCTTGCATATGTTTATCTTTCATCTCAAAGCTCTGGAGAGAGTGACTTATACTTAAAATCATTGTGGGTCACAGAATACCAGACAGCACGTGTCAGGCAATCTCCTGACACCGATTCTTTTAAACAAATGTGTTAGTAATTTTTCCTTAAAAAGAAGCCCAGAATTTTATTCTCTTTGGAATTGACACATTCTACAGTTAGGAAACTAACAGGTTTTAGTTATTGTTTAAAACATATCCAAAGTTCCCCAATGGAACACAGTGTTATTGTGGAGCAAGAAACGATCAGTCGGCTAGGAAATTCTAAATAGTTCTGGCTGAAGATCACTCCTGGGCGAACCTTCATTTTCACAGAACTTTGGGATCTGGAGACCCTTAAGGTTTATATGGTTTAATACTTACAATTTCTACTAAAGGAAAATATAGTATAGATAAGGTAAATGACTTGCTCCAACTTACACAACGAGAGGTCTCAAACACTGGCTTCTGATTCCATTTCTTAAAAATGAACATTTCCAAATGTTGCTCAATCAAGTATAAGTTTCATGATTTTGGTCCTATCTGATTAACAATGACTGTGCCTGATACTTTCCTCCAAAGCAACTCACACTTTTAAAAAAATCAGTTGTAAAAGGCAATTTTATGTTACTGCTCTATACTATTGTATTACATACCCATACTGCTCTCTATATATTCTGTATCACCATCTACTCTGTATGGGTGTCATGAACATATACAAAATGAAATAATGTTATGAAATTGTAACTAGAGACAGTGGTTTAAGGATAGTCTGTAGCCTGAGGCTTAATGCTGTTGTATAGAGAGGAGTAAGAGTTATGAATTGTTCAAGGCATCTACACTCCGTTGTTGTACTGGCAGGAATGCAATACAGACTGAAAGTGAATTGACAAGGTGTGTCCATGTCAATGCTACATTCTCTTGTGCCTACAGTCATTTTGGATATTATCTAGAATCATTCGGGTCACCAGGAGGACAGAGTTCCGAACAATATTCCACCTGGCACTTATTTTGTAACTGAAGGAACAAACTTTAGTCTAACACCCAGATCTCCTTCCTAAAGCTATAGCTCAAAGTATGCCTACCAATTTCTAACACATACTAGGGGACTCAGTACATTTGTAAAAGGATTGAATTGATGATGTATAATTTCAGTTATTCTTCACTTCAATGACAATGTGTTCTATGATTTTTTCAGACAGAGAGCCTTTGTTGAAAATGAGTTAGGTTGTATTATGGAAATTCTATAATACTTTTCTGGTGGTGCCTGGCAAAACAATTGCTAATAGTTTTATTATTTAAGATACAGTACAAAAAACAAATAGACAATTTATAAACTCCACAAATCTATTTTAGAACTGACAACTACAATAAGTAGGTAGGAAGATAATGACCAGTTGAAAAGAGTATGAATTGAGATGAATTGTTATTGGCTTTATGGAACATTCATTGTCATGGGTAGTGGCAAAAGAGGAAAATAACAGAAAAAGATGAACTACAATCATTAGACTCACTGGTTGATGGGTGTTAATTGCTTTCACATCAGAGAAAAGGAGATGTTTAGAGCTTCCAGGGAAAGAATGTGGCTGCAGTACTACAGAGCAGCACAGAGGATGAATGTGGATTGCACCCCACTTTGCCACTCACTGTGGTGGAAACATAGAAAGTTACTTCAATTTCTCAAATTTAACTTTCCTCAACTACAAAATGGCAGTTGGTGATGTGATTTGAAGATTGCAAGAGGAATAATATTGTTGTTCAATGCCTGGCAAGTAGTAAATACTAAGAAGCAGATGATGATGGCCAAGAATTATTATGTTTAGAAGATCATGGCTATCTATGAAGAATTGAACTCTATGTTTTTTGGATGGATACGATTGCAGACCATTTAAATTGTCACAAGAAACTGTTGTGACATTTGTTGGTAAGTGCCTGCAGGATTTTGTATTAGTCCTGATAAAGACTGCCAATAATTTATGATGTGCTAACATGTTGCTGTCACTTTAGAAGATTGTGATACTGATTTACTCTTAGTTGGGAATATTTTTTTCCCTACTCAAAAATTTTTGCCCATTTACTCACATTTTATCAAAACCATACCTAGAAGAGGCAAGGGGAGAGAACTAAACTAACTTCCTTTCTGGGAGAATTATAATACAATTATACAAGTTTCTTTTTGCCCTCACATTTTATTCAGCTGGAGTCATATTTTTTTTATGACCATGAAAATCAATTCTGACTCTTGGTTGCTAAGCAGTTTCTTTTTAAAATTTCACTGAATTATTTTATTATTTCCACTGAATTATTTCACTATGTTTAAGGTGTCATTTCCTATTAAAGTTCATTGATCATATACTTTTGGACAACCTGGGTTCAAAATAGCAGAGGGAATTAAATACTCTGTTTTTAAAAAGTAAACATTAGTACCAAATACTTATTTGTGTTGACTCAGAGTCCCAGATGATTCCATAAGTGACATCATCATTTGGAACTCCCTTTCCCAAATTGTGTTTACAACTGAAGAACCAGTAGGAAAACCTCATACATATTTTTTTAAATAGAAGAAATGTAGTAAGTTGAATTGAATTATGCACACACCTATATCTATGAACTCTCTCTATATATGAGCTATCAAGGATAACTTTAATATTTGCATGGGCTGTTAACTTGCAAATTTTTCATTTATCTAACAAATTTTGAGCACCTAAGGCATCAGGCATGCTTTTAAGTGCGTGGAATACATCAGTGAACAAAACAGACATCCTTGCTTCCTAAAGCTTACATTTAGCATGGTGATCATATGAAAATCTATTCAATTATACTTAGCTAATATACGACATGAAATGGCTAGAGGTGTGCTTGTAAGTGGAGAATTAGAAGAAGTGATTATGAAACAAGCCCAAACACACACTCCATGAGTTATAATGCTCAGACCTGTGTCTGTCAGTGATAATGTTCTGTGCTTCATGGCAAGACAAGAAGAAAAAGGTTGACATCATATAATATGGATTTTTATACTTTCTAAAATACAAAATGTCCAGAAGCCAAAAATATTAGAAAGCTGAAAGTTTTATCATAGTTTATTTGGTGGCAGAAGCTAACCTGATTTTTTGTGAATATTCCAAGTGTTGATCCAACAGGGTATAAATAATTGTATGTTTCACTGGAGAAATAGCAGTGCATTTAATATGATGTGGGGTATTCCCTTACATACCACGATGTTACCTTCCTACCTATCTAGAAAAGTATCTGCCTCCACTGCCAATTCTGAGACCTGTCTGGCAAGAATTTGTTAGGACCGTGAACCTGTATGTTTCTTTCTTTATGAGGGTGTCAACCATATTTTCTTAGAAAGACCTGTCCTTTCTTTCCTAATATTGTCTTTGTTAGATTTTTGGCTTTTAAAACATTCTTTCTTTTATGTTGGGGTAGCAATAAGTAAATGTTGGTTTGTTCTGTTAATAAATATCTTTATTTGGTGAAACAGAAAGGTTGGCAATCCTCTTTCTTTTTTTTTTAATATGTTTACTTTTACATCATTCTGTACATTTTTTTCATCTCAATTGTAATCCCCGTGGGTTTCTCATCACTGAATAACCCGTGTGCCATCACCATAGTCCCGTGCACTTCCCTCCCACCCCCCAACCCCATTTTTGATCCCATTCCCCACTCCACCCCCACAAAATGTCTCTGCTATATGGCTGTTCATTATTCTTGGTGTTTTCTCGCCTGGTCCATTATATTCTTGCTATGAGCAAAACCATCTGGTATTTTTCTTTTTCTTTCTGGCTTATCTCACGAAAGTGATATTTTCCAGCTCCATCCAAGTTGCTGCAAAAGACATGTGCTTCTTTTTTTTTGGTTGCTGAGTAATATTCCATTGTATATATGTACCACATCTTTTTAATCCAGTCATATACATTTGGGCATTTGGGCTGCTTCCATGTTTTTCCAATTGTAAATAAAGCAGCAATAAACATGGGGATGCCGGTATCTTTTTGAATCAGTGTTTTTGTGTCTTTTGGGTAGATACGTAGGAGTGGGAGGCAATCCTCTTTCTTTTTAAACATGATGCTCATCTGTGAAACATGAGTGATCCTGACCCAGTCTAGCAAGCCCTGTTTCCTAACCACTCATATTCCACCTTCAATCCATCTGCCCTATTATTTAACTATTATTGTTCTTTAACTTTTCCCAGTTAAAAGGACTGAAATAAACCTACTTATGTAGAACTGTTCCCAGTTAAAAGAACTGAAATAAACCTCTACAAAGAAAGTATTATGTCACCATGATGGATGGAATAATCATGGACAGGTGGTCTCTGAAAATGAATGTGGTAGTAATATAACAAATGAGTCTATTCTTGAAATAGATGAGATACAAAACATTTTAGTTTTCTTTCTATCTGACTGGTAAAATTCTCATCTCTCTCAAGACAATTCAATTTCCTTTCATTCTGATTTATAAGGGTAGCTCACCAAGGGTATCTCCCCCTACTATTTCATATACTCCACAATGACAATCCAACCACACTGGATCTTTTTCACCACTTGGGTGGCTACACTTATATTTTTCCCATGTAACCTTGGATTTATGAAACTTTAACAACCCAATCCCTAAAGCATTGGGTTCAAATGCAGACATTGATTCAGTAGGTCTGGAGTGAATCTGAGATTATTTGTTTTTGACAAACTCCCAGGTGCTACTGCAGATGGGTTAGGACTACACTTTGAGTAGCAGTAGAGTTTCCAGCACTCTGTACTCAAGACTGACTGATTGGTGTGTTGGATAGATTCTCTTTCCCCCTCAATCCTTCTTTGCTTGGCAAGTTCCAAAGAGTGCTTTTTCTAAGACTGGGACCACACAGCCTTAAGGTATTCTTATATCCATTTACTAACAGAGTCTGTGACATGTTGACTTTCACAACCTCTAATTCTTCGCACCTGATGCCAAGTCCACTGCTCTAATGGCATATATTATATTCTAATAGTACTTGTATAAACTTAAACTTAGAATGTTCAGAGCAGAAAGCAAAGGGATAAGTAGTTAGTTAATCGGGGAAGCAAATTCGTGTTAACTATTATTGAGTTCCTGCAAATTGGTGCTCTCTTTCTTTGTGAATTACAGACATGCATACATTTATCTGTCTCCAAAACTCAAGGAGTGTGTGCACAAAGTCTTCATAAAGACCAGTTTTATACCTTTCATATCTTCTGTTTCCTTTTCCTCCTTTCCTTCTTTCCAGCTTATCTGTTTATCTTTTTATTATCATAATCAAAAGCATTCATGTACTAGTTATGACATACAAGGTGGGCAAACTTCTCAGGGTACGTATCCCAGTGGGTGGCCATTGGATTAACTAAATTTTATAAACACTGAGCCTAGCAGTAAATTGCACTGCCAGCAGTTTCCCCTCAAATACCTTATAGTTTGCTTTTCTGTTTATTTTTCTCTGAGAGGGCTTTTACATTCTGATCAGGTTTAAATTATAAGTTGTATAGTACCTGAACACTAAATGTATATATACTAGAATTTGGGAATTTATCTATTTTCTGTTTTTAATCTATCCATCTATTTACTGATTGAAGAGGAAATAAGAAAGAGCAACCAAGCTTCGGTTCTATATTTACACTGAAGGTCTGTTGACTTAGTACTAAGTAACTATCAACTTGTGAGCCTACATTTATTTATCTGTAAAAGCAGATAATAAGAGAGAATGTGGGAGAATTAAATAATGTAATTCAGAATTACATTCAAAGCACTTAGCACAGAGCTCAGTTCATTTGAGCTCAATACAACTGTTCTACTATCCCATGGGAAGGGGTGCTATTGGTCCTCCCATACACTCTCAGGTTCTTTCTAAGGAAAATATTTGTCATTGTAGAATCACCCTCACTTAGATTTGGGGACTGACTGTGTTTTAAGGCATATAGCTGCATTTCAAAAATTTATTTTCTCAATTTTTATTTACAACAATACTTTAAATAATCATGAAATTCTCAGTTTAATACAAATTGAGGAAATAAATTAAATTATTAAACATTGGTCCAGTTACTTAACCTCATTTAGTATAGTATTTTTTTATTTATGTTGGATTAGATGATCTTCAATAAGAACATACATTATATGGTGACACCCAGGCTCGCCCTCCACACCTGAAAACAAGTTTGCTGAAGGAATAGTTAACCTTTCAAAGAGTGACTTACTGTGATAGCTTCCTTCTTAATTTATTGTTTTCACTATAGAAGGTTAAATGTGCCCCCACTTAACTTATTTCATGTCCACTATGTCACAGTTTGCCTTTTGAGGCCCTGGATCAGATGACCCTTAGGTTTCTGCTTTTCCTGCAGGAACAACCCCCAGTTCCAGTTAGCCATAAATGGAAGTCTTCTGAAGACGGAAGTAAACTTTCTATAGTCTCTGACTTGAATCTTAGTACCAGTTTTATTTTCATTTAAGACACTCTGGTTTTCTGTTTTCACATAATGTACTATTTAGGGATTTATAAACCAACATTCAGGGCATCTATGTGAAAGGCTCTTATGAAAGGTGAAATCTCTCCAGGTCTGCTTCTTGGCTCTTCTCTGCCAACCACTGGTCTCTGGCTGGCATTTTCCCCTTACATATAGTTTTAAAACAGGAACTTTTCATCTCAGGTTTTGATACAAAACTAAATGTTTGCTTGGGAAGCATTATGGAAAGGGACATCATTTTAAGTTTATAGGAAGAATAGAATGTTACAGTCTTGAACAACTTAAAATTAATTGAAATGTGATTTTTAAAAATACCTGGCAGCTTGTCCATATATTAATAATTACATCTAAATTTACAGAACTTTGAAAGTTCTCACCTTCTCAGTATACACATGAAGAGGCTGAACTGTATATTCTCTCAATCTGCATTAAATAATACTAGTAATATTATATAATGCTATACTGTATATTGTTTATATTATACTATGTATTATTAAATATTTTACTTACTATAATAGTAGAATTATAACATTCACTTAAGGAATATTTTATTTTGAAAGACCATCTTATAGTTTGCAGGGCACCTTTGTGGAACTTTTCCTCCTGTTGAAAACTTTATTGTCTGGTAGTTTTTCTTCTAAGGGGGGAAAAGTCATGGGAAAAAGAAACTGATGAGTCTGACCAATGGCTTTGCTTTGGGGATACTGTCTTGTCTGTTTCTGAGCTACATTTCTATATCTTATTTAGTTCTAATCTGAGCAGAATGGAAATACATGTTTTTGAGAGTAACCTATTTCTGTGATGATGGGGGGTTTCTTTTCTGCCATCTTCTTTGGACTTTCCGAACTTTGGACTCTGGGTGAAAACAATGGATCACAGCAGCTCTCTGCCTTTGGTATGCGGTGGAGTCACTTGGGGACTTGAAGATACTTGAAAGACCAGATTTTGGCTGACCCAATCAGCACTGCTGCACCCCCAAATGTCTGTATTCTGGAAATACTTGCTCCAGGTAGTCTTAATTCACCGTACACTAGAGGCTGAATAATGACTGGAATTTAGACACAGGGCATTTTTTTTTTTTAATTTACTCCTAAACTACCACCTTCCCAGGAACTGAAAAGTACAGAGACTGAGAGGGAGGAGGGGAGTCTGGATAACCTTATATTCTTCCCTGTTACTAACTTCCTTGTCATGCTCTTCCTGGTCAAACAACTTATTGAGTTAAGACTTTACTTCATCTGGAGACCTAAGGCTAAATTCAACTGTCTTTATGGCATATGACCTCGTGTAGTGGTATGGTTTTTGGCTCTTATTAAGCCATTCTCCCAAATGTTGCATTAGTGTTTAATAATAATTGACATTCCCATTAATTACCTGGCTGATGAATGAACTTTTAGCTAACACATCTGAAAGCTTCCATTTTTAGATTATGCAAACTCTAATCTAGTCAATTATTTGTTCATTTATTTACTCACACATCTTTTATGATACAGTGAAGACATTCACCAGACATTTATTAAACACTTACAATGGTGTACTGTTCATTTCTTGAGATCAGGTATTAAAATTTCTGGGTTTGAATCTAACCCCATCTGTTATTAACTTTAAACTTTGAACGAAGCATCTTTATACCTTTCTCTGTCTGTAAACAGGAATACTGATGAAATCTGTTCATTAGTAGTGATAGGAGCAAATGCACTGTTAGCAAAGTGCCTAGGACATGACAACTATGCATAAATGCCATTGTTATTATCATAATGTGCAAAGCACTAGGCTAGGACATGAGGATGCAAAGACTGATAAGATTAGATGACTAATCTAAAGTGAGGAGTTAGACAGCAATGCTGTAATTAATACCTGGAGAAAATGCACAGGGAGAATCTGGGTGGATTCAATGTATCATGGGTATGAGGCAGGAAGAGTAGCATGTTAGGGAAGCCTGACTTATTTATTGGTGGAGTATGGTTCTGAAAAAAGATAAGTAATCAACCATACTTTATTAAAAATCCTTATTTCTTATGGGGTTAGTTATAGATCTTTTATAAAATATATATGAATACTTTCAAGCAAAATATATTTAAAATGTTTAAGCTTTTAGTAATCATTTTGGGGAGTTAATTTATTGTCATAACTGGGGAGAGGTTGCCACTGGCATCTCATGGGTAGAGGCCAGAGATGCTGGTAAACATCGTATAATATACAAGGTGGCTCTCTACAACAAAGACTGATCTAGACCAAATTGTCAAGAGCCAGTCTAGCTCATTGATTTTTAAACTTTAGTGCTCACCATAATCATCTGGAGGACTTGTTAAGACCCATGTTGCTGGACCCTACTCACAAAATTTCTGACTCAGTAGACCTGACGTGTGAATCCAAGAATTTATAACTGTAGTAAGTTCTCCAGTGATGCTGATGTTGTTGGTTTAGGGACCCCCACTTTGAGAATCACTGCTCTATAGCACCTCTATTGATTTTCAAATTCCAAACCTATGAACACTGTGAATTTTTTTTTCATTTATACAAAAATTTGAGCACTAAGGTTGTTTTCAAGTCATTTATGAACAAGGTTATTCAATTACAGAAATTTATAGAATTCAACTATATGAAGTATATTTTAATAACTACATTAGTCTTCAGTGCACTACTCCAAATTTCTGCTGCTGCCTTTTAGATATCTTTTCAGTAATGACTCTCCTTAAATGTCATGTTTTAAACAAAATTTCGCTAAAATTCATGTTTGTTATAAAAAGTTAGACCTTTGGTATATACCAAATAATCAATGTTCTCAATAAGCAATGACATCATTAATAATATATTCACTTGCCAATAATTGTGCTATGATATTGACCATGCATGGACATATTTATTAACTTTCATTTTCCTTCCAAATAGGCAGATATGTCATCCTATAAAACACATAAAGTACGTAAGAGCTACTATGGTGTTTAACTAATCTCAATTTACAGAACTAACAGAAATAGGGCTAAAATATACTATTAAGAAAATGGCTGGATAAAAGAAAAGAGGAATAATTTGAGCATTGTTAAAATTGATAGGATTTGCTAAAGGAGATTTTGTAATGGGCAAAAAAGCCAAGCAGATTTCATTCTGCTTGTTTAGTCTGAGACTGTCTTCCCAAAGACAGGGGAATGAAAGACTCTGCCTTTACTTTTTGACTCAAAATCTCCAGGAAAGTCATAAGATCACACTAACTTGTACAAAAGGATAACATGTTTCTTCATTTTAAATAACAGGAATTACAGGAAAGGAAAGCACATTATTCCACAACCCTCTATGTAACTTACAATATTTGGAAAAGAAGTAAAAAAAAAAATCAGTAATACTTTGAAATTGTCTTTTAGCTTGTCTCTCAATGTCTCCAGATTCTTAACGACTGTGGGCAGCAATCTTGGCTCAGAATGCCTACAATTCCACTAACTAGCATGGAACCTGATGTGCTCAGAACTTGTCACTTAAAGAATAATTACCATCCAATCCTGGATTTCATGCAAATGTTTAATTTGCAAGGGACACAACTTGAGTGGCACCTTGATTGAGAAGTGGAGAGTTGGAAATAATTATCCAACAGGAAAATAAAAATTCTGTTGAAAAACATTGGAAACTTCACACTTGGAAGGAGCTATAGATTCTGTAGTCCCACTTTTGCACACTCTTTGGTGCTTTCTCCCTAGTCATAGCCACGGGCACTTCTGTCACTTGTAGATCAATTCAGACATTTATTGCATCCTCATATTGCCCTGTAAGACTATCTATATGTATATAATACCCTGAAAATGTTGTTTCTTTTCACCTGATCATTCTCTCTTACCATCTTCTGGGCTTTAAGTATGTGGGGTTCTTAATTCATAATCTATGTGCCACATTCTCCAAAGGGTTGGGATGAAGCTTTATTTTAGTAGAATTATCAATCTTTTCCTTTGTAATCCTATTATTTTATTTCATATATTTAAAAGCATCCCTCTGAAGAGGTCTAGTCTATAGGCTTCAGCACCTGGTCAAAAGGGTCCATGGTATAAAAATGTCTGCAAATATCAGTCTGCCTTGGCTGAAAGATGCTTACTTGGTGCCCTGTCCTCCTCTTGAGTGATTGAACCAGTTTCTCATGCCACATATATTTTATTTTCTTCTCCATAGATTAACCCTCTAGCCTTAACTGCCTGATTATTGTCTAGGTCTCAATGGAACTAAAACACTCCTGAAAGCCGTACTTCCATTATTTAAACAGCTGCCAAATTATCATTCACTCTCAACCTCCAATAAAAGTAATTTTGCATTGAATGTTAAGGTTAGAAGCCTTTTAAATTTCTGTAAGTGTTCATTTAGGGGGTTGTACTTCATTAAAAGCTGGTTTTGTGTCTGTGTTACAACCCTTTTCAATTCCTATGTCAAAACTGTAAACTTGTGCCTCTCATGAAGTAATCAGTATTTTCTAAGAACATTAATTTAGACCTCACTCTCTCCATAGATGCCCACCAAGGAAAGCACCAGTGAGGACATGAAAAGACAGCTGTCAGTAAGACCTAGGAAGTGTTGCTCATCAGATGTTGAATCTGCCAGCACCTACGTTGATATTAGCCTTCCAAACTCCAGAATTAGGAGAAATAAATTTCTGCTGTAACTCACTCAGTCAATGATATTTAATTATAGAAGCCTGAGAAGACCAAGACATGCTGCTACTCATTTATAAGTTTTTTATCAGCAATGCAGAATCCACCAACACCAATGTGCTTTTTATAAAATAACAGCTCTCTGAAGAAAGCATTATGTTTTAAATAACTATTTTTTAGCTGGGTGCAAACAGATGTCCACAGAATAAAGAAGAATGAACTCTCAGACTTACTCCATCCCTTTACTGCTTAAGCGTGTCACCATCATGAGATAAGAAGCCAGGGAGGAATAATTTGTGAAGCCAACTTAATGCATATGTTTTGCAATTTCAGCCTTAACTGTTAAGTTCTTGTTCTCCAAATATTAAAAAAAAAAAAACAAAAACAAACAAACAACATTTAGACAAACATCTAGATCATTTGTAAATGTAGATGAGGAAAGTCAGTCCAGTCATAAGCTGAGCTCATTCAAGCCAAGCACAATGCATTTCATTAGTGGCTTTATTTATTCATGTTGCAACTGGTACAGTTTCAAGGCCTAATACCATAATGGAGTAGAAGAAACAGAAATTTCATATTGAAAAAATTTTCTCATGGCTACATTTCTTTCTTGCTGTGAAAATGCCATTATTTATATCCCTCTTTACGTTTAAGTCTGGTACACAATTCTTTGCAACAGGGAAGTATGTAGTCTACATTTCCCACCAGTAGCCAAGGTAGGATGGGACATAGAGCCAGCAAGAAAACGGGAATAGAGTTTTAAATGGCTCGTCACAATTTTGATTTCAGTGTGTTTCTGGAAATTTAAGATCAAGCTCTACAGAGGTGAATTTGGGTAAATTCCAATGAAAAAATTCCAGTGTTTATAACAGGCAGGTATTCAAGCAGCTCTGGTAAGGACTGCAGCTTGTGGTGGAAATCCAGACTCTTCTTGAAGGGCCTCTAGAGCAGCCAGTACAACCTGTAGTTGAAGTAAAAGGGGTTGACACTGCCACCTTACTTAAGTTTCCTTTTCATTTTCTTCATCACTGAATATAGATACGTGGATTCCCACACCTTGAGTCCTTAACTTGAGCTCAGTCTCCTCTGTTAGGACCTAAGCCCTGCACACTTGTCATTAAACTCTGATTCCTGGGAGGACTTAGTGAGTCCCTGTCCTGACCCAGGCAGTAAGTAGGTCTAGACCAACTGAAAACAAAAAGTTCTGAGCAGTTGAACGCTGCATTACATTTTTTATATGCACTTTCTAATTTGATGCTTGCATCTACTCTGTGAGTGCCAAGGTAAAAGGTGGTTTTCTAGATGAGAGAAGAATCAGTAACAGGGAAGTAGAACTTCTACTAAATCCATCCACTTCTTGGTTTGAAATGACACTGAGATATGTCTAATACATTTCTAGTTCTTCCTGGTCCATTTGAGAGAAAAAAGAAAGCCAACTTTCAACTGCAGAGATTTCCCAGCTTTTTCTTCAGTACTCAAGAATACTTAAGCATCTGTATCACCAGGAACTTCTCTCAATGGCCTTTACATGTCTTCTGGATGGTGTGGGGAATAGGAAAGTATGAAAACACCCACAACCCTTTGAATGTAAATGTAATAGGAAAACAATTAAAATTTAGGTTTTGGGATTGATTAAACCGGGTTGACTGGAAGTATCAGCAGCCAAAGGCCAAGAGGGAAAAGGCACATTTGCTTACATAAAGAACAACATTGTCAAGCAGAGAATTTGTTGTGTGCTTGTCTTGAAGGAACTCTACATTAGCTCTACATTTATAGTGTTCACAAAAGCTGCAGCCCTCAAGTGGTATTGAATAGGATCACAGTACCACTGAGTACACTATCTCCTTCAAGTTCTTTTTTTTTTTTTTTTAAGATTACTTATGCATAAAGAACTAGGATACAGGTCAGAGGTAGGGAGGGATGGTGAGAGGATTCACTAGAGACAGAGTGGGGAACAGAACAGGTGGGGAACAGAACAGGTGGATTGACTGAAATACACTGCTGAGTGGAGCAGGGGGCTAGACAGGAGAGGTCTGCTGTGCCATGTGGATCACTTCCCTGGATCGAACCTGTGTTGTAGTGGCTGCAGATAGCTTCATAGCACCACACCTTAACCCATTGTGTCACCAGGGAGGGCCCTACTTCTCTCAAGTTTTAAGAGTGTCTTTCTTCTACTTTGTCCCAAGTCTAGGAAATAAGTTTGCATCCAAGTGGCCAAAGCATAGCAATTTGTGATTTAAGGTAATAAAAGGAAGACTGGATACAGGTCAGGAGATGGCTGAAAAAAGCCAGTGGCCAGAAGTCCTGAGACAACTCAGTTCCCAGACCCCACAGGAAACAAGGCGTGATTGGCAGTCACAGAAGTGGCCTTTTTCAATCAGCTTTGTGAGCGTTCTCTTCCACTGCCTACATCTGAAAGGCCTGCCTTCCTTATTACCTGGAAAACAGGTTAATGCTCTTTGGTTATCAGTTGAGAGCAGTAATTAGCCAAAAGCTCTAGAACAAGAGACTGTGGGATTCCATCTATCTCCGAGTGTGTGGTAGCTCGTTTTGCAAGCCCCTTGCTATATTTTTGGCTAGGGCCCTCTTCCATGAATAGACTTAATACCTGTTTATTTCCATTGCTATTAAAAAATCTGAATGCTGCCAGAGGATGTTTTTACTCTGTTCCTAGCTTGTCTTGCTTCTTTTAAACCTGTGATTGACGGTCAAACTGGAAATTCCCAGACAGAATCAAATACACTAAAGCAAGGTTTTTCAAATTCTAGTTCCCAATTTAGAAGTGGGTTAGGAAATCAATTCAGCAGGTAGCAAAATGTACCTTAAAAAATATGAAATAGAGTAGAATGTATCCACATTCATTGCATGCACTAAGAGTGAGGATTGCTGCAAGGCTTTGTTTACCTTTGCAGACACACCACTTGTAGGCTTGGTAATCATGTACAATGTGGTTCTTACTGTGGGCTGCAGTCATTGCTTTGAAAGCCACTCCACCACACCAAGCCAGAGATGCTGAACGAAGTGACTTGCTGAAGGAAAGAAAGCCCTTCTGATTTCTGACTGTCATCCAGAGTGCTGGCTAAGAAAAGGGAGGGGATGAGGAGACTCATGCAAAATGATGAAAGTCCAGTATGGGGTTTCAGGCCAGAGGCTTGCTAGCTTAATGGGAGTGTTGGCAAGTAACACACAGGACTTCATGACTGCTGTTTGTTACCCACATGAACATGAAGGCTTTTTTTTCTAGCTCCAATTTTTTTTTTAAAAGATTTATTTATTTATGCTTACAGTACTGGGGTACAGGCCAGAGGTGTGGTGGGTGAGAGGATTGACCAGAGACAGAGTAGGGAGCAGAACAGGCAGATTGACAAAGTACACTGCTGAGGGGAGCAGCAGGAGGGTCAGAAGAGGTCTGCCACGCCATGTGGGTCACCTCTCTGGCTGGGGATTGAACTCTTGCTGCAGTGGCTTTGGGGAGCTTCATAATGCAGTGCTTTAATTTGTTGCACCACCAGGGAGAGCCCCATGAAGGTATTTTTAAAGAAAGTAAACACATAGGGTTTAAAGCACCAATAAAATCTCCAGTTATACAATTTTATTTTGTGACAGATTTCATCAACTTTGTGGTTGATGATTTTTATGGTTCTAAAGCCTCCATAAATGCAAACAATATTTGATATGCCTGAGAAGCATATTCTTTTTAGTTTGAAACATAAGAGGTTGCCACATATGGTCATTTTAACATACAAAAACACTGTAATTTTGTATGGGTCAGCCTTCAAAGAAACTGCTTTCCAGTTTTTCTTCAGGTGAAACAGTGTGTCAGTACATATCCACCATACCCATCTATCTTTCCATCTATCAGTCTGTTCTCTTTTTTTTGGGGGGGGGGGAGGGAAGGAGCTAAGGATTAAAATACAAGTTTCCTTTCAGAAGGAAAGTAGTTGAAAATATCACTTAGCTATTTATTACATCTGTGCCTAGAGAAAATCTAATTATCTTGAGTTTGTTTCTTGGTTAGTGGGTTTAAAATGCCACCTAGGCTAAAAGCACCAAAAGAGATTATCCCTTTGATTTTTTTCCATGAAATTCTTCTAAGACATGTTTAAATATCCTGAGACTGAAGTAAATTTCCTTACTTACCAACATGACTAAAAATTATTCCCTCTCAAATATATGTATAAAATTATATATGTACATACACAACCATATGTGCACACTTACACATACTGTGCATGTGTGGGTAATATATCAAACAGAGTATTGGGGTCTTCCCTGTTAAACAAACCCTGACACTTTACCTATAACTCCCCATTCCCAAAGCAATGGAAGACCTCCAATAGCTTTCATAAAAAAATCTCCTTATTTTTCAATGAGATGATGAGCTTTCCCCCTCCAGTTTCAGTTATTTTTTTCTGATATTATTTCTTAGAAGAAAATAAATGAACTAAGTTGTCCTTACTTTTTATTTCCTTAGTCTCCCAAAAATATGTCCATAAGGCAATAAAGTTTTCCATAATGTCTGAGCTGAAAAAAAATCGAGCCATGAAAAACTTCAAAACACTGGCAACAAAGAAAAATATTTGGTGTATAGTTATGTTTCCTTTTAGGTATTAAGCATGGGGAAGAAATCTTCCAGAAAGTTTACAAAGTTACTTTGATTAACTGCATGAGCCATGCAATTCTTAGAGTACAGTGTCATGTTCTGGAATCTTCTAATGTTTAAATTGACACAAAGGCATTTTGTAAAAGGCGAAAGATTTATATGATCTGAAGAGAAACCAGGATATACAAAAAGCATTTTGTAAATAAGATTTCCATCAAGTCAGCTTCATATGCTAGGCATGCTTACTGTAAAGGTCAAATGTTATATTCAAAGGCTTTTGAAACTAAATGATGATGGTCAAATTTTGGCATTTCAAGATGTGATTTTCTGTTAATTAATTCAATTCCCTACATAATATACACGGCACAAAATTAAATGGTTAGAACACCTGATTTAATTAGAAGATGAAAGCACATCTTTTTGACAAGAGGAGCCTGATTTTCCCAGCCATTCTTGATCTTGGGCTTGTGTTCAAATCAGACACAACAGCAGAATTACATAGTAATGACCGACTTTGAAGCTTTTCATTTGAAGATGCAAAGCAATCATCTAGCCCTAAAAGCTAATGTTTTTCTATGCGCTCCTAGACAAGAAATAAAAAGATGCTAAAATGATTCTTGAAACTTTTCTGGCTGTAAGGAAGGGGCACAAATTACCCAAGATGTCCTGTGGCTATGAATTTCCAGACAGAAAAGAGGTGGTTCAGGGAGATCAAATTGACACTAAGACTAGTCTTTAAGATTCAACAAAACTTTGTCAGGGTGGGGGGTCACCTATGTTGGTGACCTGTGATTAATTGAGCAACAGACATCAGTTATTCACCCCCTTTGTTTTCCTCAAACATTACCATGGCACTTTCCCTTCTGAGAAACTAAAGAACCCAGAGAGCCACAGAATAGTTTCTGTTATCGTGTTCCTCCTACAGAGGAGAGAAGCCAAGTTGTACATGAACCCAGAGTTCAAGGAATCTCTTAAACTAAATTCCTACAACACAGTTTAAGGACTTTAGAAGAAGTATGAAAACAGGAGGAACTTAAGTTTTCCCCTTCCTTTCATTAGTAAGGACACTCAGCTCTGCTCAGATTTCACAAATAACAAGGTACAAACTTGAGGCTTTCATGGCTCCATCCTTCCACCTTGTGAACATGTGGGTTCTTCAGGTATATTTCTGGCAAAAGAAAACAGACTCTCTTTTATGTACACTCTTAACAAAAGGGCAAATTAGTCTGACTTTTGGCAACATTTTTGGGAATTCTAAGTGCTTATGTTCTCTGACCACCTCTTGGAATTATCACACAGCTGCATTCATTCTTCTTAATATGTATATATAGTCTCTGTGGCTTGTGCAAAATTTTAATAATCTGGAAACAACTTAACTGCTCATGAAAGACCCAGTAAATAAGTTTTGATACATCTAATTACCCCACAGACTAATATGTGGTTGTTAAAACAAATGAAAGTAACATTGGACAAAATTAAGTTAAAGCTATAGAGAAAGAAACAAAGATTTCACAGCTTTGCATTTGAGGAAAGAGTAAGTCATTGCATGCTCTATAGGGTATAATTCCATAGTTGTAAAAGACAATGTGTGTCTATATTATAAACGCTGGGTATATGAAGTTTCTGCTAAGGTATACAATACAATGTTAACGATGGTCACTTGCAGGGCACAGGCAGTTAGGAGATAGTGAGGGGAGTTTTACATATTATTTTATTTCTTCTGAACTTGTCAATGTTGTATTTTTAAAAATATAAGCTTGCATTACTTTTATTAAAATACTTTTGTAAAAAGCTCTATAGTCAGTGCTACAGAATTACGTCTTTCAGCTCTGAGGGGGCATTAGGACACATCTACCAAAATCTATGCTGGTATTTTGGATTGAAGTGAGGCTCTGAGCCAAGATGTAGATGCTGTTCCCAATACCTGGAAAAGACTGGGTACCCAATAAATCTTGTTGAATGAAAATGCAATAGCTTCATCTCAACTGCAGTCCTTACAGGATCACTGAAGTATTAGACTTAAAAAAACAATAAAGGGGGCCCTCCCTGGTGGCGCAGCGGGTTAATGCACTGCACTGAGAAGCTAAAGCCACTTCCGCATGAGTTTGATTCCCGCCTGCCCAGGAGGTGACCACATGGCGTGGCAGACCTCTCCTGACCCGCCCACTGCTCCCCTCAGCAGTGTGCTTAGTCGATCTGCCTGTTCTGCTTCCCGCTCTGTCTCTGGTGAATCCTCTCACCCTCCGCATCTCTGGCCTGTACCCCAGTTCTGTATGAATAAATAAATAAATCTTTTAAAAAAAAAAAACAATAAAGGAAGGAGGGTGACTCTTGAAGCTCTTAGTAAAATGAGCCATAAACCAAAAATTCCAAATACAAGCATTTGGCTCCAAGCAGCTGGCGCTCCTGGAACCCACTCTTTGGAAGGCTTTTTAGACTCTTCCAAATTTTCACAGTTCTCTGGCTGTCAAAGCCTTCTTTCTCTCTTGTGTTAAGGGACCAGCTATTCCTACCATGTGTGCTTCTTTGAGATTTGAAACAGCGCTTGTTGAAATTCAACTGTTTCTCCAGAAATTCTAGAAAAAGGGTTGTGGCAAAATGCTCATTTAGATTGATTGAATTACCATCCTTTGTAGAATTTGATGGGGTGGGGAGTAGAGAAAGAGCACAGGGTAAATCAGCTAAAGAACCCAAGTTCTCTTGAGTTGAAAATCAACAGAATGCAGGATAAAATGGTTATCAGACTCAGCAGCCAGCCTGAACTATTCCAGAAGTCCTGCTGTGTCAGCGGTAGGGGCATGACTTGACCTCTCTCTGAGAAGCAGTGTCTTACTCTGAGAAGCAATGTCTTCTAGTGGCTTTAAGTCAGGATATCCTGGGTTCAAATCAGCTCCATTATTTACCAGCTTGCAGCCTCAGACAAGTTACCTCTCCTAACCTATTTTCTTCATCAGTAAACAGGCTCATTACATTCCCATCTCATACAGAATTTGCAAATAATACCACAAGGACACTCTGATAAAACATTAGAGTACATTAATGTGGGAACTTAGCTGCAAATTTGGATGGTTTCTCTAAGCTTCCAGGCCCTTTTGCTTATCTGTGTCAGGAATTCTCAGATCATAAAAGCATTGGTGTCTTATTAAGTACATTGACACATTTCAAAGTGAAACAGAAGTTTGATCAAGTTAAACATTTTGCCTTATTTAAAATTTAGGAAATCTTACCAATTTTCTAAAAAGTATATTTTGTAGAATATCTTGATAGTTTTATTTGTGTTGTTCATATATATATTTCATAACTGCTGCCACTCACTGGTGTGTTCCAGGACCAAGTATAAAATGTTAGCTGATTTCACCTAAAATTAGGTTGGTTACTTTTGCAAGTTTCCTGCATCATTATGTGGTCATTCTCTGAGAGAATATCATGATTTCCTGACACTCTTGACCCCTGAGGGAGTTTGATAATGTTGATAACAAAGCTACTGAACTTTCCCTAGAGTAGTCACATCAGTGTTACCCAATCACACTGCAGAAAAGAGAGATACCTTGAAAAGAGAGAACCTTAGTCAAAAAAACAAAGGAAACCAGCTAGAGATGTCCTTTCCCTTCTCACTAAGAACCCTCTAGGCAGAAAAGAGAGATACCTTGAAAAGAGAGAACCTTAGTCAAAAAAACAAAGGAAACCAGCTAGAGATGTCCTTTCCCTTCTCACTAAGAACCCTCTAGCTGACTACCATACTCCATTGCTTTTATGTAAAATATGCTATGTTGAACATACAGAAAAGTATGGAAAGTAATGTATTTTGTTGTAACAAAAACCCAAGGGCATGCTATGTTTCAATGGGTCAAATATTATCATTTTGTTATATTGCTGAATTTAGTGTTTATTAGTCCCATACACATTTGTATTCAATTTACTATAAATGTATAGTAATATATTCTTTTAGTAATTCAAATTTAGAGAAAAAGAGTCCAGGTAAATGCAGTTTTCTCAAATGGAAGTAACATTTCCAGTGTGTCCTGTGTTCCCAAAGACCATCTGGGACTAAACTAAAATTGGCTGTGTACAGGCATGACCAGTGCAGCAAAGCAGATGCCATTCTGAAGAATGAAGCACCAAATTTAGTTTAGACTACTAACTACCCACCCTACACAGACTCCTCCCAAATTCTCTTTAGAATCTAAAAACACCAAATATTTGCTTTCCAAGTGTTGTAGAGTATATTCACAAAAAAGTACAATTCCTGCCTTCCTATCTTTAGTGATGTGACTATGCTGCTTCTTTGACTGAGAGTTCATCGCTCCCTCTACCCTGAGTTGAGGTAATCTTGTGGCTTGCTTAGTCTACAGAATCCATAGGTGGCCATGCATGACTTTGGTCACTTCACTTTCAGAGGCTTCTATCTACTACTTTATCACTCTTGGGAGACAGCCGCCAATGTAGAAAGTCAGAGTACTTGGAGGCAACTATGCTGTGAAGAAGCCCAAGCTTCACATGGAGAACTCATGTGAAGAAAGATAGCTGCCAAATCAGGACCCAAGGAGTCTAGTCAAGCAGGTTGAGACAAAAGACATGTGGGTGAAGAAGTTATGTGTGATGTTACACCACCAGCAGAAGACATGTGAGGAGAAACTATTTTTGATACAGTTGTACAGCATATGGCACCTTGAGATGTAATACTTCATGACTGAGTGTACAAGCCTTTCATGGGAAAGTCCACTTGTGAAGAATGGTAGAGTAACAGGATGGAGGGCTTTCTTCATGATCTTGTTGTGCCAAAGAATTTGCAAATTCTAAAACCAACTACCTTTGCAGTTCTTGCTTGAGATGGCATAACCTTAAGCCATGCCTATTCTGTAGTTTTCACCTAAACAACACAGTTGATATGTGACTCCAGTGTAGAGAGGAAACTTCCCCTTAATACTGGCTGTCTATTGCTTTCTGATAACATATTGTTCTCACCTCAGTCATCCAAGGGGCTAAGGAAATGGGAAAGAGATGTCTTTTCTCAAATGTAAGAAGATAAAACTGCCTATGAATTCACTAAAATCCCTGTTAGCTTTCTGAAATACTGTGTCCAAAAAATGTCCATGTAACTATGACACCAAATCAAATTCCTCACATAATATTTAAATGTTTAGTATTATAATCATGTTGTAAAACTTACCGCCTTGGTTTCTGGAAACCCAACCAAAAATTGTGGAAAAAACTGATATTCTTATAGTAGGGCAAACATGGCACATAATTATATTATTGAAACCAACTTTAAGTATAAGAGAGAAACTGAGCATTTGTAAGTATAAGAAACATTTTGAGAAGTCAGGTATTTCTCACAAATAGATGATTTGTCACAGCCCTAGACACATGAATGTAGAGTTAGACAATGCAGACAAAACTTTTTCTTTTGTAAATATCTTCCTATACCATAAATCATAATTACTATCCAAGAGCAGGCAGTTAAATAGTTACAAGAGTGTACAAAGGTTTTTGATTAACAAGAAACTTCCTCATCTAATAAGCTTAGTGATAGAATAGTACTTTTTATGGCCACATGGTTTATAAGACAAGGATTGTTCAAGAGCTAAGTTTTCAGTTAAGATAATCACTATGTTATGAACCTTTACTTACAAATTTTATTTCAGTTAGTTTGCTTGTTTTAATGATAGTGAATAGTTACTTTGTACTTTGAATTCAACTGAAATTTGCTAGCCTTCCTCATTTTCTTTAACCTGCACAGACAACAGATACAGTAAAAATGTGAAAACACATAGCATGGAGTGCTATGAGGTCAGCCCATTTCCCCAGGCTTGGGATGCTGGCCAAGATCTATTGTGCATCCTTGCACCAGCCACTGCACTTTCAATGCAGTGGATCCCCCCTGATCCTTACTGCCCAGTAGAATTTTCAGTGTTCATGGCAATGTTCTATGTCTTTATTACCCAATATGGTAGAATATGGTAGCCATTAGCCTTAATTTACAATTAAGTTAAACAGGCTCTTGTAGTTAGTGACTGTAGCACTGGACAACACAGATCAATGTCTAGGTTTCTTCTTATCTCAATGTTATTTATTCCTCCTAAATCAACTTTTCAACTCCTATTGTCTTTTCATTTCATTTAAAGTTAAAGGTTTGATATGCCTCCATTACCATTACTATAAAGTCAAGAGCATAGAATTAACCTGCATCATTTCCTCACTTCTTGAAGTGGAGAAAAGGACAAAGTCTCAAGACTTTCTTTGATCTTCCATTAAAGCCCAGTTGGAGTTATTTGGATGGAATGAGATCTGACATTTATCAAGGCAAAAGACAGTGTTGATGCAGTTTCCTATTTTAGGATAATGTCAACTTTAGTTGGAAGCTTTACTGTCCACAGCTCCTGCTAATAAATATGGCCACGTTGTCAGGACATGTAATTCCAAACATCATCTACTATAATTGCATGGTGTGATTCCTACCATATGCCAAGGCTTAGAACTAAGTTCTGAGGCTGGAAATATGAATAAGCTTCCCTCCTCTTCTAGGGAAAGCCCAGGTGTAACAGAGGAGAACAGTTAGAGGATAAATATTTGTAACACATGATGACACATCCTATAATCAATACATGAACAATGTGTTGTTAATAATCCTGAGGAGGGAGCATGTCCTCATCTTTCTGGAAAGTAGGGAGGGTTTCAGGTGTGTGTGTGGGTCTCTGTCATATGGAGGGTGACTAGGAGTTTATGAAAGTTTTGGGGATGGGATGGAGACATTTCTTACAGGGAAGCATGGTTCCTTCAGGGGCTCCTGGGGAAGAGGGTTATCCTTAAGCTCTGTGGTTAAGTTTCAGGGAACAAAGCAAGAAATGAGTGCTGATTTTGCCACCTCTCAACAGAGAGGTTTTTTTAGCTAAACAACTTATCAAAGAGGTAAAAGATTCAAACTTTGGATTCAGAATCTTTGCTTCTTTAAAGGAGCCAGTTTGGCTTCCTTAATAAATGTCAAGAAGCCACAATAATTCTAAACTTTCAATTCTACCTCTTAGACACAGAGAAGGTAATGTTAATGCATATCTCAGGCAAGAAGTCTTTTTGGATGTTCTGAATGCAAAGTAGAATCCATGGGTTAAAAAAAAGACAACGAACTAAAAAGCTGTATAAACAATGAACATAGTCATCTGCAGTGTTGATTTTCCTATCAAAACAGAAGCATTTTTCATCACCAGAGTGACTGAATCTTGGAATATGCGTCTTATTTCTGAGTCTTATGTTAACCTTTGTGAAACAGACACTTAGCCTCCAAAAATAGTTTGTTTTCCTGCAGTGAAGTCACTAGGGCAGAGGAAATAGAAAATGCTGGAGTTTGCCCCTCTGTGCAGGCAGCCAGAAGGAATTTCTGCATTATTGTGATCATGCATTTAATTGCAGCACTTAGCTGCTTGTACAAGCAGTTACCCCGCCCTCACCCCCTGCTGTTTAGAAGTCTACAGGCTGAAAGGAGCCTGTAGATGATGACCTAGGCAGGATATTAAGTCTCTTATAAACAGATACGTACTTGTTATAGAGGCATGCAATAAATATTTGCCTTCTGTGAAAGCCACAGGCCCTGGTACAGGGTGGGTGGGTGCTGGCAGATTTGTCCTGAGGCAATTAAATGGTGCTGAAGTTCTCACCTGCTGTTGATAAATACCTAGAAGGGATTTCCAAGCTACTTCCCTCTGTCTTAGACAGTTGTTTACAAGCCTTGCTGCACATTAGAATCATCTGGGGAGCTTTAAAAAATCCCGATGATGCCCAAATCACTCCCCAGACCAATTAAATTGGAAGCTTTGGAGGTGGAACCCAGCTGTCAATATTTTTTACACTCCTCAGGCAACTGCAACATGTGGCAAAATTTAAGAACCACTGCTTTACACTTCAGAATAGGGGTTCCTGATTTTGATGTTGAAAAAATACAGATTTCTGGGCTCTAACCTAGACCTGAGTCCCCATCTCTCCAGGCAGATCTTCACCTTTGCCTTTTAAAAAATACTTCAACAAATCTGATCTTAGTTCAAAAACTATTATTCTAAAGCATTTAAACTTCCTCTTTGATGTGCATGTGAAATGTGAGAACAATTAAAATAAGAGGTCTATTAAACAACACATAGAGATTTACTTTCTTGACATCTTTCATTTGTTTTTGACATTTTATTAAAGTTAATACATTTATAGACAAATGTGCAGAACTAAGTGTACAAACTGTGCAACCAGCACCCAGATCAAAACCCTGAGCATACTACTCAACCAGGAGTCATCCTTTTCCTACCCTGATCTTGCAACTATAACCCTTCCTGCAGGAACCACAACACTGATTTTTATCATAACTTCTAAAAAAATTTTATCAAATCCTATTATCAAATTGCAATAAAGTTGGTCTGTGCAAATAATTACTGAGAGATAATTAATATATCAAAATATTTTGAACACAAATGGTCTAATACAACCCATATGTCTCTTGTTAATTTAAAATAAAGGTGAAGAAAATGAAATATTGGGCTGTATTCTCCTATGTTGTCAGCTTTTGGGTGCCATTTTTTCCAACAGTTTATAATAGTAAGCCTAAGCCTGCAAAGGTAAAAACTCTGCAAAGGTAAGGATTACTAGCCTCAGAGAAGAGGAAGTCAATCAACAAGAATTGGCTTTCACATCCTCTTATCAGAAGGTCTTTCCCTTGAGCTGAAAACCATCTCTCACATTTGTTACCAATAGACAGTTTAATCTCCTATAAATATCATGAGTAAAAGTCTCTAGGCATTCATGCAATGGGATTTTAATTATGGATTGATGGTAACTAATTTGGCTGTTTTAGAATTCTCAAATCACTAGACAAGTTTTTGGTTAATATATTATATACATTTTTCTGATCAGAAGAGTAATTCATATTAATTGTAGAATAAGATAAAAATAGAGAAGAGGAAACTAAAAATGTTCATTATTAAAGAGCCTTATTTCAATTAAGGCTTTGTAAAAATGAGGAGAGCCTTTAAGAAACTGGGCTAGGTGGGTCTCTGACCTTGCCTAAAGGAAAGAAAATGAGTTACTTGTTCTTTGGATGCTTTTCGAGAGGCTTGATGTGAACAACTTATTTATATTTCTCAACATTCTGGAATTGCTAGAGACCATTCCTTATAGTATACAAACAATCTAAAAGGATTGACAGATATCAGGGTTTCATAGATTACCAGGTAACACTGCATATCGTTACAATGAAAAAAATCGTTCCTGTGACTAAAGAAACTATCTTCTTTTTCTACTTGTTGACAGTATTGGCTGAAATTAGGGTATTTAGACATCATCAGTAAATCTGAATTCTTAGCAGAAATTCCAGGAAGCTTTGAGGTTTCTGGGCAAGTACGTGCTCCCTTCCTCCCTTTTTAAACAAACATACCAGACTTTATACCTTTGAATGCACATCGTTTTTTTGGGGGGGGATGGAAGCTGTGAAGCTTCTTTGATGGGTTTCCAATGCTCAAAATATTTTGGGAGAATTACGGGCACAGGGGCAAGATGTATTTGAGTGGCCTAACCCCACTCAGTCTTTGGACTAAGTGGCATAGGAATTTTCTCACTAAGTGATGATTCTGACAAAAGCCACTGATGCCATCTCTAGATCTGTCAGTCAAATCACAAAACAACATTCTCACCATGCCTCAGGGAGAGCAGAACCCAGACATTTTGCTATTCCCTGAATTCAGTATCTATTCTGAGGATCCAGGAAGAGAGATGAGCAAGAGCACCTCTGACCTAAGGGTGAGCAATTAGACCCAGGATGGCTAGTTATGGGAGACTTTTCTCAGGTGTACTAAGAATTGGAGGTGAAGTTGGTACAGGCTTCCAAACATTAACTCAGTAATTCTATCCACTTAAAACCACAAACATGAATACTGGCATGATCTACCAACCACTCTGTCCATCATGAAAGCTGATACTTAACCTTCCATAGCTTTCTCAAATTTATTTTACATATACTCATAATATAAATATACCACAATATTTTTTCAGTCATTTCCCAAATGCTGGGCATTTATTTTGCTACTTCTTTCCTTCATCATAACAATGATGCAATAACGTTCTTGTACACAAAATCTTGCACACTGCTGCTTTTATTTTTATGGGCTAGTTTCCCAGAAGCTGAGTCATATAATATATGACATGTATGTGTTTTTTTTTGTGTGTTAATAGAGTTTGCTACATTGCTTTTTAAAAATTCACAAGACCGCAGTAGTGAATGAGAACTGCCGTCTCATTTACCACAGTGGTGGGTATCACCACTTTTTAAAAAATTTTATCCACTTAATGGGAGACATAGCTCATTGAAATGGCTGACTGATAGCCCATGCCAAGATATGTCCACGTAAAACCACAGACTTTATGAATAGGACCTGATTTGGAAAAGGGGTCTTTGAAGCTGTAACTAGAGATCTCTAGCTGATAATCCAAAATTATCTGGTGGGCCCTAAATCCAATGACAAGTGCTCTTATAGGAGATACATAGACCTTAGGAAGAAGAGAGGTTCATGGAAAGAAGGGCACAGAGACTGGACTCTGGTAGCAATAAGCGAAGGAAGAACCACCAGACACTGGAAGATGAAAGGAAGGATTCTCCCCTAGAGTCTTGGAGTGAGCACAGCCTTAACTAATCATGACTTCAGAATTCTTGTCCCCAGAACAATGAGAAGAATACATTTCTGTTATTTTAAATCACCAATTCTGTGGTAATTCTTTATGGCAGCCTAAAGAAATTAATATATAGTACTCATGATTACCATAACTTTTGTTTTTCTGAAAACTACTGACACTGAACATATTTTCACGTGGTTTTATTGACCATTTGGATTTGCTTTCCTGTGAATTGACTGTTCAGATCCTTTCCTCATTTTTTTGAAGTTATTTTTTCCTGTCAATTCTTATAAGTCCTGAAAAAATGAAGACATAAACACGTTACATGTTGTAAGACATCTAGCTTGCCTTTTAGGTTTGTTTATGGCATGTTTGGTCATACATTTAAAAAAATACACTGTACAGCAGGTTCGTCTTCTTCTTTATCCTTTAGGAGTAAGTTTCCTGTTGATTATAAACTTTTCTCTGGCATCTGGGTTATAAGAGTATTTTCGTTAAGTCTTCTTTAAAAATGTTCATAGCAGGCACAAAGATGGCCTCCAAAGATGTTCATTCCTTCATCATCAGAACCTGTGTAGATGCTACCTCCTTACACAGCAAAAGGGACATTGCAGGTGTGATTAAAGGTACAGACCTTGCTATGGGGAGAGTATCTTGGATTATCCAAGTGGACAATCTAGACACTGAGTTCTTAGGTAGGACACTCTTTCCTGACCTTGACACAGGGTGATATGCCCTTGGAAGTAGGGTCAAAGAGCTGCATGACTTTAGGTTTTGAAGTTGGAGAAAGCAAGCACATGTCAAGGGAGATAGACAATTTCAGGGAATGGCAAGGAGTCTCTCCCAGAGCCTCCAAAAGGAAAGCTATCCTGCTGAGCCCTGTGAGACCTGTTTAGATTTCTGACCTACACACCTGTAATACATTTGTGTTGTTTGTCACCACTAGGCTAGTGCCAGCAATAGAAAATGAATACATATTTGTTACTTGTGATGCAGCATTATTGTGATAATAAATGCTGATAGATCCCTATGTCTGACTTTAACATAAGGAGCCTTTTGCACCATTTAAAATTTTGGCATTTGGTAGTTTTTGTGGATAATTTTTATCATGTTTAAGTAAAACAGAATTAGGAAGTAATTAGAGCTATTCAAATTAAAAATGGCTGCTGAATTTATTCAAATGTATTTTCTACATGTATGATTACAATTTTCCACTCCTTTGAATTACTGAAGAGCTAAATCATTTTGATAAATTTGTTGATTTTTAAATGTAGCTATATTTTAGGAATACATCTTTTTTTGTCCCATTATTTTTTTGATATTCCTCTAAATTTTACTTGGTGATATTTTATTTAGAAGTTTGTACCTGTCAAATGGACCTGAAATAGGTCCTTTTTTTTTTTTTTTGGTCTATATTTTGTTTATTGGGTTTTGAAATTAAGGCAATATTGGCTTTAGTAAATGATTTGGGGATATTCAGAAGTGATTAAGGAGCACAAATATAAGAATGGACATAAAGGTTTGGAAGATATCAGGCAGACCCTCAATCTAATAGGTTTATACATACAACTTACATCATAATGGAATATCAATAAAACACAAAGCTAAGGCTGAAAGAGCTGTAATAGTAGATTATGCTGAAAGAAGTAAGTCATAAGGAGAAAGGCAAATAACAGATGGTGCCTCTTACATGTGGAGTATAGAGAAACAAAACAGAGGGTCAGATAAAGTAAAACCAATAATAGGCCCTAGAAATCTGACCACAGAACTGAGGCTGCCAGAGGGGGAGGTGGAGAGGTGAGAAGGGACAGAGAAGGGGCTCAATTAGCTATGGTGGAGGAATACCGGTACTTTGGTGGTGTGTGTGGTGCGGTAACAGCACATGACGGGGATAGTCTATACAACTAAAAAAAAATCAACGTTGTAAATTGGTGTTACCTCCTTTAAAAAACAGTAGACAGGCTCTCCCTGGTGGCACAACGGGTTGAAGCACCGCATTATGAAGCTCTCCCAAGGTCACTGCACCACAAGTTCAATCCCCGGCCAGGGAGCTGACCCACATGGCATTGCAAACCTCTTCTGATCTGCCCGCTGCTTCCCTCAGCAGTGTACTTTGTCAATCTGCCTGTTCTGTTCCCTCACTCTGTCCCTAGTGAATCCTCTCACCTACCACACCTTTGGCCTGTACCCCAGTTCTGTAAGCATAAATAAATAAATCTCAAAAAAGAAAAAAGACACTTTAGGTCATAAGAGAATAAAATTGGTATTAAATAAGAAAGCAATAGCTAGTAAAGCTTTACTTGAAGAATAAGAGCACCTTTAGAATAACTCTAGGATTGATGAGAAAAACAAAATTTAAATTATAAACTATAAATTAGAATTAGTGAAAAGGAGAATGTTTACAAACATTAAGGAATGCAGCTAAAACTAAGAAAAAAATGTAAGGAATGCAGCTAAAACTAAGAAGAAAATTGATACTGAAGATCAATACATAATGAACATAGTGTACATATTAAGAAATTCCATGAAGAATAAAAGAATAACCCTAAATAAAGTAGAAGGAAAAGTTAATATAGTACTGATATAAATGAAGTAAAAATAAAGAAAGGACAAATAAATTAAAAATTAGCGTTTATAAAATACATAGAGCCAGTTCATGCCCATGGTTAAGGAGAGAAAATATTGAGAAAAGAAACATAAAAAATTAAAATAATTATGAAAAAGTGCTGTTTACCATAACAATAAGGATAAAAACCTAGGGAACTGATTATTTCTAGCAAAACAGGAATAAATTAACCAAAGAAGTCAAAAGTTAATAAAAATAGATTAAAATAACGATTAAAATTCTAACATTTGAAAGGTATATGTGTGTGTGGTGGGGGTAGTAATTTCACAGCTGGGTCCCAACAAACTTTTAAAGAACAGTTAATTCCAGTGCTATTTAAAGTATTCCAGACTATTAAAAAAGACCAAAGGCTCCTAAATTCATTTTATATATTACACAGATCAGTGGTTGTCCAAGTGTGTTTTCTGGATCATCAGCTTCAGCATCATCTAGAAATGTTAAAATGCAAATTATCTGACCCTACCCCAGATCTACTGAATTGGAAAATCTGGGAATGAGGGACCAAGAATTCCCACCTCACTTGATTCAAATGCATGCTAAGTTTAAGAGTCATTTCTCTAAACCTAACTGGCAAACATATATGCAAACGGCTGTAAGTTGATTCATCCTTAGGAATAGGTCTCCAAAATTTATTTGCTTTCCTTTCTTTTTCTCAACATTATAATTATCTTCTGGGCATATTTGCTTCTATGATTGCCTGGAAAACTATTTCTATGGTGTGGAAGTGATGTATGGTTACAGAGAGCCAAGAGGGTGGGTTCTGTGGTAGTTTATGAGTTTCTGCTGGCAATGAGTTGTCTGTATGGGGAGAGATGCGATGATCCAGAGGTCAATATTAGTATCTGTTTATATATTGGTAGATTCAATTGGGGGTAACTAGTCCCAAACTAAATTAGGATTTTCATTATGAGGGCAGATAAATGATCAAAGATTGGAAAAATTTTCTTATGCTTTAAAGAGAAAAGGAGATATGTGCAATACATTTTATAAAAGCCAGTCACTTCCTATCCATTATATCACTTCCCCCTATATCTTCTGTGAGGAATAGTTATTATTAGCTCCTTTTTTTTTTTGTTGTTGTTTTTTTTTTCAATGAGGAAAGAAAAGGTCAGTAAAATTCTGGAACTTGCCCAAGGACACCCAATTCTATTCAGGATTCAAAATCTAATCCTGCTTTGGCTCCTTCTACTAAATCCCTTAGAACTTTTTTCTAAAATTGTCTGGGCTCCTAAGAAGTCTATCTTCTCCTCTAATGATGACCTCCTTCAGAACAGTCTTTTCCAAGAGATAACCTACTTCCTCCCTTGTTCATTCACATGTGTTTCAGAGTTCAAGTCTTTCAATTATGTTTCCACTGACTTGACCAGAGACTAACAAATCACTACACATCTCTATAAAAGAAACAATTTTAACATTAATAACCTAGTCATATGGGGATTAAGGGCTTGGGTTTTATTTTGGCATTCAGAAGGAATATTAGTTATCTGTAATTTTGGTTTTCAGGAGGTTATTGCTGTTATAGATAACAGCTCCCTGAACCTAAATTTCCTGGCACATGTCAGGCCTATGTTGGGCAGCTCAGATTTCCGGGCCTCTGACCACCCACAGGGAGGAGGCACCAATCTGTCAACAGTGTGGTCTCCTCTGTGGAGCGGCCTTCCCCACAGGCTCTGGTTCCTCACACTAAGGCTCAGTGCACATGCCAAGATGATTGGGTTGTCACAAATATAGACTCCCTGGGAGCAGAAATTATAAACTGGGGTGAGAAACAGGGGAATACAGGGAAGCTCTCCCAAAATAAAGAAGCAGAGTTAGTGGGCTTTAAGTCCATTAACCTGGCCCCTAGTTATGAAGGACATGGTATAAACAAATTTTTAGGTGATCAGGACAGGAGCTTTCATTTTTCCTGGGGTGTAACAAATGGTTTGACAACTGGGTGAAGAAATAAAGGGTTGGGGTTAAACTCTCTGCTTTCAGTCCATTGCTCCAAGTCCTTGAGAGCTACAGTCTATATTTAGATAAAGAGTTTTCCCTTTAGTTCCTCACAATTCATAAGTAAAATTTAGTAATCAGTTAGGCCAGCACAATATTATAAGCCAATGGATAACCCTAGCAAATATACCTCTACAAGAAGATGCCATTTTTAAAGTAAATCATGATCACAGTTATCTTTTTTCCCCCCTCATAGTAAGGAATGGAAATCTCCTATAAGAGTTCTTGATTGTTTTTACAAATCCAACCAAAAATAAATTATAAAATATTAATGTTGCTCTATTCCTTGGCAATAATTTGCTGTTAAACTAAAAAAAAGCTCATTGATGTTAGCAAGCAAATTTTAATATCCTACACATTACCATATGTATGCTGAATGTGATATGAAGCCATGAATTATTTTTACATTCACTAAAGAGGGAACACATGGTAATGTTTGAGCTAAAATTTATTTGTTTAGAATGTGTGCTCATTATAGAGAGAATTAAAAATACTAAAAAGTATAAGAAAAATGATTAGTCAATCTAACTATCCAGATTTCTTCCATTTGCTTTCTTGTTTTTCTATGCAACTGTTTATATGTAGTTGAAATTGTACCATAAATTCTAACTTTTATTTATTTCCACCTAACAATATAACCTACCCTTTTGCTATGTTAGAATCTCATCATGAATAACACTTTTAAAGGTTATGACTAGAGCACTGTATAAATAAAATATTACGCATTTAACATTCTTCTACCAGAAGGTATTTGGTTCATTTCCAAATACAAATAATGCCACAAATCAAATTTCTGTGTTGAAACCTATTGATTGATTCTGGATTATTGCTTTAGAAGAAATTATAAACACAATTCCAGAAGATTCTCATATTACGCTTCAAAGAATAGGAATACTGTTAAGCTCTTGATGTCATTGCACACTGCTGTCCCAACTCATTTGCTTCAGGAATTTTTCCTGACACTTAGCCCTGCTTGTATTCATAGTTTTCACTGAATTTCTGATGTCTTCAGCTAAAGTATAAAATATTGGCTCCAGAACTGTCAGAACACTTGCCAATAACCTGAAGTCTCACAGCCCATTGTTGTCAAGTTAGGGCTATGAGCATATATTAGCAATCACTGAAGTAGCTTTTGCTGCTATTAAGGCAGCCTCTGTGAATTCTTTCCACTTGGCATAGAAAGCAGGAAGTTGAGTTTTGAAGAAGTTGCAGACTGTCAGTCAGCAGGAAGATAAATAAGGGATCTTGGATATGACTGTACAAATAGCTCATGCAGTGAAATTGAATGGGATATCAAGCAGAGTACATTAACATAATAATTACAGTAATAGTAAGTTTATCTACAAATATAGGCATAATTACTATCAAAGTGTTAACACTAGAATTTGGGGTCCCATGAAAGAATTAGGGTGCCTTAGGGTGCAGGATTACAGTGTTAGAGAGATTATAAATCTCTTTTCAATGCTTTGTTTGAAGTCCTAGAATAGGAAGTCACTGTTGGGTTCAGAACATCCCTAACTTTTGAAATATATATGAGAACAGATAATCTAATTAAACAGAAACCATTCAGTTATCTAATTAGGCAGAAACCATTCTGGAGTGAATGAAATCTTTGTTACAATGCCAAACAGAAAAATAAGTTTGAGGCATGTGGAATCTGCTGTAAAGGAGAATAGTTGCCAATTTTATTAATAGGTAAATTATAATTTTTGGATTTTATGTATACACACACATACTGAGAACCCTGAAGAACCCTATATTTAATTCTTAAAATTCTTGTTTGTGAATTTACCAGTGTAATTCTTTATCCTCAGTAAAAATGCAATACGATTTGCTGAATTTTAATCAAATATATGGTTATTTGATTTGCTGAATTTTAATCAAATATATGGTTATTTGAATTGGTTTTTTTTTAAGATTTATTTATTTGTGCACACAGAACTGGGGTACAGGCCAGAGGCGCAGGGGTGGTGAGAGGATTCACCAGAGACATAGTGGGGGGCAGGGCAGGCAGATCGACAAAGTACACTGCTGAGGGGAGCAGTGGGCAGGTCAGGAGAGGTCTGTCGCGATGTGGGTCATCTCCTGGGGCAGGCGGGGATCGAACTCATGCGGAAGTGGCTTTAGCTTCTTAGTGCTGCACTTTACCCCACCAGGGAGGGCCCCTTAAATTAGGGATTTTTAAGTGAAATCTGTGTGTATTTGTGTCATTAGCAATAAATTCTAGAATTTTTCTTCCTAGGGAGGAAGGTGGCGACCTGTTGGCTTGTCTTGTGATTTGGGTGGGCACAATCCAGGCATTCATGCCCCAAACAGAATCTTTGCACTTGCTTCTCCCCTTGTCTAGAGGCTGATCTCTCTTCTGCTGGCTGCCTCTCCTTGGCCAGGTGTGGCCAGAACACTGCATCAGAGAGGCAGTCTCTGACCACAGCTAAAGCTGGTTCTGTTGCACCACACTTGGCATTTTTGTCTTTTCTGCTTTCATCCCTGAATCCTTTCAAAATATGCCTTAAAATTCAAAGCTGTATCACTTATTTCCCTTAGAATTGTGCTATAGTAAAGCCTAGTATCTTCATTATATTCCAGTTTGTTCATTAAAGGAACAATCAGGAAAACTTAGTGGCCCATTAAACCAAAATCGTAACAACTAACAGAATACACTACAAAAAGTGAAATGCCAGTTTGCCTACCAAAAAATGTAGGTTCCATGAAGTCAGAGAATAAATATATTTTTTTATTCTCTGGTAAACACTTGACTTAGTAAATATTTTTGAGCAAATTAATACATAAGAAATGATTAAATTAATGAACAAAGTCTTACTTAATCTGCCTTCCTAATTTTGGATACTAGTATGCTTACGTAAAACTATTTAAGTGGGTTGGCATTTCCTTCTTGGATAAAATGATCCAATTTAATGTTCAGGGACCCAACAGACATTTCAGGGAGGAAATTAACATAAATGAATTGTTCAGCAATCTTCGAATCTGAAAACACACTTGAGGAATGGAACTTTTATCTGAATTTTTATAATTTGTACAATGTGTCATAAAATTACTGTTTAAATAAATCAGAAAATTCCATTCTATTATTTTGTGCAGTTTTGGGGTGTGAAAGGGGTAATGAACACACAAGTGAAAGAGGAAGCTAAGGAAAAAAACAAAGTTTCCACATCACATTTATTCTACTTGTAGAAAGTTTTTCCATGTGCTTATTTAAAACCTTTGTGTCAACCTGGTGTTTATTTAAAATCTTTGTGTCAACCTGATGCCCAAACACAGTTACTGTTTGATCTTTGCAAACTAAACAAAAAAGAATTTTGTTCAAAAAAACCAAGCTTTTTGTGAGATTTAAAATGGTTTATCTAAGCTAGCATTCCATGACAGGAAACTATTTATCAATAATTTTTGACTTTCAGAATTAAAGTGATGTTCTTTTACTTTCTCTCATGAAAGGGGAAGAGAAATGATGAGGACAGACCTTTCTGTAGTCAACATTTTCCTTAAATGCATGACTAGTTCTCATGCCACTTCCATGGCCATTCATTTGCTCTGGAGCCATGTGGCAAAATCACTTGGAAGTTCCTTAAACACAGGGTGTGATCTTGGATCATAGAATTTGTATTTCTAGAGTTTTCAGAGTGGGCTGATGCTTCCAGTCAGAGTATCATTTTGAGAACAACTCTGAAATAATGATTTTGACTAGGGCAATTTTATCTCTTCCCCCTTCATCCAAGGCATTTGGTAATGTGTGGGGACTTGCTTGATTATCCCAATTGGATGCATATGTGGGGTTCCCTAGTGGCATCCATTGGGGACAGGTGGGGGATGCTACTAAGTATATCATACTGCGGGACAGCCCTCCACAGTAGGGAATTATCCAGCAGAGCTGAGGTTGAGAAACTGTACTCTAAAGGAACTCTTTCTCATGGAAGCCTATTGTTTAATAAGAGTTTAAATAACAGGTAAAACGAGAGCTACTCATTTCAGAAGCCTTCAACTAAAGTGGGATGATGTCACAGAAATTAAATTAATTGGATGGTGTCTCGAGAAGATATCTACTGTCATCTTCCTCTGTGTCTGTCTGTCTCTCCCACATTCACATGTCCATTAAGCTTATAAAACACCACACAGTCCAGACATTTACTCATCCAAAATGTAAATGAGGACCTGTGAATGGCTGAAGAAGGATATGAAGCCAGTTGGGATGAGGAAACACTTTTATTCCCCAACGGCTGCCATCACTTTGTCCAAAGCAGAAAAGATTCTGGACACACCTTGGCTGTGAAAATGTAAAAACCAGTACCACAGAAAAATAAAGTTGGAAGGGGACTTGCTATTACCTATCTGACTCAATATTCTTCTTTAATATTTTTTTTTTTACTGAGAGAAGAACTTGCTTGGCATCTTGGCCTGGTCTAAAGAAAAATCAAAGAGGGAGTGATTATCTAAGGTCTCGTCTCTTCACCTTTCAGACACTCTTTCAATCATCTGTTTTAAGAATTTCCAGAGCCCATACTACAAAGAAAATTCCCCCTCATAAAAAAGAATGGTATCCCACTATAGGTGAGAATTTTTGCCATTTTCTCCCAAGCCCCCATTTCCACCGGTATTCCTTTCTTAGTAAATGATAACTTGGGGAAGGCTGCCCCTGATGGGAACACATATAAACATTCTTTTTACTCTTTTCTCATTAACTACTGCATTATCCAGTTAATCTCCAAGTCTTGCGAACATTTATTTCTAAATCTTTTTTTTCTGAACTCCTTTTTCAAACCTTTCAATCTCTGTGCTGGTTCTCCCCATCATCATCTGTGATTATAGAACAACCTTTCAACTGGTCTGCTAATCTCTAGACTTTGTCCCTCCTTGAAACTCTATCCAATGAACTGGATATAAGGTCTAAAACATATATAAGATCACGTTCAAAGCCTTTCATTTGCTACTAAGATGTTCAAAGACCTTACAATGACTTATAAGGTTTTATATACAGAGAACCCTGCTCACTCCTTATGTCTGTTTTCCCTGTATTCCCTCCATATTTCCAGTATGTTGCAACCATCCTCAACTTTTCTGGTTTTCATAAAGTGCCATCCTCTCCCTTTATGGAATCCCTTGGTGTGTGATGTTTCCTCTGTCAATAACCCATGAATCTTACTTTTGCCCTTTGCCTTACATCCCACAATTTCAGGTTTCAGCTAGATGGCTCTTCCCTTGGGAAACTTTCCTCGACTTCACAAGTCAGAGTTAGATGCCCCACCCAGGTGTTCTTATGGCATCTTGTAAAAGTCCTCATTGTGATTATCTTTTGCTGTAATTGTCTACATCCCCCAGTGGCCAAAGAAGACTTAGAATGCATCCTTTAAGTCTTTTATACCATTGGAGCTTCTACATCTATGATAGAAAGCCAAGCACTCCTGCTAACTTTGAGAGCTGATCTTCTTATATATCATTCAATAATTTCATATTCTTTGTTCTCTTTTATAAATATAACTAGATGAAAGTATCACAGGAAGCTAGTATGGTTTGCTCATGGTGAGTTAAGAAGAATAAGAAGAGGGGTAAGGTCAGTGAGGCTGGCCCATGTCCCATAGGGCTTGGTAGACCACACTGAGGAGTGAAGCTTCTCTAGTCCAGTGGAAGATCTTTAAAAGAGTTGACACTGTAGTAGTGACTTCATGCCTCTAACTGCTTTGTGGAAAAGAGTTTTAAGGATGAGTTCAAACTGGAAAGAGAAAGACTGGTAATGGGCAATTGAAGTGTTTGGAAGGTGATGCCGATTTGACGTAGGATAATGGCAATGGAGAGGGTGGAGTCTGTAGATTCTAGATGTATTTTGGAGATAGAAGATACAGGAGTTACTGAGAGTTTGGATTTAAGGGTAAGAGAAAGAGGATGTAGATCTAATTTCTAAGTTTTTGCATTAAACACCTAGATGAATAGTGTTACCATTTGCTGAGTTGGGACAACAGAAACTTATGAATTCTCAAGGCCCCGCTCAGTTCTTACCTCCTCTGTGAAAGCTGTCATCAACTCACAGCTTTCTCTTTTTTTTCCCCAACAACCTGGGAAGTCACTACTCTAGCTTATGTACCTTGAAGATGGTGGATCTTCTTTCACATCAAACAATGTCTGGGACAGCATTTTGAATGTAGTAGGTGCTCCACACAAATTTGTTTCCTGATAAATTAAATACAATTCACCTTGCAGTGAATTCTCAGGAACTGTTCCCTGGAGCTGCCAACTGCTAAGAATATCCTGCCACCCACGGGATTAAACGTTCATATCCTCCAGTTCATATCCAAATTGGACATTTTAAAAAATACATTTACTAAAAGCCTTTCAAAACTAGGTTCCTTTCTAGAACCTTAAAGACAGGCATTTAACTTCTATTATACAATCTATGATTACTTAGTATTATCCCTTTTCATTTGATATGTAGTTATTTTTCTTCTCCATTATTAAATATTACCTTAAAATGCAACCTCATTTCTTCTCCATAAATTGAAATTCAGGATAAGTTTCTCCTCATTGAAAACACTTTGAATTATTTCAAGAACATTTCATTTTCTGTAACATTCATTCACATGTTGGCTAGAATGCTAAAAAAAAAAAAAAGCTTCAAGATACCATGTCAGCTTGCATTTCATTTTAAAAGTTTTTAAAAAATATAAACCTGGTACATATCTGGAATTAGAATTTATTTTAACTTCCTACACAATGCTAGAATGCTGTGTATAATATTCTGAACAGTAAAAAAGGAATGCTAGAATGCTGTGTATAATATTCTGAACAGTAAAAAAGGAATGTAGTTATGAAAAACTTATGCAGAGGCAGGGATCAGCCATTTTCTTACTGTTCCTTTCAACTCATGATCTTAAAGAATTACATAGAAAAGTTAATATTTATAGTTACTCTACTAGTAGGACAGATGTGTATATACCCTTTGTCACTAAATTACCCCCACCAATTCCTGACAGGCTTTAGCCCCATTTTATAGTTCAGGGAACATATACTTAGATTGAAATGATTTTCTGAAGATGCACAGATAGAAGCAACACAACCTGCATCAGATCCAGATTCTGAAGAGTCTAAAACTTATACAACCACTCATTCAGGTGCTAATGATGGAGGAGTGAATCTCCTAATGAAAACCAGAGTTCCCTTCTAGGTCTTACCAGACTAAATCAAGCCAAATCCTGAAATTCTTATCCACTGTCAGTCCTACCATCCCAAACAAGAGTTCTTTACATGAACTTCATAAGGTTCCATGCAATCACCGATTTTATGCCAAATTTGCATTTATATTAATGCATTTCTGGGAAGTAAAACTATACTTGTTTTGTATCAGATTGTCTAAAGGTTCTATTATCCTTCCTTCCCAAAGTATCAAACCTCTTTTTCCTAGGGAGATATAGAATAAGAAGTCTTCTTATTCCCCATTCAGTCTTTCTTATAAATAACTGCAATCAGTTTTGCAGTCTTTTCTCCCTCACACTGAATGCTCCTGATTCTTTCCACCTGCTTTTGTAACATGGAATATCTCCAAAGTCTTGGTCCTGTGGAACTAGTCTATGGAACACAAGGAATAACACTAGTTATTCCTTCAAGTGTGACATTTAAGGGACCTCCATGTCCCTCAAAATCTAGCACTAAAAACTGATTACAATTTTTTATCCATATGTCCTATTCAATATTTTATTTAAGGATGGGAAAAATATTTTCCTTTTCCAAGTTCTCTTAAAATTTTATAGCTTAGAAAACAGCATTATATTCTATATTTTAGTATTCTTATCCTCCCTCTGCCACCCCTTTCCCCACCCCAAATCCTGAAATCCAGGAGTTAGATTTTCTTTGTCTTGTCTTTTCACTCCAGTTCAAGGTAACTGAGAAGTACTTTCACCCTTTGAAATAGTGTATCAGAATTTAAGAAATGTTGGCCATTGGAAGCCCATGCCCTGAATATGGACAGGTCCTGGCCATGTTCGGTTATAATAAAACTTCCTTCAGTGTACAGAGAATTTCACAGGAAGAGTTGACACTTACCTTGTTATCTTATTGGCTCTTAGGACCTTCTGATATGTCCACACTCTCATCGTGAGCTTCTCCTATTCCAAGTCCGAAAGAATGAAGACTTTCTAACTTAATAAACCACATGGACCCAAAGCCATGTCCTGCACTAATGTGGCTGAGCTATCCCAAGTATACACTCTTGAAATGCATCTCAGATGCTTGTGTTGACTGACGCTGGGCAAACGTCAGGGCTGGAGAGATTCTACCACATAATGCACTCCCAGACAAATAGCTCGCCACTCTAGGCTGCTTTCTCTAGCTGGGATTGCTCACCAGGCCTCCTAGCCTGCTACCAGAAGCCAGTCTTGCTGTAGCAAGGTGAGCGAGGCTGGTGGTAACCTAAACCCCTCATGAAACGAGACTCCTCTAAACACCAGGAGGCTGCCTGGACAGCTAACACCTGACATGCTATCTTATCCACCTCCATCACCCTGGGCCGATTAGAACTTTTACTCCTCTCCCAACTCCAATTCACTTCTATCTGTCAGAGCATCATAATTGTGGCGAGAACGAGTTCATGCTGCTAATTAAGCTGCTTATGACCAGCAAAGGAGGCAGAAATAATATGACTTGAAATAAGGCTTCTGATACCTCTATACTTGAGGTATCTTAGGACTTAAAGGGATAAAGATTCAGGCTGGTGAGGCTGAATTTTAAACCACTTTCTATTTTCATTTTTAAATTTTTTAAAAGCAACACATTATTCTGATAGGTCTCATAAAACAGCTCTTGTTTGCTGCTGGGGTGACTGGCAATGAATTTAATTTGCTTTATTGCACTCTTCAGATAACATGTTTCTGCTGGTGTGTAAGGTCTGAAAGCTGTCTGCGTGCCAGGGCAATGCCCCCTGAATGAAGTCTTACATAAGACTGACAAATTATCTTCAGATAGAAGCAATTTCAATGGGCTATTATAAAGCCATGAAAATAACTGTTGGTGAACCACCAACACAAATCTTGCTGAGCAAATACTTCAAAAGCCTCAATCATATGGGGATTTTGCCAGTAATATTTTGCCATGAGATATTTTTCCAAGGTAATTTTTCTTTCCTCCTTCCAAACTTTCCTCCCTCTTTTACCCTCCCCCCTGTTCTTTTCCTTTTCCCTCTTTCCTTCTCTGTCCCTCTCATCCCCTTTCTCCCTCCTCCTGTCCCCCTTGCTGTTACATATCTGTACCTTCTCCCACAACCCCCCACCCCCAAGGTGTAGTTCAGACTCTATATTTTATTGTCATCTCACCAGATACACCTAGATTCCAAACCCTGCTCATTTCCACCTTCTTTTGGCTGATTGCCATGGAGATGGCTTTTCCTGCTCTCCTCTACTTCAGTAGCTTCCCCCAGGTACAAGAGAGAGCTTCAGTTTTTAACCCCTATGTAAGACCCTCAATCTAGACTTCCACTTTCCCACCAGTCACCAGTCCTATCTCTCTAGTATTTTTAAATGCCTTCCAGCATATTTGATGACTCCCAAAAGAAGTGAGAGTCATTTCTTTTCACTTAAAAGGCCTCCTGTGTCTTCAGAGGCCCATCCCTTAATTCCTCAGGGGAATGTTGCATGATGGATATTCTCTCCCCTTTCTCTCCTTAAGTAGGTTATGGGTTCCTGGGCAAAGGTGTTGCTGACTCACCACTAGGCAGTTGCTCAATAAATGTTTGTTGAATGAATTATGTTTCTCTGAGTTTCTCTTGGATATTTTACAAGCACGAAGAAGCAGCACTGCATAGTTTGCAGAAATGAATGAGTGGGTCCCAATTTCATATATGACTCGAGCAAGTTATTTTAGTGCTAAATGCTTTGGTTTCCCCATTACTGAACTGGACACAATGTTGCCCAGCTTTAGGGTGGATGTGAGAATTAAGGGAGCTGCAGAGTGCCATAACTAGAATACGTTCTGGAAAATAGAAAGACGCAGATACTGCATGAATGCTCATTAAGTTAAATGGTGGTAATTCTTGTGCCCCACGTCTTCCTTGCCTGGGCATGAGGGGGAAGGATCTGATATTACCATCACTGACTTGATATGGACAAGCAGATCCTTTATTATAATATCTCCTGACTCTCTTCAATCAAAAGGACAAAAGCTAACATACAGAATACAACCCCACTCCATAAGAAAATTCAAAGTGGGCTGATCCCATACTCAGCTATTGTATGAAAGAGGGATCTAAAGCTGAAAGGCATACAGGGAACACCCGCTGAAGAAAACATAAATCTTAGACTAATGTGAGAATGTGTATACTGCTTCCAAATTGTGTGCTTGTGCCCAGATAATTAATTATCTAGTACAATTTAACAAAAGATGAGTAGAAGTCACAATTCAGAGGCAACATAGAAGGGAGGTCTTGATTCCTTTTCCTTGTAGGTAAACCAAGAAGGAGATTCTCTAGGCTGAAATTCTGCTAAGTAAATATTTGTCCTAGATATAGCTGGCACAACTCAGTCCTGCAGGCAACCTAGCCTCAATCCCTTGTCTTACACTCCAGTTGTCTTGAGAGACCCTGAAAAGCCCATGCAGAGACTCCTCTCCATGCCTTTCATTGCAGCTGCTACCCAGGATGCCTGCCTCCTTCTACTTCCGTAATACTCACTCAGAGTATCGCTCCTCCCAGGAGACTTCTTTCCAACCACAACTTTGCACTGGGCCTCAATGTCTCCTGAACATACACATTTCTCAAAGTTCATTTCATATTGCATTGCACTCATATGCTTCCTCTCTGTTCCCTCACTAGATTGTGGACCTTTTAAGAAGGAGACTATGCAGTCTTTTGCTTCCTCAGGGTCCAGCACAGCACCTGGAACAAATAGGTGCTCACTAAATGCTCATCAGGTTCTTACTGAACAGGCAGGCTGCCCTGAGCTTGTGGAAGCAAGCTCATTAGCAGGTGCCTGTGCAGGAATGCTGGGTGGATCCTGTGCATCATTTATCAGGGTCATACCCTGGGGTGATTGCACTAGGGGTGTGACTGAGGAATTTTCACATCTGACAAAACTGGAATGGTTGCACAATCAGGCATCACGTCTATCAGGATGGAGAAATAGGATTACTGAAAAGGGTGAATAACTGTCACACGTGTGGTAGCCTGAGCCAAGAAATGAGAAGCTTCTATATGAATGTTAACAATTTTATGACTCATTTTAGGTGAACACATGCACATTAAAGCCACAATAAGAGAGTATTACTCACCCAACAGAATGATGAAAACTGTAAGGATTGACATTACCAAGTCTTGGAGTTATTAGAATTCTCAAGCTCAGCTCATGGCAGGGTCAGTTTTGTCAGTTCCTTTCTATTTTGTTGCTGTTTTGTTTTCTATACATTCTGTATATGAGTGAAATTATCCTGTCTTTCTCCTTCAGAATTATTTTACTTATCACAATTGAAGCTACTAGAGGGGTAGGGGAGATAAGGATGGGAACAAAGGTAGGAAGAGACCCAATACTTAGGGTAAAAGACTATGGGTACCTGGATGGGATGGGAGGTGTGGGTGAGGTGGTGTGTAACATACTTCTGAGGAGCTGAGAATGTCCCCTAAATCATATACATTATTGTAAACCTATGTTACCTCAATAAAAGGAAAAAAATCAAGAAATACTTTTTTTACAGTTATATTCTCCCTTTTGGCAAATGAAACATTTTTCATTTATACAAATGATATAGTTTCTTCTTAAAATAATTTATCTTACTTCAAAAAGTTCAACATTTAACAAAAATTACTAGAGAGAGCTTTATGGTAGTTGGGATTATTTTATGATGGGAGTCCAAGATAGCTTCTAGGAGTTCATAAATTGCTTGAACATTATGCAGGATGTTAACATGGATTTTTCTGGAAGGAATATCCATGTTTTTCATCAGGCCTTCCTAAGTTACTAGCCACACATGACTATTGAGTACTTGGCATGGGGCTGTTTGAAGGGAGATGTGCTATAAGTAAGTATACAAAACAGATGGGATTTCAAAGCTGTAACATGAGAGAATGCAAAATACCTCAATAATTTTTATATTGGTTACTTGTAATGATATTTTGGAATTAAGTTATGTAACATGTAATACTAAAATAAATTTCATCTGTAGTTTTTTTTTTAATGTGGTTACAAGAAAATTTAAAGTTATTTGCACTGGTGGTTCGCATTGTGTTTTTAGTGGACAATACTGGGATAGAGTAAAGGAACAGAAAGCAATTAAAATCCATGAAAAATCAAAACTATGAATATATGTTAATGCATATTCATAAAAGAAGAAACTATAGATGAATTTGTACAAAGAGTGAACTTTTCGTAAATATCGATTTAGAGAGAAATAGTTATATATAAGTATGAATTTGACTTTGTCCTCTTATTATGTGGCCAAGAAAATAAATTAGTATTTAAGCTTAAGTCCTTTTGTCTTCTCAAATCAAAACCATAGTTTTCATAGCTTCAAAAAGAGGATTTTTTAAATTTTCCTGGGAAAAGCAGGTAAATAGATTAAGTATTTTTGTTTTATTTTGTTAATCTTAATCTTATCTACATGTACCAAATAACAAAGTCTTTATTGTATTTGCCTTGGGTCAGGTCCAGGACCCACCTCTGTCTTATGACCCTCCTCAGGGTAATTAAAGTGTATGAAGTCTTATATTAACTTATGAGACTCCTTTCTTTGCCAGGAACTCCAGAAAAGCAGCATTGGTTTGTTTGGCATTCAGGTCTCAGGGGCTTCTGTATCTCCTTAGCTTTTCCTTTCGAACCCAAAGCTAATGGCTTCAGGTGTTAATTGATTAAAGTTGTCCAGGTACAAAGGAATTATCATTGCAAATTCTTCCCTCTCTCATTATTGTCTAAGTGACTCATTTAGATCATTCTAATGAAAGATATTTCCTGTTATAGGAATTTGTGTTTTCTGTGGCTTAACAATGTGTGAGTATAGTCTTATAGTCACTTATATCACATAGTCTTGCATTTAAATAATTACAAAAAAGATTAAAAGCCTTTAGCTCTATCTCCGCTTCCTCATGTCTTGTCACCTTTTGTATTACTAAGCACTGTTGGGTCCTAGGTTGATAGAGATAAGGAACTCAGAGTGAATTTGGGCATCAATGCATTTTTCTCATAAGGTCTGTGTTCATGTCCACTTATCTCTCACTTGTTTCACCTCCTATTGTCCCACAACCTAGAAACAACACACAACAATAGTGGATGTGGTGTGGTAATGTACAACTGAAGAGGAAGGATTCTATACTTCTGAATCAAACAGAGTGTGGCAAAGTTTTACCTTAATTTGAAAAAAATCATAAAAGTACAGTCTCACTGTTGTCTAAGACTTACATAAAATGATGCCATTCGGATGACATAAAGTGGTCTACAGGTCATCCAGGGAAATCACAATCACAGTTTCTGCACATAAGTTTCTTGGATTCTGTTCTTGTTTCTCTCTTTATTTCAGAGAAGCATCTCTTCCCTTTGAAAGAATAACCGTTTACCAAGCCAAGAAAGGAATGACGAATGGCTCTGTTTTATTTTAGAATGCTCTTACAGAGGTGACAATAATAATCATACAGTGTGCTAGCCATATGGGGTGTAGGGGCTAGGAGTAGGCACTCAGCCTTCTCCCATTTTACTGTGTGTCAGAATTGCCTGTGCATCTTAAAGTGTAGCAGGTTCTGATTTTATTAGATCTGCAAAGAGATGATCTCTAAGAAACTTTTTGTCTCTAGGATTCTATAACTCTGTGTGACCAGCAGCCCAAAGTTAACATAAGCAAGGGTATACTTTTCTTAAGACCTTGGCTAGAGTACCTCAGAAGTTATAGCACCGGTTGTAAAAATTATTTAGGAGAAGGATTGAGAAACTAAGTGTGAGAACTTTATCACCAAACCATTTTAGAAACTACTAGTTAATCTACTAGGTCTTTTAAGAGTATATTTAACTATTTTGTATGAGACTATCTCAACAAATGGACCACCTTTCTATTCCAGCAGGGTCTCTGAAAATGCTGCGTGCAAACCTCATTTAAGTTTATTCAGTAACCGGATACATAAGGCAGTTGTTTTGAATCCTCATGCAAAGACTTTTGCCAAATAAATATTTGCTACTCAGTTTATTTGTTGTATAAATACAAAGCTCCCAAGTAAGGTTTACTTAAAGTGGAACATATATCCTTCATTCCATATCTGATAAATATGAAAAAATAATTATAATGATAGCAATCAAAAATGCACAGATCTTTATATCAATTTTTTTAAAGAAAAATTCCAGCTAAATATCACTACCATGTATTTATGCCTCTGTTATATTTCTTGGTATAGGAAACTTCTAAAAAGATGAAGTAGACTAAGTGGAAGTCAAAATGAAGCTTACAATATGGTATTTTTATGAATAATTTTTCTGTCTTCCCTGACTACAGGCTGATGATTTTACTCCATATTAATTGAGTGATATGAAAATACTATGTGCCAAAATAGTATGTGGAGGCAGTGAAGGTGAGAAGAATAGTTCCAATCTCTCTCTAGACAGTTAAAATAATGTATAAACTCTGTCTATAACTGAAATATCTATAAAATGTAACACACAATATTGATTTCAATTTAAAATGACACCTGAGAATATAAAATGGAAAATATCACACATATACCCTCAGAAGAATGGAATTTAAGAAATGTGAGACTGAATTCCCCAAAATGCCTAATTTACAGAATTTTGGAACTTATTTCCTGCCTAATGAGCAACTACCAAGAAACCCTTTGCCAACCTCAAGCCAATGAACTTACTGCTTGAACTCTGGCTGGACTTTTGTTTTTTTGACACTCCTTGCCCATAACTACAACTCACTCCAGATACTCAAGAGACTGGCTTGTAGTCTGCTATAGTATGAAGACTTCTGAGTCCTGAAAAAAGGCATTCTTTGCAGTCTAAAATTTTAGGGGAGAAATAAATATGCACATTTTTGTAACTTCTCAGCAAGCTTTGGAACTTAAACTAATTTATTGCAAAGGCAGAAGCAGTGAATGTCAAGGTCATGGAGGTGGGATTTGAATCTACCTTTTTCTCACATTAAAGCTAAACTCTAACTGTTACAATGGAACAGCATTAAGATATTAATTTTTCATTGGATTGGTTTTGTTATTTCCAGGTAAGATAATGATGCTAATGATAGCAGTTGCAGTTCATACTTACATAGCCCTTTTATGTTGAGATACAGTTCTAAGTATTTTATATACAGTAACTAATTTTTATAGCAATGCTATGAGGTATTATCACCATTTTATGACTGATAAAACAAAGGCAAGTTCAATGCACAGTTATATAGACTTCCTTACAGTTACATGGCAAAACTAGGATTTAAACCTGGGAAACTGGAGCTGGAGCTAATTTGCTTCTCTTAAGTGTGGTCTGTTGACCGGCATTGTGGTTACTAACCAAGAGCTTTGTTAGGGATATGGATTCCCAGCTTTGTCAAGAACATCTAAGTCTTGCCTTAAATTCAGAATCATCAGCATTTTGAACAAGATTCACAGACGATTGTAAAATCATTAGAACTTAAGAAGCCCTGCTGCAAATTGTCAAGTATGCAACATCTGTTGATGAGACCTATCTCCACCACCACTTTCCACCTTAACCTAAACTTCCATTTTGAAAGATTTCCATAACACCCTCAGACACCATGCTTGTTCACTCCCAATCTGTCTCATTTTTACCTCATGATGACTTTAGTCAAAGGTGGGTTCTTTGTGCAACGTGTCTTCAAGCATTAACATTTTATTTTTACTGAAGATTTGAGGGTTCATAGAGAGGAGTCACTTCACTAAATTTATAGCTTTCTGTCATTTCTTTAACATTCTCCATTGAAGTTCCTCCTTCGTGCCCTTCCTTACTTCGTTTTCTTTCTTTCTCCCTTCTGTCTCTGAAGTAATGACCCAAAACTCTCTTTGTCGCTAGCAAGAGTTTTACTCTCATTCTGACCCCATGGAGATTTATCTTTCATGCTCCAAGCACACTGATAGAGGCATTTTCCCAAATAAACAGTTTCCTTCCTTAGAATAATTCAATTTTTAGTTGTTACTGGATATCATTGACCCTTTCTTACTGTTTCTGTTCTAAACTTTTTACTGTGAAACATAATACACATACAGAAAATTGCATATAACTTTTTACCTTCAACTTCTATTTTTTTCACATTTCATCAGAAAATAGTTGCTTTTCATGAATAATATACTAAATAAAAATATGAACGGTAACATGTTCATAATTAGTAGCCTACAATCCAAGATACCAGTTAACAAACACAACTTTAAACTAGAAACCTAAATGTCTGTGTCCTTTTGGTTGCAAAATGGAATATACCAAACTGTCTATTCCAGAAAATCAGCATGTAAATTGAGCATATTCTGCTACTCTATCAGCCTTGTTGCAAAATATATGTGATACTATTTCCAATTAAATGAGAAATGCAAAATATGGATGATAGTGTTTTGGATTACATAGGCATACCCGGATAAGAGGAATACAATGGATAACTGCAACAGGCTCCTATTTAGTCATGGTCTATTTCTTCAGACTGTGGACTAAGCTCCTGCTTCCTGCTTCTGACTGTCTTTGGTCCTCTTTCAGACAATAAGTAATAGAAGAGAAAGAAGACAAATGTATAAGATCCATTCTGTTATTTATTAATCATTCCCATAAACAATTGGCTGAGAGAAATAGGTTATGCTGGTGATCAATGGCAGTCTCTAGATTATGTGAGGTACACTGTCCCCCCACTCTCCAAACTCATTAATGTTGACAACTAATGGTTGGCAAGATACCTGCCAGATTAAATGCTTCCTCTCAAAAGGAGAAAAACTACATTGACCGCAGTGGTTGTCCATCCTCAATTAATTGCAAATGGTTTTAAAAGAGCAGGGAGAAGAGCAGGTTTGCTGCTGTTTCTTGATGATCAGTCTAAATATAACTGTCCTTGCTAGATTTCCTTGTTGATTAGTCCAACTTCAAAGCTATGTTAGTGTATCATATCTATGTTAGCTATGTTTAAAGTAGAAATAAAAAGCTGTTCAGAAATGTATAAAACAATAATATAGCCTTTGTACAGAAAAAAACCACCTACTGACTTCATAAACAGCAATGAAAACATAGGGAAAAAACCAACTGCTAAATGTTGGAATAGGTCTGAGGACTTCTTGCTCTCCCATTTTCTCTCCTTAACGTCAAATTCTTCTTGTTTGTAAAGGCCTGATTCAATTTATAATCTTGGTAAAGATTTCAGAGGCTGTTACAATCACTATTATCCTCATTTTAATTTCTTGATAATATATTAGTCAATGTAATTAATATAATAATACCTTATAAATATACTGCCCCATTCATTTTGATTTGCCAAAAACATAGTTAACAGTGAATATCTAATCAGAGTTTACCTTTCTCTATACAGGTATGTTAAATCACAAATTGATTTTTAAGTATCTTTTGGGGAAGTATAATTGTACTTTTTGTATCTCCCACTGACATAGCAAGGTGTTTTTGCATAAAGAAAAGCTTAGAGAATATTTATTTGACAACATTCTTAGCCAAAGGGGTCAACAACAAGCTGTTCTATCAATTAAATAACAGGAAACACTCCTAAACCAGAAATTTTTGTGTCTTCATATGACCTCATATTTCAAGAAGACATGTCATAAAGAGTATTCATAAACATCACCACCACTTAGAAATCAGCAATTGCAAAATTTGTATTGAAAATAAACATAGTAATTTCCTTATTTCATGAGAGACATGAGCATTTTTTGATGAACTATATTGTTCAGGTAGTATTAAGGGGTCTCCCTGGGTCCCTCATTTTTAACAGATGCATTTAATAATTAGGAAATTTTAATTTTGTGTCTAATTTTAGAAAAACTTGCTATAAAACTGCTTGCAAATCCAAATGCCAAGGTTTTGAAATATTCATCATATAATAGAACAGTCTGGGTTCCATTGAACTCTACCAGCTTCCAATCAGACCATATTGTATGAATTTAATGTAGAATTATAAAGGTGACCTTGTAAAATAAAAGGGGGAGATAAAGCAGTTTTAAAAATAGGAAAATTGGCAGTTTGGGAGAAATACCTGGTTGAAGCCTCATCGCCCATTCTAAAATCTAATGAAATGCTGGATGGTTTAAAGAGCAAGTATTTTAAGAAAAACTAAAGAAAATACTGTTGAATATTTAATTGACCTCTATATGAAAAAGATACTTAGCTTTAAAATTAGTGGAAGAAATTACAAAGGAAAGACTGATAATTTATATGGATTTAATTTGAAACTCTAGTAAAATGGATAAAACTATGAAGGTAATAAATAATAAGTTAGTGAGTAGGTATTACATACTTGATGCCAGGCATTATTCTGGCTGTTTGGGATGTATATCTGTATACACACATACATACCCTCCTCACACGTATACATATATATACACACACATACACATATAAGACAGAGACCCTTATGTCCTTGCTATAAAATTGTTATAGTGGACAGTGATAATTAATATGTAAATGATCTTGTATGTGGAAAGGCAAAAAGTGCTGTGGAAAGGAGAAAGTTGTATGCACACATGTATGCAAGCATAATTTTCAGTAATGTTAAGTCCAGGAGAATCAGTGGAATGGAGTCAACACACAATTCTGTCTTGATACTTTGCATTTGGATAAGTTGACTTTAATGACTTGATGAAACAATTCCTTTCAAACGGACCCACAATTACCAAAAGCAAATCCTGCTCATACTTTTTATATTGTACAATTTCAGTTTTGCTTTTATGCACATTAAACTAAATTGGTGGCTAAAATCTAACTAAATGAACTTGATTCTATTAGGAAATGTGTGGTGTGTTCAGGCAAAGGACAGTCTGTGTGGGTTAAAAATGTGTGGTTATTTAAAATGTTCTTTTTTATGGATGACTCAGTTTTGCCACAGCTTCATTAGTGAACTAAATTTTTGTTAATGTGGATCCATCTTCTGAGTTAAATAGGCCTTGACCCTTTGTTAAGAAATCACTTAACTAGTAGACAGTTTGTTCTTTCTGAAGAAAAGTAACATCATAGACTCAAAGGCTGGAACAACCCAGTATCTTTACATCCTTCCTGCTCCAACTTCATGTGACCCTCTCTTGCTATTTCTTGTCAACATCTCCTTTTCAAAGACATTTTTCTTGCTCATCCAAGCCTTGGTTTTCTCACCAGGCTTTGGTTGCTAGAGTTAGTTGCTGAGTCATTATCTGTCTTGGACTAATCCTTAGTTGTATTTCAACCCAATTAGTTACCTTTCAGATTTCTATTAAAGTTCTAAAACACACGAGTAGAAAAGTTAAATATGGTTGGTTCAAAGTATTTCAGGGAAAGGAAAATGCTTTCAAGAGGGTCAAAATATCCTAAGGTAAGGATAGAGGTACAAGGTCTTTTCCATGTGACATATTGCTAAACTAACAAGACTAAAGCCAGCAGTGGCCAATGTCACAGGTGTATTTGAGCCCTACCTTCTAGCTTCAGTCACCAGAAGTTCCTTTCTGCTAAGATATATGAGAAGAAGCCTTGCATTTTATGGGTAATGGAAAAGCATTAGGTGTATTATAGGCTTAAAAAGCTTAAAAAGGGCCCTCCCTGGTGGCGCAGCAGGTTAAAGCACAGCACTGAGAATCTAAAGCCACTTCCGCATGAGTTCGATTCCCGCCTGCCCCGGAGGTGACCACATGGCGTGGCAGACCTCTCCAGACCCGCCCGCTGCTCCCCTCAGCAGTGTACTTCGTCGATCTGCCTGTTCTGTTCCCCACTCTGTCTCTGGTGAAGCCTCTCGCCGCCCCTGAGCCTCTGGCCTGTACCCCAGTTCTGTATGCACAAATAAATAAATCTTTAAAAAAAAGCTTTAAAAAACTATCAAGCATTTCCTGAGTACTATCTATAAGCACAGATCAAAGGAATGCAAGAATCAAGTATCATATTTAGGCTTCCCCTCCCAGAGTTCCCTTGTAGCACCATTCTAGGCATTACAGGCTAGAGGACCCCCAAAATATTCAGTAGCTCCATTGTCTGGAATTCTCTGAGCATTCATCTTCCTGGTTATGGTGATTATTAAACAAAAACTGCCTGTTTTATGACCCTTTGTATGGCAGCCTGCAACCAGTTCAGTTCATATCCACACAGCTTTGTGGAAGTTCATTGGCACTGTCAGGATTTAAGGAAGTTTAGAAGAATTTTCATTCACTGGACATCTAATTTTCTTTTGCTTTATTTCTCCCCTTGTCTTTTTAAAAAAATATTGATATAATTCATTTTTTCCTCCAATTTTATTAATTTGTCAGTCATTTACAGAACTATATATTTTGGGGGTTATATATTCACATGTCCAGTTGTGCACATGCTTCACTCAACTTCCACCCAACTGCCATGCCAATGTCCTACCCCCTTTCTTTCTGTACCCTGCCATTTCCTCTGATAGCCAATATATTCAAGGCTGAATCATTTATCTATGTAAAAAGCACAGATGAGTTTTAATGAATGGTATGTAGTCCACACTTTAATAAACATGCACATTTCCATCGCTCCAGAAAATTCTCTTTTGCCCTTTCAATGCCCTCTTCTTCAGTATTCAAAGTTATCAGCATTTTGATACCTGTTACCATACATAAATTGTACTTTTTCTAGAACTATATAAAAATGGATGAAGACAGCATGAACTCTTCAGTCTCTAATATCATAAGTTTTAAGAACCTGCAAAAATCACCTCCTAGTTTCCTTATCTGTAAATGAGGCTATCCATCTATAAGAATAGAGTATAAATATTCTAAGAGTCCTAGGTTTCTGGGGGAGGAGTAGGGAACCCCACAAGTCACCTCAATTAGGGGGAGGTGAGGAGGAGGCAGAAGAGAGGGGTTTACTGAGACCCTTTTACCCTTTAAACAGAATAGCTGTACTTTCCCATGTCTTAAATTGGGGCTCAATGGACGATTTCACTTGGGAAAAGAATTCTTTCTAAAAAGAAAAAAATTAGAGGTCCCCAGGTCTAGACAATTCCTACTGATCTCTTTTTCTTGAACATTCTATAAATTACAAATAGTGTTTTCTGATATGAGAGCTGTGGCTTGTCCCCTGGAGAAAGGGCTGGGAGACAGGCAGCCAGACTGGGGCCCCCAGGGACGGCTAGGCATTGAGCCCTGTAATATTAGCACCGGTTACAATCAGATAGTGTCACCCCACCTGAGGCGCCTAGACAATAGGCCAGGGGCCCTGGGCAAGGGGAGGCACAAAGGCAGCATTCACAAGACCTGACTCCACAGCCAGCAAGCATTTCTATAGACTCCACCAGACCTTGGCCAAGCCTGAATGTCACCTTACAGCCAGAAAGCCATTTTTTCACCGTTAACTTTTAACGGCAAAAAATAATAAACACAGAAGGGAAAGTGCTGACACAATCTTGACTGCAGAGACAAAAGGAAAGCTTTGTTACAATAATGTAAACAAACTGGGTTCCTAACTAAAACTCAGGGCTGCAAAGAGGCTGTTAGATGTTAGCAAACATCTGGGGATGATAGGAGGGATATTCAGAGAAGAATGCAGTTTTACTGCTCAGGTGCTCACAGCCTAAATGACCTTCTCTCCTTGTGGCTCATCTAAATCTTAGGTTTTTGTAGCACTCAGAGAAGAGAGGCCAGAGAGGGCTGATGGATCTTCACCCAGCACAAGTTTTCCACAGACAAATGAAAAAATGGACTCCACTCTCACTCTTCCCCAAGTGAGTGTGGAGCATTCCTTTTCTCCATTATATATTTTAACTCATTTTAATTTCTTCTGAATACCAACAGAGTTCAAAACCTATTGCTAAATCATAACAGCAGCAACACCACACTCTGGAAGCTAATTCTCATAATGCGAAAAAATACAATCAGAAAGACAGCAAGTCTGCAAACAGCCAAGTCAAATTTGACATCTGACCTTCTGATCCATTCAGTCACGTGTGGAACTTGGCACCCACGCAGGACAGCCAATGGGAGGGAAACCGCAGATCTGGAAAAAAGGAAATGCAAGAAGATAAATATAAGTTTTTTTTTGTTTTTAGTTTCCTAACATTTGCTTAATCTTCAGTCATTCTTTTTTCTGTGTTTAAATAGGGTCTGGTTTCATAGCTATTTCTGATTTTTGAATAAATAGACTTAGATTAAAATCTCATTCTAAAGGGAAGATGGTTTCAGAAAAAAAGTTTTTTTTTTTTTTTTAGACAAAAGCCGTATGAACACACTACAGACATAGGGACAACATCTGTGGATCCCAGACCTAGTGGAGCAGGACAGGTAATTTATTAGGGCTTGCATTCAAGAGGAAACTGTGGAAGTGCAGAATGTGTTAAATGCACTTATATTGGTAACACATTCCGCAGGTACAAACTAGGTAAGAGAGGTGGCCAGATTGTGGCATCTGCTGGAGCAGCTGACCATGTCTTTAAGCATCTTGTCTGCATGGCACACAAGATGCTGCTTGTGAACTGTGCTCCAAACCACCATTAGGAATGATGGAAAAACAGAAGTTACTAGAACAAATGTCTGATTTTCCTGCTACCCAGAACAGACATTGATAATACTCTGCCCATATTTGATCTTCTTTTTTAATTCAAAAGAAAATACAGCATAAGTATAATCTCCTAGACAACTCCACTCCAAGGCTAGCCCATGCATTTATCTGTATCTTTACAGTTCGCCTTTTTTTTTTTTTAAAGATTTATTTATTTGTGCCTACAGAACTGGGATACAGGCCAGAGGCTCAGGGGCGGTGAAAGGCTTCACCAGAGACAGAGTGGGGAACAGAACAGGCAGGTTGCTGAGGGGAGCAGTGGGCGGGTCAGGAGAGGTCTGCCACGCCATGTGGTCACCTCCAGGGCAGGCGGGAATCGAACTCATGCGGAAGCAGCTTTAGATTCTCAGTGCTGTGCTTTAACCCGCTGCGCCACCAGGGAGGGCTACAGTTGGCTTTTTTAAAAATATTTTTCGATAATATGTGCATCTAGGTAGTGAAGTGTTCGTATTTTTAATGACCTATATGATATGAATCTTGGCTTGATTCTCTTGATTACTCTCTTCTACAAATTTGACTCAATGTTAGCATGTGAGAGATAACTATGTGATTGGTAACAGCTCATTCTCTAATTTAACTGCCACTTTGAATAAATCTATGCTCAGTCATTGTCTTTTCACCCAACACCAACGTTTATGGAACCATAAAAGCACTTGTTAAATCATTAAAGTGATTGTTGGTTACGTGTGGGTGTGCATATGTGTGTCAATGTGAATTTCCTCTGCTACTCATGCCTAGCTCAAGATGCTACCTTGCTGTGTGTTAAAGGTGGCTTATCTACAGATCAATTCCAAGTATAACAGACACTAAAGATGAAAAAGGCAAAAAGTAGTTGTTAAAAATGGATCCATAGGTTATTGATTTTCCTTCCTCTTAAAACAACATTAAGGAAGACTTTGGATTGTATTTATCTATTTTTCTCCAAAGTTTCTCTCACTGCTCTTATCATAAATCTCCAAATCCCAAGATATCAACATCACGTCATTGTTTCTGAGACAATAAGAAATTGATATTATAAGACTGAGGCCCAAACAGATGCCAAGCCTATGGTGCCAAGCCCAGAAAGCAGACTGTGTTTGTAACTGTGGTTGTGCCTTTATGGTAACTATGAGCCAACACACACCAACATCCCTGGCACTCTTATGAGCACAGTTTACTTTTTGAGGGTTTAATCTAACTTAGACTTTGAAGAGTAGGCATGAATTTGACTCAGTGAAATACTAAAAAATTCCAAAAAAGATTAGTAAGTGCTTTTATGTATAACATTCAGTAAGCTTATCTTATAGGCCAGGTTATGCTAAGTATTTACTTGAATTTCAGTTAATTTAATTCTTACAATGATGAGATTAGGTAGATATTAATAGCCTAGTTTTTCAGATGAGGAAAGGAGAGGCAGAGAAAGGTTTATAATTTTGCCCAAGTCAAACAGAGATTCAGAGGTTAACCAGGAAAAACAGTACCACTGAGATGGCTTCCAGATTTTTCTATACTACTTCCAGACAGAATCTCTTTCATGGTATGCCTCAACCCAAGAACAAACCAAATTAAAATTCTCCAAGTAGGCAAATTCAAAGTTATTTCCTAGTGATGAAGGAAATTTGAAGGAGCAAGGTCAAATGCAGACCCTTCCAACTTAAATATGTCCATTTTAAATTCTTCTCTTTAGAAAACAGGGAATTGTGAATTGCTCATGGCCCAGAGGAGCCTGCCTAATTTTGTTTATATGAGACTCAAAGCAAAAATGAGAATCACTCCTTGGGACAACTTTAGCCCTGAATGTGTGTGTGTGTTTTTTTTTACACATTTTTAATTGGGGCACAAATATATTAACAGCGTGGTTATTTTGTACTTTCAAAAGAATCTGTTTTGTAACTGATTCATATTTATATTTGGAATACATTTATTTTGGGGCATGAAACAGTTCATTTTGTTAAGCCATCTGACCTGAAGTGAGTCTGGCACACTTTCCCATGACCTCTTCCAATTAATGCAAATTGTAGGTTAAAGGATACATCAAGTCCCTTTAACTTGGTTTACTAATGTTATTTATAAACGACACTTTCCTTGGTCTACTTTTTTTCCAGTGATATCTATGTAAAAACAAACTGTACAAAGCAAACAAGCAAATACTTAATGTATGTTACATTGCTAAGTTTTAATTTTGAAAAGGTTTATGCTATGGCAAAAGTGTTATCTTCCTACCTATCTATCATTTATCTAACTACTTTGTCTCAGGTCTCACATTGAATCTTAAGGAGCCTGAGAAAGATTGATTGCATTGTATGAAAGGCTTTCCTTCTTTACCCCTGTCTCCATCTACCCTTTTGTCATGTAACATTGTAGTACCTCTCACTACAGAGTTTATTTCCCTCTCTTTATAAAGTGGAGGAGCAACTAATGTTTCCAAGCTACCATAATGATTTACTAAATTTAAAAGTTCCAAGATAAAACACATATATCACCACTGCCCCTCCCAAGTTCATCACAGGCATCACTAATCAAATACAATCATTCCTTACTGCTTTGTTTATTGTTAACACAATCTCCAACTTCTATATAGCACCATAGATAGCCACCTATTCTATATAGCCACCATAGATAGCACCTAAAGCACCTATTTTTATTTTATTTTCTTTAGCTTCATTAGCTTGAAATTCTAGTGAATGAATATATGTAATGAAACTGTATTTTATATTAATATGATTTGTATATATGTATTTAATTGTGTATTGTGGGACTCTGACTTACATACGATTGGGCTGCTAACTAGATTTTACTCAAGATCATGAATCCACTAAATGTTAAGTCAAAGCAATTAACAAAGATTTAAGTTTAGTTGAATTGGGAGGGGAGAGTGAACTGGAGAGATGAAAACTTTTCAATTATTATCAATTTATCATAGTAAGGTTTTAAAATCAGCTCACGTTATCATAAGCAACCACTAGTGTATTCACTGTTTAGTTCTTAATTGTAACCACAGGCCAATAGGTTATTGGTATTGCCAGAAGTTATCTCGTGTCAAAGCATGGTGACTTGGGTTGGTTTTTAAAAGCCACTATGATGCTTTTCTAATATTGGGATGTTTTCCATCTTACATTTAAAAAATGGGCTTTATAATAATAATAATGACAGATTCAGTAGAACTGAACTTCTTTTACTGCTTTGAAATCATGATTAGCAAGAAAATAATTATTGTTTATATTAATATGAAGACTTTCTCATTTTAACCCCATATCCCAAAGTTTGGTTTTATTAAATGGGACACAAAAACTATTTTAAAAAATTACACAGAAGAAAACACAGGCAAACATTCATGACATTGATTTCATGGATGTATTTGGGGACTTGACTACAATGGCAAGGAAAATAACCTAAAAAAAAAAAAAGCCACACAAGCAAAAATCACACTAAAAAGCTTCTGCACAGTGAAAGAAACTATCATTAAATGGAAAAGACACCCTATTGAATGGAAGGAAATATTCATATATCATATATTTGACAAGGGGCAATTATCCAAAACCTACAAAACATTCATACAACTTAATAACAAACAAACCAAAACCCAATAAAAAATAAGCAGAAGAGTTAAATGGACATTTCTCCACAGAGGACATACAGGTTGCCAACAGGAAGATGAAAAAATATTTGTTACCATTTATCATCCAGGAAATGTAAATTTTGATTTGCATCCAAGAAATGCAAATCAAAACCACCATGAGATACCATCTCACACCTGTGAGAATGGCCCATGTCAGTGTTGGTGAGGAAATGGAGGAAAAGAAAACTTCATACATTCTTGGTGGGAATGTAGATTGGTCCAGGCCTTATTGAAAATAGTATGAAAGTTTCTCAAGACAGTAAATGTAGATCTACCATAGGATCCAACAGTTCTATTCCTACATATCTACCTAAAGAACACAATATTAATTCCAAGGGAAATATGCATTCCTATGTTCATTGCAACACTACTTATAATAACAAAGTTATGGAAACAACCTAAATGCGTAATGACAGACTCATGGATTAAGAAGATGTGGTATACATACACAGCTATTAAGTACATATTACTCAGCTATTTAAAAAAAAAGATGAATTCTTGCCATTTGTGACATATGGGTGGCAGGGGATTATACTGAGTGAAATAAGCCAGAAAGAGGAGCAAGACAAATACTAGGCAGTTTTGCTCAGAGGTGGTATATAATGCAATAAAAAAAGAGCATACAACATTAAAAAAAAAAAAACCAACAGATTTTAGAAACCTTCCTATAAAGTTGAGTCTACCAGAGGTGAAGGGGAAAGGAGAAGAGCAACGGGAGGAGGAGACCAATGGACTATGGTAGATTATGGGTAGTGTGGCAACAGACACAACCTGAAAAGTTGTGATTCTATACCTTTCAGTTATATATAGTATGGTAGTCAATGGTATCTCAATAAACAAAAATTACCAGAAAGTGAAAATAAAGTCATTGCTAACGAAAAAATTCCTAGTAGTAATTATGTCACCATGATCCACACAAAAAAGTATTTGCTAATTTATCACACATCTACTTTTATATAGGTTTGTGTTTGTGCATCTAACTAAAACAAAACTTCCATAAAAGTCTTACTTATAGAATTCATGTGTACATATTTCTCTTCTATTAAGCTTTGTCGTATTCTGTTTTATATACCATTTCATTAAAGAAAAGTTAGTAGTGACCTGCCAAATGGACTTTATTACTCACTAATAGGACCAAGTCCACAGTTTTTAAAACACAACAGTAGCAAAATGACTAAAGTACTCTGACTTTATTCACCAATGTAAACATATCCACAAAAGATCAATCTGAGCAACTTAGCAGGAGAAAAAAACTCTTGGCTTTCTCCCTAGTATCTTGGATGAAGACAAAGTTTGCTGAGCCAACTTTTGTACTTCGTGGTTGACAATGACTGAAAACTGAAAGGCAGAGATCAAATCCTCACTCTCCTTCTCAACACATCTCTTCCGCTGTGTAATTTATACCGTACAAGTATCAAGCTATTCAATTTTGCTGTCATTTACTGTTCTTCTTCCAACAGCAATGGAAACACAGGATCAGCTTACTGTCTCTCTTTGGTAGAATTAGATTATTCTCCCTCCTGCCCCTTTCAACAAAGATGGCATTCATGACTCCTGGGAGCCACCCCGGAGGATCTGCAAACAAAGCATGGCAAAGAAATAACTACCCATGAAGGCACAACAGCAGATTCTGGGTGTTGAGGCTATGAGTCCAGATGACATACCAGAACAAACTCTGTAATGACCTAGTGAACACAACTGAAATTGGAGCAACAGAACAGTAAAAACAAACAATAAAAGTAAAAAAAAAAAACTAAAACAATATGAGACTATTTCCAAATTGGTACCTAACCTTAATGATGCATACCCAAACAAAGCTTTTAATTAACATTTTAAATCTATTTTCTCTTTCTAAAAGGAAAAAAAAATTAATAGGTATTACATAATCATATCAGAGATCCTTTGGTGGCTTCTAGTCAGTATTATGTTATTGGGATAGTCTTTATTTCATGTCACTACTTTGACTTCCTCTATTTACTAAGCACCCTCTTTCAGATCCTCCCTATCAAACTAGTAAACAATTAGCAAGTGTATCAAAGCCTGAAATTTTTCATGTTCTCTTATTCAGCATTTCTACTTTATATTAAATAAATGATTACAGTTAAATATAAAGTTTAGCGACAAAGCTGGTATTATTGTGTTATCTCAAGATAAACCACTAGTTGTTTAAAGTGGTTATCTTTGGGTGGTTGGGTTATTGGTGACTTAAATTTTATTCTGTATACTTAAGTATATTTTCCAATGAAAAATAAGAAAAGGGATTAAAAAATAACACATCTGCAGGGCCCTCCCTGGTGGCGCAGCGGGTTAAAGCACAGTACCAAGAAGCTAAAGCCACTTGCACATGAGTTTGATTCCCGCCTGCCCCGGAGGTGACCACATGGCGAGCCAGACCTTTCCTGACCCGCACTGCTCCCCTCAGCAGTGTACTTTGTCGATCTGCCTGTTCTGCCCCCCACTCTGCCTCTGGTGAAGCCTCTCACCGCCCCTGAGCCTCTGGCCTGTATCCCAGTTCTTTATGCACAAATAAATACATCTTAAAAAAAAAAAAAAACAAAAAAAACACATCTGCACTTGTTACTGAGACACTGGCAAATCTCCAAACAGAAGATTTACACTTGCTGACGGACACACAGTTTTGATTATGTCTTAAGATACACATTTATAGACATCTAGTGCCTGCCTTAGATTCCTCAGTGGTAAAATGGGGATAATAACAATGCCTAATTTGCAGAGTTCTGATGAGAATTAAATAGTTAGATATTAAAATGTGTAAAGTGCTTAGGATACTGTGTGAAACACATAGGCATGGTATAAGTGTTAGTTATGTTTTTATTATTATACTGGCCCAGGAAACTGGAATATAATTGCCTGGTTCTGTGCTGAACCAAATACTAAGACCCAAGAAAAGATGGATTTGTTCTAAGTGCCCCCCAAATTATGTTCTGCACTTTCAGAATCAAAATGGGGCATTATAAAACTTCTGAGGGAATAGATAAGTTCATTACATTGATTGTCATGATTTTTAAACAGTACACACATAAATAAAAAAATCATTGTACATATTTTAAATATATAAATTTCTTTTATGTCAAGGAGAACTTAAAACCTGTTTAATAAATGAAGATGAAATAAAGACTTTTTCAGACAAACAATCCGAAGAGAATTTCCACTAGCAGATAAAGCCAAGAAGAATATTAAAAGAGTGTGTTTTAGGCAGAAGGAAAAGATCCCAGAAGGAAACCTGAAAATGGACAAAGGAATAGGAAGCAACAGAAACACAATAATATTCTAACGGAATATTACAGTTTAAAACAATAACTGTTATACTTGTGGTTTTATGCATCTAGCATAGCCCTGATCCCATAACTAAATAAGAACATTATAAGAAAATGAAAACTAATACTCTATAAATATAGGAGGAAAATTTAAAAAATGAGACACTAATAAGTGAAATTCTAAGGTACACTGTTTAAAATAGAGACGCATATTACTCACAGGTCCTGGAGGAAATTGATGGCATGATTGGGGGTTAGGCAGGGAGGCCAGGGCAGAGTACAGACAGAGACTGAGGCTTTTATTAGGGTCCATAGGCAATGTGCTTTGGGGTTCTCAGATTAAAGCTGGATTGATCAATTCAAACCAAAAATGAAAAGGGTTTTAATTAGTTCCATGTGGATCTTATTTAAAAGGCATAAAAGGGAAGACCCTGAAAGGCAGATCACAAGGGCCGTTGGGGAAGTCATATGAGGAACTTATACTTGTTTGTGATTCCGCAGGTTGTTATCTAAATCCTGAGATATTTTTAAGAGGATAATCAATTATGAGCAAGTGGGATTTGTTCTAGAAATACAAGACTGGTTTACTACGGAAACTTTTCAATGTAAAGCATCTATTAACATAAAAATGGATTGTCTCAATGGATGAAGGAGATTTGTTATCACTGAACTCTATTTATGATAAAAATCCTCAGCAAACTAAAATTAGAAGGAAACTTTCTCAATCTGACAAAACTTTGTAACAAACATCTTACTTCATGATGAGTATTAAAATCTTCCCTCTAAGACAATCAATCCCTTTTATAACTATCTCTATTCAACTCTATACTAGGAGAGATAGTCATTGCACTAAGTAAAACAAAAGACTAAATAAGGAAAAAGTACATACACGAATATTTTCTGTCATCGTAAGTGTATATGAGAAGAAACAAAATCTACAGAGAAATTACTAAAACTAAGAGATGAAGTTAGTCAGATCACTGGATAAAAGGTCAACATACAAAACTTAACTGTATTTCTAAGTGCCTAACAGCAAATCAAGTAGAAAATAAGATTTAGTAAATTGTAGTACATTATTAACAAAAATGCCACCTACCTAAAAATAAACCTAAAGAAAAGACATAGTAGAGCTTTATATGGAAAACTACAATATCTTACTGAAAATAAAGAAGGCAGAGTTGTGTTATTGTCAATTGAAAGACATGATAGAAAAACTATTAAAATTGTTAATTCTTCTCAAATCACCATATTCAATATGATCCCTATCAAACAGCTGTAGTATCTTTTTAGCGAAGTAAGTTAATGAATTAAAAAATTTACATGGTGAAAAAATGAGTCAAGAATAAACAAAGCATCACTGAAGAACATCAGAGGCTCATCACCACAGGTTACAGGATAGTAAATCTGTATTAATTATCATAGGATGCCACTGACACAGGATTGACAAATAGATCAAAAGAACTCAAAAGAGAGCCCAGAAACAGATCCACCCAGACACTATTATTAAACATGAAAGGCAGCATTGCATTACAGTGAGAAAAGTATGATATTTTGAATAAATGGTGGTGAGTGAACTTCACACGACACAGGAAAAATCAATTTGAGATGATTGTTGTTCAAAATGCAAAAGGTAATATAAGTGAAAATTATAATGATTTTCTGGTAAGCAAAACTTTTTATCTTTTTCATATTCAACTCAGTTATATGTAAAATTTTCTTAAGTAGACATAAAGCATTAAAAATACAGGAAAATGGAAATATATAAAGGAAAAAAGTACTAAAATAAACAAAAAAGGAAATAAATAGCAGTAAAGGAAAATATTAGACTATATTAAAGTCAATTTCTGTTCACCATTATGAAATGGAAAATTGCAAAACAACAGTTGCAATAGGCAGACCCAGGAATAATATTCAAAATATATAGACAATTCCAGAAGTCAATTAGAGAAGGACAAGCAGACCTAACAAAAAAATGGCCAGAAGAGCTGTATATCCTTACAGGAATGGATATTCAAATGCAAACAGACATGTAGAGAAGTAGATATATATGTACTATGTATATATAGCATATGTAAGTATACTATATATAAATATATTTTCATATATTATATATACTGTAATATAATATACAAATATTTTTAAAACATTTATATAATATATAAACACACACATTATGATATAGTTCATAATTTATAAAATGAACCTGCAATTTCATCCTTAAACCCAATAGAAATACATACATACACATGTTTACCAAGTCCTATACAAATATATCCATAGTTAAGTTTTTCATTATTGCCAATAACTGGGCATTTTCAAATACTGATCACCAGTAGAATGGATGAAAAATTGTAATATAACCATACAATGGAAATATAACCATGCAAGTCAAAATAATGGATATTCTCACAAACATACTATTGATCACAGTAAGTCACACTCCTGAAAGTACAACCTACATGAAGTTTTGAAATGTTCATATTCAGGTTGAAAGAAACAAAATGAATGCCCAGATTATTAGAACATAGGGCTGTTCAGTTAGGGAGGAAATAAGTGGTACACTAGGACATCTCCTGCTTCCTGTCCATACTCCCTGTTTGATCTAAGTGGAAATTACATGTGTGCATATTTTTTTTTTAAAGATTTATTTATTTGTGCATACAGAACTGGGGTACAGGCCAGAGGCTCTGGGGCGGTGAGAGGCTTCACCATGGACAAAGTGGGGAGCAGAACAGGCAGATCGACGATGTACACTGCTGAGGGGAGCAGCGGGCGGGTCAGGAGAGGTCTGCCGCGCCATGTGGTCACTTCCGGGGCAGGCGGGAATCGAACTCATGCGGAAGCGGCTTTAGATTCTCAGTGCTGTGCTTTAACCCGCTGCGCCACCAGGGAGGGCCGAGTGTGCATATTTTTTGAAAACTTATCAAACTGTGCACTAAAGACTTGTATACTTTGTTGGAACGTATTAATACAATTAGTCTATAAAGCATCCTAGGAGGATATCACCATTTTTAAGGAAAGATACACGTGTTTTACTGTATGTTTTAATGAAATGTATGTAAGTTTTATTTCAGAAATAAGAATACTTCACCAAAAATTATGTGTTTTTTCTACTTAGTATTCACAAGAACACAAACATATAAATAAGGAAGTTGACAGCCCCTAAAACACATATAGGGTAAATTTCAGATATCTTGTTGCATAGAGCTACTCAGTCACTCTATGTGGAGTGGAGGAAGCTGGGAGACTGAGAAAAACAGTGTTAAGATGGCAGATTTTCTGTAAAGATTGTTTATAATGTTATTTATTTTCTTTGTGAAGGACAGGAGGATTATTTTACTTGTGTATAGTTTGAGGAGATAAGCAACAAAAGTTGCTAATTCCCTTTCCATTGTTTTCTAGAAAACTTAACCCTAAATTTGCGTATATCTGAGTCAACAGATTTCTTTTTTAAAATTTTTTGTTTATGCATACAGAACTGGAGTACAGACCAGAGGTAAAGTCATGGTGAGAGGATTTACTAGACACAGTGTGGGAAGTAGAAAGGCAGATCAACAGTGTGCACCACTGAGCAGAGCAGTGGGCGAAAAAGGAGAGGTCTGCTGTGCCATGTGCTTCACCTCAGGGGCTTGGAATGGGAACAGACACTGAAGAGGCTGCGCCTAGCTTGCAGTGCTGCATCCTAACCCATTGTGCCACCAGGGAGGACCTGAATCAATAGATTTCAAGCTTTCTTTTACTACTGCCACAGTAGGAAATGCATTTTATATCATGATTCAATAAATAAACACACGTTACTTTTTTTTGCTAAGTTCTGTTTCACATCTTCTCAGTAAGATGGACAGGTACACCACCCGTCATATTGCAGGCTATGTCCTGCCCTTAATTAAAGTTTCTAAATAAAGAGTTTTAAAGGAACTTCAGATCTTATTGCAAATTAGATAGAAACACATTTACTCTGGAGAAACAGGTGGAGCCCCAGAAAGCTACTCATGGGGTTTTCTTTCTATAGCAGGAAGGTAAACAATTTCAAATTCTTAGAACATTCTCCAGTCCTTAGTGCTAAGACTTTTGCTGCTGATTGTGGAACTGGCATTTGGGCCACTGAGAACACTCAAGGGTGTGAGGAAAGGAGCTGGAATGGAAGGGGAAAGGGAGCCACATTGTGTACTGCCTTGGCTTCTGCTGAAGAAAAAAAAAATACAGAGTCAAAAGTGAAAGAAGCCAAAAGTCCAAGTAAAAGATCTTGTTTTCAAAACAAGATTACAAATCCCTTATGGCTCTAAAGACTTTCCTGGCCCTCCACTCACCTAGGCCCCCAGCCCAGGTAGCTCCAAACCCTGTTGTAGAAGCTCTGATTGGTTATCAGAAATTTTTTAAGAAGATCACAAAAAGCTCCAGATCTAAGGGTGAAAGATTTCTCCATGAACCCACACCAATATAAACACATAATGCAAGTAAGTGATAGGATATAATATGTAAGCAATAATAGGAGGTGCAAGTTCTTCCTCTGAGTAGAAAGTCAACCAAGAAGAAAGTAGCAACGTTCACTGGGAACACATCAGATAGCATCTTAAATAAATGATCAAAACACTCTCAGCAGTGGAACAAAGTGACACCATGTTTCCTGATATAAGCACTGAGGACATGGACCACTACTGTGCTCTTCCTTTAAAAAAATACATCAACTGAATATAACGCTGACAATATATCAGAAATGGAAACAGAGAGACATAGCACAAAAGAATTGGCTTATGTTTCTCGACCAAATGTCATGGTCGAGAAACATAAAGCAATTCTGAGAAACTGTTTCAGAATAAAGGAGACAAGAGACAAGACAACCAAATGTGACATATCATGAATGGATCCTAATAGGGAAAATTTTGTGATCACTGATCTTATTGTACAAATGACATATCTTCTATTTTGTGTGCTTATTTACCATCTTATTTATTCAAGTCCTTTGTCCCCAACTTGAGTAAATATTATAGACTAGCTCTGTTTTCAGAGAAGTTTCCTACACCCAATATGCACTAGGTAAACATTTACTGCTATCACTGTTGTTTCAAATGGTGCTTTAATTGGTCTGCTGTAGGGCTTGGGCATCAGTATTTTTGACAAAAGACTTCATGTGATACTATTGTGTAGTCAAGGTTGAACACCACTGGATTGGTGCCTACAGCTCCAGCTGATGGTTGCTATGGAGAGATTTGAGTGGAGGAGTGCCAAATGTTTTAATTTGTGAAGAAAAAAACGTAAAACTCGGATTTTTATAATACATGTTGTCAACAAATTTAGATATTTTAAAAGGCTGTATACAAGTAAAGGAAACCAGATATGTAAGCTGGTGTATATGTGTGCATGTGTGTGTGTGCACCTCTTAAGGGGTATAGACAATTCAACAGATTTAAGGTCATTTACTTGGGGGTCTGTGACCCCTGCAATGTCTGATTACTATAAGTGTCACCACTACTGCTACCTTGAAAACCATGCCGTGATCATTGCCTGACTAGCATTAAAAAAGTCTTTGTATCATTTCTGTTAAATCTATAATACACAGCACAAATTAGAGATTGTCCTGTCTCAGAGAACAATAACATGTGAGGAGTATTTTGTTATATGTAGTGCCAAGATGTGCTAACAGGACTAGGGAAAATGAACACCAAGAAAGGACAAGAAGCATTTTACAGTTTGGAAGGCATGGATTAAGAATAAGTCACTGTCGTGAAATTCAAAATTCATCCATGCCTCTGTACCATTCATTTAGTGATGAGTTAAAACCTTGGAAAAGCGACCCAAGAAGAAAAGCTAAGACTAGAAACAAAGGTGTGCAAAAGAGATGTTAGGGCCAGTAGAGACATTTTCCATCTGGTTTCTGCACCACAGACTTGTTTGCCTGGCATAAAAAAACAATGACGAGAAAGTGATGCTACAGGGGTGGAAGGACTGGGGACTTGGGTCACCCAGCTGAAGATATGTTGAGTGGCAGGCCCATGGTGTGAAATTTGCTGGCATTAATTCCTCTTCTTGATTTAACTTTGGTGCAAGATGATAGAGTGTCCCAAATATAACATGGCACACATCCTGCCATTTCACTGATGGTGATTAAGGAACCAGAATATAAATACCAAAATAAGTTATGATGATGATGATAATCCCACCATCAATAATAGCATTTATCAATTGTCAAGTGTGCTTGACGGGCCAGGCACCATGCTAAACATCTTACATGTTATATTTCATTTCTTCTCAACATACTGATTCTTTTGAAAAGGAACTCATATTTTGCTCACTTCTCTTTACAACCACCAATGGTTCCCACTAGTCAGTGTAAGAGACAAACTCACTTCCATGATTGCAAAGCCCTACCTCCATCTGCTCTTACTTCCCTCCCTGGCTCATTAATTCCTGAACATCTCCTCTTGTCTCAAGAAATGTCTGCAATTCCTCAAACATGAAGACTGCACTATTGCTCCTATGCAGGAACCTCTCTTCTCCCAATAAATCTCACAATCATCATTCCCGTTACCTTGTGTGTGACCCCCTCTTGGACTAATCAGTTTGAAACTGCATCTCTCCAGATCTACTGCACTTACTTCCCTTTCCCTGTTATACTCTGCATAGCACTTACACGTTTCTAAAATTCAATATTTTACTTACTGATTGTTTTGTTGTTGTGAATCCACTAGATTATTAGCTTCATGAAAGCATAACTTTTTTCTGTTTAGTTTTCATTGTAATATTCCTGATGCCTAGAAAAATGCCAGGTACATTGCTAGAGCTCAGTACATATTTTTAGGATAAAAAAGTGAATGAGGGCCCTCCCTGGTGGCACAGTGGGTTAGAGCACAGCACTGTGATGCTGGCAATAGCCGCTTCAGTGTGCGAGTTCAATCCCCTTCCCTGGAGGTGATACACATGAGCAGCAGACCTCTCCTGTCCTGCCCACTGCTCCTCTCAGCAGTGTACTTTGTTGATCTGCTTGTTTTGCTTCTCACTCTGTCTGTGGTGAGTTCTCTCACTGCCTGTACCCCTGTTCTGTATGCATAAAAAAAAAACTGAATGAATTTAGTTCTTTACAACATTCCTAAAATATAGGTGCTGAAATTGTCTTGGTTTAACTAAGTCTGAATATAAGATTAAAGGTTGCATTCACTGAAGATCATGAATGAGGAGCTACCAGAGTGAACACAGACCTTGGCTATTTGACAGCAAATAGTCCGAATATATACATATATATTTAAAATCTGTAAGTGGAGCAATGTTGAATGCAGTTGGGATTAGGACAATGACTGGAGCTAGTAAGAAAGTCAACAAAACTCCAAAGTTAAATGTTTCTGTCTCTTGTTAGGATAATTCTTAATTTTTAGGGTACCAGTCCTTAGATGATTTATTGAATAGATGAACCTTTGAAATATGGTGATGAAAAATAAATCAAGGCTTAGCAAGTCATACTTCTTTGAGGTGAGTAAGTGAAGGAGCACTTTGGACCTTAAATTTCTTAAGAATTTTATACAGCTGCAAAAATTCAGGAGTCCAAAGTGGTTTTGCGAACATGTACCTAGGACTTTTAAAGTTTTCTGTAGAGAGTACACTAACTCAGTTTTTAGATCAGTTTAACATTACCTCATCCAAGAATAAATTGAATAAAATTCAACTCATGCCAGACACAGGATGGCTGAGCTGCTGAAGGTGCCTGAAGCCTTGGGGGCACTTGGTAAATATTAAGCAATCTACTTAAGCCTCAACTTTCAGTGGGTCAAAGTGCTTAAGCCACTAATTTGTATGGCATTTGGCCAAACTGAAAATTGAAGTTCAAGGAAAAGAAGATTAAAACATTTTCTCTGGATGAAAACAAAACAAGATAAAGGGAAACTAAAAGGCAAGTTTTCAAATTCCTTTTAAAAAGAGTGCTTTGATTGTCTAAAAAGACAAAACAAGAGAACAACTTATGACAACTCAGTGATGAAACTGATGGATGTTTCTTAAGTCCTTAATAAACAATAAACAACAAAATTTATATACAACAACATACATAAATACTACTAAAAAATTTGAGGTGATTTTCATTCCTTTCATAAGTCCCCTGTTGTCTCGACTTTATTACTGAGGATAGAAGGAACCAGGGAAGCAACACAGGGTTCACTCAATCTATGTATTCAGAACGATGGGCTTATTGCAAACACACAAACTCTATTCAAGTCTTGCTGAAACAAAATAGATATTGGTTTCAATTATAAACAACTCAAGCTTTTAATGCTAATATTTATTTAGGGCTATTTAACAAGCCAGTTTTAAAAGCATATGGCGGTGGAAAAAATAATCCAGGGAAATAGAGGAAAACTTTGGAAATGGTAGTTGAGTAGTCTCAAAAATGTGAACAGATAGGCATACTCAATCATCTGATGATTGTTGAAGCAATGAGGTATCATTGCTCTGATAATTTAACGATGTCTGCGGAAGCAAGTAATGTAGTGTTTCAGCTGGAAAGAAATCACCTTTTCTGAATGCCTACTATGTTTTGGGCACTTCATATATATATTTTTAAAGATTTATTTGTGCATAAAGAACTGGGGTACAGGCCAGAGGCTCAGGGGCAGTGAGAGGCTTCACCAGAGAAGGGAACAGAACAGGCAGATCTATGAAGTACACTGCTGAGGGGAGCAGCGGTTGGGCCAGGAGAGGTCTGCCATGCCATGTGGTCACCTCCGGGGCAGGTGGGAATTGAACTCATGCGGAAGTGGCTTTAGCTTCTCAGTGCTGCGCTTTAACCCATTGCGTTGGGCACTTCATATTTTAATAACAATGACTAATATTCCATAAAAGCCTCCAAGATAGAACCTGTCATATATAATTTCTAAGCTTATGAAGTTAATGTTATTCTCATTTTACCGATAAGAAACTGAGAATTTAAAAAGCTGAATAACTTGCTCCACATTACTTATTAAGGAAATCAGAATTCAAAGCTATTTCTGATTGTAAAGTTCCAAATCTTTGTGTTTTGTGACTTGCCTGAAAACATGACATAACATTTGATATGATTTACAAAGGACTATTCATAGTGTTGACATGAACAGTTAGAATGATGAAAATAAACAAATAAGAGAAATCAACAACCTTTGTGGAGAAACAATTGAGAATAGTTGAAAAACTCTCTGGGGAGATATTTTAAAATATTTTTTAAAACTGTATTACTTCAGAGAACTAACAAATAAGCAAATTACATTGCAGTAAGGTAATATCTTGTAAATATGTAGATGACTATATATAAACATCCAAATCTTCCATTACTAGAATACCTGTTTTTCTCTAATTTTGTCTTTTATGTTTTCAGATTTGTAATATGTAAGAAGTGAAAGATTCTCCCTCACCAGTATATTAGAAGTAAATCATCTTATTTAAAAACACTTTTTTATACATTTCCTCAAAGAAGATATACAGATGCCCAAAAGATACACAGAATACAATTTTCATCGCTTATTCTTAAGGAAGTACAAATAAAAACAGCAGTGAGACATCACCTACCACTTGTGGGAATGGCTGTTCCCCAAAACACAAGAAAAAACAGGTGTTGAAGAGGATGTAGAGAGAAGGGAAACCTTGAACCACAGTTAGTGGAAAAGTAAATTGGTGTGGCCATATGGAAAAAAGTATGGAGATCCCCCCCCCAATAATTAAAAGTGTAAATTCTATATTATCTTATTAAACTACTTGAGAGTATTTGCCTAAAGAACACAAAACACTAATTCAAAGAGATTAAAAATTGGCAGAGGGCAGAATGGGAGTTCCCTCTGCTTATAACATCCATGTTCATTGAAATATTATTTACAGGCCCTCCCTGTTGGCGCAGCGGGTTAAAGCACAGCACTGAGAATCTAATGCTGCTTGCACGTGAGTTTGATTCCCGCCTGCCCCGGAGGTGACCACATGGTGTGGCAGACCTCTCCTGGCCCACTCGCTGCTCCCCTCAGCAGTGTACTTCGTCGATCTGCCTGTTCTGTTCCCCATTCTGTCTCTGGTGAAGCCTCTCTCCGCCCCTGCGCCTCTGGCCTGTACCCCAGTTCTGTATGCACAAATAAATAAATAAATCTTTTAAAAAAAAAAAAAAAGAAATATTATTTACAATAGCCAGTAGTTGGAAACAACCTAGTGCCTACCGAGAGGTGATAAGCTAAAAAATATGTGTTATAAACACATGGTAGACTGCTACACAGTTATAAAATAATTAAATATTGTCATTTGTCACAACATAGTGCTAGAGTGGATTATTGTTAGTGAAATAAATCAAATGAGAAAGACAAACAGTATGATTTTGTTTGTATGTGGCACATAGAGATGCAACATAAATGAACTAAACAAATCAGGAAATAAGCTTTGAGGCAATAAGACCCAACTGCTGTTCAAGGGTGATGGTGAGTGGGTAACTTGGGTAAAAGGGGTCAACTGTATGATAAAGGATAGAAATGCATTTTTAGTAGTAAAATTATTATAGTATATATAGATGCTGATTTATATGTAATGATGTATATATATCCTGAAGCTTACTTATATAATGTTATAATATTACTTGAATAAAAAAATTTTTAAAGTTAAAAGTAAATGTTTATAACAAAATCCACTTGCCTGGCATATTTATTAGTCTGATGATTTTTTTTTATATTGCTTTTTTCACCAAGAGTTATTTAAAAACATGTAACATTCCACTAAATAGTGATTGGATCAAGTTCACCACTCTGTGAAGTTGGAGGTGCTCAGGCGGGGTGCAGGAACAGGCAGAGGGCAGAACAGGCAGTCCTTCTGCCCATGTTTGGAATCTGACAGACTGCAGAGAGGAAATGATGAATGGTGCAGAGGTTCCAGCCAATTTTGTGTCACCAGTCTTTATAGCAACAAATAAACTAAAGCTTTTTAACCACTAGAACTGCTTAAAGAACTTTAATGGCTGTTGTATAAGTTACTTGGGCAGTTTAATCTTTGGGCTATAGAAAGAATACTTTCTATGGAGTAAATTCATTGTCATTATAAAGTGGAATTTACTTTGGGAATAACAAAGAAATATGGCAACTGTAAACTCATGGATAGTCTTCATCAGCTAGAAAAAGATTTTAACCACCAACAATAAGTATTGAAGAGGATGTGGAGGAAAAGCAACTCTTTTACTGTTGCTGGGAATGTGAACTTAGGCAACCACTATGAAAAACAATCTGGATTTACCTTAAAAAACTAAAAAACGGAGAGCCCATATAAACAGCAATCCTGTTCTTAGGCATATATCCACAGAATATGAAACCATAAAATCTACATGTTCCACAGTGTCACAGCAGCATTACTTACAATAGCTAGGATATGGAAACAGCCTAAATGTTAACCATGGAAGAATAGATATATACACACCATGGATTATTATATTGTCCTGAGAGAGAATGAAATCTTGCCATTTCAAAAAAAAAAAAAAAAATGGAAGGAATTTGAGAGAATTATGTACAACAAAATAAATTAATGATAAAAAACAGATACTGGCTTTTACACAGCAGACAACTCAGTATTGCAAAAACACTTTTAAAAAAACCAATGGGCATTAATTAACTCCTGAGAAACTTGAGGCTAGGAGAGGTGATGGAGGAGGTAAGGGACAAGGGCACATATGGGATGGTGATAGGAAGAAGATGATAAAGTATCCTACTCACTGAAACACACACACTAATATATATACACCATATATATATATATATATATATATATACTAATATATATATACACGATATATATATATATCTCAAACAAAAGTCATAAATGATTGGCAATAAAAGTTACTTTCTTGAAAGTAAATCTACCTAAACAACTGACAGTCAAATTGAGATAATAAATAAATTAATTTTCTTAGTGAACTTAATTTTATATAAAATTAAAAGCTTAAAGATATCAAGGTACAATTACTTTACAGAAGTCTCATCCAATAACACATCATGTACTTCTTATATCTCTATTCCTTTCTTAGTGATTATTTTACATGACTTATAAAAGTTTATGAGGATTACAAATTTATTTAGAGTATATATTTTCTATGTCCTAACCACTTTAGTGTATTGGCAAAGCACTATAAAAAATTTTAAGTATTTTTGCACATTTAACTAAATTTAGAAAGAAGTAAATTCTAATGAGGGGTGTTTTGATCTCAGCTGCATTTATATGTTAAAGACTTACATAATGCATTTGGAAGGTTAGAATTACTTATTTACTTGGCTATTTCCATTATGAATCAGTTGGACTAGGTACATACAATATTTGCATATTGAAGCCTAGTTATTTCCTTAAAATAAGATGTGGCTGATAAATATAGATATACTTAAAATTGGATAAAATATTTGCAATTGGAACTGTTTTTGGAAAAAAGATCATATAATTACTATCTCTACAGAGTCTCACTCTAATCCAGATGTGTCAGTCAATGAAGAGATCAGCTCCTAATGACAGCTATATCTGGTTTCAGTTTTTGGCAGTAGATACTACACTGTGTTTCAATAGGACACAGAGCCATTAACCACATTTGTGGCAAAGCTGACTCAGTCTGGATAGAATAAGCATTATCCATTTGACTTAATTCTAGCCCTTCTTTTACCTGATGGTTTCTTGGACAGATGCGCCAATTTGCATCAGAGGTGGGTGAATTGGGGCAAGTTACCACTTCACCTCTACCTTTGTACTTGGGGAAAGGATGACCAGGTAGCAGAAATGGCAGAATCAAGAGTCCAAGAACAATCTGTGTTGCTGGCTATATTCAACCATGTCTTTGCTCTAGTCTCTCTACTTCCTGGAAGCACTGCCTTATGATTGCTTTAAAGACCCAGAGATGCAATTAACTTCATCAGACTGCTGGTTTCATATCCATTTTCCCTCTGCAATTATACTGTGTTTTAAAATAATATCAGCCAACATTTATAGAATGGATAACACAGTCATAACTCCTCTGGTGAATGTGTACTGAGTACAAACTGTTTGCCAGGAGCAAAGCTGGGAGCTAAGGCCATAAAGCTGATATAGATGGCAGAGTTCTCACCTTCAAAGAACTTTCATCTTATTGGGAGGAAAGACATGGAACCATTCCAGAACAATTAGAAGGCGTGAGGGTAGAGATCAGTAAAGATGCTGAAGTAGGGATGAACATTTATATGTGGAAAGAAATGAGAGGAGCCTCACCAGTAAGAGTGGTGGTTAAAGTCTTGGCCAATGCAGAAAAAAGAATGGTTGAAACTGCGCTTATATATAAGCAAAGATCAACTGCTATTTAGGTTGGAAACTGCAGCCAAGGGTGGAGACCCTGTAGTTTTGATCAACCACACTGAGATTAACAGATTAACAGGGATGTGAAATAACCACCCTTGAATTTATTAGCTCACAGGGTACATGCCATCATTCAGGCTGGCATGTATCCTTCTGGTTCAAGTTCAACTTTGTCATTTAGAACCAAGATTCAGTGGACAAGTTGCCAGAATTCCTGTTTTCTTATCTGTGATGGGAAGACCAGGTCAGATAGCATGCTTTAAAGTGTCCTGTTTCCTTTGTTCCATGTATGCATATCCATTACTATGAAAGCCAATAAAAGCTGTGACTGGACACATTGCTGAGGGCCACCTTGCTTATGTGGCTTCCCCAGCAATCTCCAAAAAGAATAGAAAATTCACAAATACCTGTACTCATAATACAAAAATAAGTCCCTACCTTTTATATGAGAGAAAGATTTCTTCAACTAGTCAAGATTTACACTGCATTTTAGACCTACACTGACCATAGCTTAGAAATTATCTGGTTTAATACTTGTAACAGCTCCTTTCAGCCAATTGATATAGCAAAGATCTCTACAACCTTCTGCACTTGTCTGAACATGTTCATTTTATAAAGAGGAGTGGTCAAAGTTAATAAAATCAAAGGACATGCTCAAAGTCACATAGTATATTAGATTTGAAGCGAATCATGATGAGGGCTTCACTATCATGCTGCCATACCTTGTCTAGCAATGAAAAGAGTGATAGGAAGTTCAGGATACAGTGGGCAAACACTGTGGTTCTCAGACTATGCTCCATGAAACCCCACTTGGGGACAAAGAAGGGGATAAGGTCCCAGTGGGTAAGACTTTGGACTTTCCCATCCAAACATGAATTTATACTGGGTGTCAGATTAAGATTTCTTTTGAAGAATGGGCTCTTTGTCTTAAAAAATGTCTAGACTGTTAATTTTCAAACTTGATGTGATATATTGGCTCTTGTAAACCAAAAATGCCTCTGGCTTCTCTTTCCCCATGATTTGGTGAGATAATAAATGCACAAAAGAATGAAGTGTATGCAAACTGAAGTCAACAGGTCCTTAAGTCCATACCTGATGCCTTCTTTCCTTGTATCACAACCTAATTGGCGATATTTCTGGAGTCAGATGCACTACCATTGTGCCCTGAGGTCTTATTTGGTGGTTTTTCTACACTAGCTCCTAACAGCCTAGGCACCCCAATCTCAGCTGGAAGCCATGACTCTGATTGCCTGAGTGGTGTACAGAGGCAGCTACTCTTTCCTCACTTTGTTGGATGACATGAGTAGAGGCCACACAGACCTTTGACAAGCCCTCCATTCAAAAGACAAGGCAGCTGGGCATAAAAGTAAGCAACCCCTAGGTTTTCAGACCTATAAGGATGTGGTCATGCTATAATGCATCTCAGATGGAAAACTGAAGAAACAAAGGCAAATGTCTTCTTAACTTGTTAAAGTAATTTGACTATTTTAAGCAGAAAAAGGAAACATGGGGTATGCCTAATCAAAGGTATAGATTTCATTTGCACTGATGTGTAATAAAGGTAACAAGAATAAATATTACATGCTAAATATTTTTCAGAGACATTTTAAGTTTATACAATAGACCCATATTGAATGATATTTTCAAAACAACTATTCATCCTGAAGTAACAGGAGAAAATTACATAGGAAAAGAATACATATAGAGTGTTTTGCTATTATAGTTTATAGTATTTAAGTATATGTACATATGTGTTTGTAAAGTCCTTAAATATATACTTATAATGCTCATTTTAAGATTAATAAAATATTGTGTAAATTCTTACTGGAATAAGAAGTTGTTAATAGTAAAACTGCTACTTAAATCATATAAAGTGACTATGAGTGAACACTATGATCTTAACACTTTAGGTATTAAAATGAAGATTCTAGATCTAATGACCAGAAAGTGTACACAGACAGAAATGAAAAGTAATGTGAGGCTAAAACTAAGTTTTAGTTTATCAAAGTCTCTCTCTTTCACTTTCTTCTGAGATTATATGTGCCAAGAAAATACTTAAATTATGTTGGTTTCAAATGAATTTAACACGCTGAAAAATAGGTTTGTCTCAGTAAAAATTCAGAACACAGGCAGTGATGGAAAATATTCCTATTAGCCTCAAAGCTTAAATTTCACCACATTTGCCAGGCATGTAAAAAGTTAATCTTTAGCAAAGCTAATGTGCTTAAAATAGTTAGCCTATTGTTCTCAACAAGTTATAAACTTGGATTATGAAACTCTTAAATACTAGAGATACACAAATCAAATACAAAAGATCTTTGGCTCACATATTTCCCTTCTGTTTTTTTTTTTTATAAAGGTTGGGATTTTATGATAGGGATTAATAAGAAAATAAAAGCAATGCAAACTTCTATGAGTCAAAGCCAAATGCAAAGAGAAGGAAGACAGTGAAAAACTGTCTTCCTTTTAAACAATAGTTTTGTATTTGGTTCCTTCGTCCTACTGAAATATTTCATCTCAAAAATTATTATATTTTGGTATTCAGAAACATTTAAAAACTACTTCAAGGAACATGTTTAAATATCAACTAATTCTAAATTTGCTTTGTGCCATATACTATTAATGATAGCAAACAAAAAGAGTATGTAAAATATTCTGAACATTATAATAAAAAACCCTGAAAAACTGGTGTTTGTACCCCACAATAGTCAATATGAAGCCCTGGGATGCTGGGGTTTGGTGGGACTTTAACCCAGATATTCTGACTTCAAGTTTTCTTATCCTCCCTTTAAATTTGTTTCAACATATCCCCATTTAAAAGATGACATGGAGGTAAATTATTATTAAAATTTACAAAGATATAAATAAATTAAGAAAGAACTGCTTATTTTCACAAAAGATTCACCCCAGATTAATCTCCCATCATTCACTTAAAACTTAACTTGTGGCCCTTATTGGTGGCACAATGGGTTAGGATGCAGCACTGTAAGCTGGCAGCAGCCACTTCAGTGCGTTTGATCCCTGGCTCCAGAGGTGACCCACATCATGCAGCAGACCTCTCCTATCTCCCCAGCTGCTCCCTTCAGCAATGTACTTCGTCGATCTGCTTGTTCTGTTCCCCAATATGTCTCTGGTGAATCCTCTCACCACTCCTGCATCTCTGGCTTGTAACATAGTTCTGTATGCATAAATAATTAAATCTTTAAAAACAAACCTAAACTTGTCCTCAGATTTAAGGTAACTCTCTGAAGATGAAGTAGCTTTCATGGAGAGCTAAGCTCAGTGAGTGATTAAGTCTATTTGTGCTTCAGTTTCATCATCACAAAAAACAGTTTTACATCTGGCTCTAATGGATAAGTGGTCACAGCAACTACAAACATGGACAAAATACTTAAAGCAATAATTTCAGCATTAGATAACAGGCAGTTACATGACTATAATCCTTGAAAGGAGGAAAATACAGGAGGCAAACTCCATGTACACAGTGGACTTCTGCCTACGGGCATACTTCAAATTGTAGCTCAGGAAAGTGGAGTCCAAACAGAGTATTTAGGTGGAGGGAACTGAGATCCAAATGACAGATATGGCAGGAACTTGTGGGACATGAAATAGAAGAAGTTGTACAGAGAATTCTAGAAATCAGCATTTGAGTTTCCCTTGAGTCTTTGGCTAAACAGTAAGCAGAGCGTATGCAAAGCCTTAGTCAAAACTGCTATTCTGTGAGCAGAAAAGAATTTCTGACAGTTACACAACAAGGAGCCAGAGAAAAGAAACCTTGTTGGACACTTCCAAGATTCAATTAAGACTTTATGGCAATACCTCATAAGAACTACTCTAGTTGTAGAATATAAACCATTCAAAATTGGCCCAAACAATACCTAACTTCAAGCCTCAAATAGCTCAATCTCTTCCACCAGAAAATTAAATGCCTGCCAGATAAAAATGGATCCCATTCAAAAGGAAGATAACAACATCCAAAGTTTTAACATGATCCCAACCACAATGTCCACCATGAAATTAAAAAATACTATATTCGGTCTGTTGACATTTGAAGTGGACAGTTGTAGTTTTTGTCTGCCCAACAGGCATTTCTTCTACTTTTAAATACAAATTTGCTTATAAAGCCCCTCCATTTCTATTAGAGGCAAAGTGGCTAGAAGTGATCCTGACTCTAGAAGTGTCCTGACTCTTGCATTCAGGGATGGGCATATTGCCCAAGTTGAGCCAGTGAAAGTCCTCTTTGGCACTCGTCCCTTAAAAACGCAATTACTAAATTAATATGATTTGAAAGCAGCCATACGAAAGAATGAATGCTGATTCATTCTATCTGCTACATGAAGTAAGCATATTCAAGAGATGATGTAGACAAGACAGATAAGGTCATTTGTGTTGTAGGAGGGAATTGTATCAAAAAGGTTTTGCAAACCAGGTAGGGTGGAATTCAATAGTATTCTAGTTCTTGTAGTTCTAGATTATTAAGCAATAATAGTTTGTACCCCATTTCTGTATGCATAAATATATATATATACACTCATATATATATATACACACATGTATTTATATATATATATATATATATATATACACACACACATGTATTTTTATATCATTCATTTTGGTACCTGTTTGATTTCTCCTCTCAGGTATAGTCTTCATAAAATTGCCACCACTAATTCACCCATGAACCATCATTGTAATCACTTGTGTTAAGCACAATAGTTTTAAAAGGGTCTGAAGTGCTCAGGGTTGCATGTATCCTAGACTATGTCTTAGAGTGTAACTTCCTATTTAGTGAGAGAGTCAACGTTTGACAGCTGAGAATGAATATTCCTGGTTCCTTGTTAAAGAGCTGGGTATTGTTTAAGGGCGAATAAGCTTTCCTCCCCTACCTTGTCTCCACCTCCCTATCTCACCTTGTAAACTAAGAAGGGAGAACTACTAGGGCTTTTATAGCTAGAAAATTCCAGGAGTCTTTGAAATAAAGGACTTTGCAAAGTCAGCTGGGTAACAAGTTAATGTTAATTTATATAAAAAAAAAAACCGACCTGTTCAGTTAATAGAGTATAGGGTCAGAAACACCAGAATTTAGTTACAGAGTTGGAAGAAAAACTGACATAGACTCATTCCAACTCATACCCCAATTTTCTGATTCCTTAGACCAAAAATTTTCTTCACGACAAGTTTGAATTAAACGATTTCTATCATTCAGTAACGTGTATTCAAGAGAAACTTAGTGCGAATGAGACACAGACTGAATTAGGCAAAGGAATTATTGCTTTTCCCTAGTTCTGCTGCTTTTTAAAGATTTTGAATAACTCCCCTAAAGGCCCTCCTACTTTTTATGATTTTGCTGATATGAATATAAAGGAGAAAAAATTGTAGAAATATTTAGATAGATGTAGTAAAATTATATTTGATTGTAATGTACTCATCTGTTACCATCTCTGAAGAAGTATTTGATTTAGATGTAAAGGTAGTCCCTGAACTGATATGTTTTAATAAAAGTACATGGTTAGTGGGCAATTCCCGTTGTTTAAAAAAAAAAAAAAAAAAAAAACAAAAACAAAAACAGTGCTCCCTCCTTTTTAGCCTATGATCAGAGAAAGGCTAGTTCTTCAAAAATTAAAAAGATGGAAAGTAAGTAAAGATAAAGTCAAGCAATGAGTTAAAAGTATAGGATCTATTTTTTGACCTGATGGCCTGTCAGTCTTCAAAGGTAGGTGATAATGACCCAGTATAATATGCCCTGGAGATTTTCCTCTTAAGGGGAAGGGTTTCAAAGAGATATGAGGGAGGGATCCAGATAGGAAATATATGAACAGAAGATTCTGAAGTAAAAAAGCTCAGTAAATATGTATGATTTTTTGTCCTATTGACAAATACAAGGAAGCTAATTTTATTAATACAATTTCACCATATAATTTTAAATTTCATTTTTTTTATAAATATAGGAAAAAAGAGATAAACAAATATAAAGAAGAAAAATTTTCCCCAAACATGGCAATCCAAATATAACTTTGTCTATAAAATTGGGTATATTTTTTCCAGTCTTTTTTGTTTGTTTGTTTGTTTGACAAAATCATTTGAAAGCATTTTATAATCATCTTATTAAATCATCTTATTAAATTCTTATAATGACACTAAGAGGCAGGTTTGAGCCCACTTTATAGACAAGAGTCATGTAGCCCTATCTAATTCTAAAACCTGTAATCCTGTCTACATTTAAGCTCTGTCTTAGATACTTGTGTGTATATATAGAGATACATAGATATTCATATTTATTAGATACTTATACAGATATTTATATATCTATATACACACGTGTGTGTATATGTAGCACACAAGCACATATGTATTTACATATGCACTAATGTGTTCATTTCTACATTAATTTATTTTTCTAATTCTATCCTGTTAAAGCTAATTATAGTATTTTTTAATTTTTATCTGTCACAACATACCAAGTAAAGTTATCAATTAGGTCACAGATAGTCATAAACTGAGAAGGACAACTGCTATTTACCAGATGCTTAGTTCTCAGACAGGACAACCTAAGCTATCAACAATTCTAGAATGAAAAAGGACTGAGATGTAAAACCAAGAGAGACACCTGACTCAGGATCATGAAATAGAGAAAATTTTTTTAGCTTTATAGAATATCTGTAAGTACTAAGTACTGGCTTATTGTTTGTTTTATGAGCCACTTTTTCCCTTTAAAGAGTAGAAAATACTAAACAGATAATTCCAATTAAGCATGAGACTTGTGACAAATCTCCATAATTCAAAAAGATGACTCAGCAAGTATATTTGACATTTCCTCTCTGCCCTACCATGCTGAGTACAACTAAGGAGGGCTTTATAAATGTGATATATAACTCCGAAGCTTTATCATGCAACTCTATGAATGACAAATTAATTTAAATCCTCATGGATTCCTGCAACTCAATTGCCTACAATGACCTAATTCCTAATTCTTATTCTCCTTAAGCATATTATTTCCAATTCCTGCCATTTTTTTTTCTAGTCACTGTTACTGCTATTATACCAATTTCTCCGGCAAAACAAACAAACAAAAAAACACTTTTTGCTATCATTTTAAGTGCAAGTTTCTTATTAGATTTTAATTAAAATCAAATTTGGGTTTCATACTGCATGCAGAATAACTTTCAAATTTGACTGCTCCCTACCTTTTTAAAAAATTTATTTATTTATACATATAGAACTGGGAGGCCACAGGTGCAGGGGCAGTAAGAAGATTCACCAGAGACATAGTGGGGAGCAGAACAGGGAGATGGACAAAGTACACTGTTGAGGGGAGCAGCAGGTGGGACAAGAGAGGTCTGCTGCGCCATGTGGGCCTGGGATTAAGCACAGAAGCAGCTGCAGCTAGTTTGTAATGCTGGGCCTTAACCCACTGTACCACCAGGGAGGGCCTGCTCCCTACCTTTTTAAGTTTGTCTCCTCCAGCTGTTTTCATGGCCCTGCCATTTCAATGATCATTTTGTGGTCTCTACTTTTACCAGGGACAGTGAATTCTCCCATAATTTCATTGCTATATTCTTGGAAATTGCAACTTTAAGCAAAATGGTGGCAGAATGGGCACATTTGTCACTTAGAAAAACTCACATGTTCATTTAAAATTATATCTGTACATGCGGTTTGTGAGCAGTATCTATTTTCCTTTGCTAGATCAAAATACAGTAATCTCTAGGAAAGTTAGTAGTGTATCTATTTTTACTTATTAAATCATCAAAAAGTAACTAACTCAGAAATAGAATATCTCTTCTCCCCACCTCTATCTTCCTCTCTCTTTTTCCTCCTTCCCTCCACTTATTTGGTAGTTTCATTAAAAATACAAGACATGGTTATTGTCTAGGGATTGGGGCTAAAGAAAAGAATGGGAAAGAAAAGTTAAAAGTCTCACTTTGTATTTAAAAATTTTCATTTGTTTAGATTTTTACTAGGAACACTAAATATTTCAAAAATAATTTATCATAACTATTATTTATTGTTGATGATATGAGATGTTTCTTTAAAATTTCTCCTTCAGCCTACAAAGGTATTGAAATAATTCTTTAGTATCCACTAGGACTATATAATTGTACTTTGCAAACCTGGATATTAACATAGTTGCCTTTTCTTGCCAATTTCAGTTCTATCTCAAGTGTAGAGTAAATAGAACTCTCATAAACATTTTTATGTTGGCTGTACACTTAAACACACTTTTTCCCCCCTCTCATTTAAGGTGTTAGAAAATTCTCCCAGGAAACTCAGTCGGTGTCATAGTTTTTTCATAGAAAAAAATAATGTGCAGAAAACCAGATTCTTTTGGTTTTCATTCATGTATGAAAAAGTCTCCTTAACAGAGTTCACTATAAAGCACTTCCCCTTGGTGGAATGACCAGTTCCTACAACCATTTGGGAGGACAAACTACAACAATTATGGAAGAAGTTTTAAAATTAACAATCTGAGACATCTACTTGGCCTTTATTTCTAACTCACTTAATACTAGTCTCTCTTGGATGTCTTTTGCTGTCTACAATCATATCAAGAGCAGTGACAGCTACAGCAGCAACAGTTGGGTCACAACAAAACTTGCTGCCTTACACATGATCACCAAACAGACTTTCATTCATCAGATTTAGTGTAAGAAATGAGACTCATTAAATTTGGTGTATAAATGGATACATTTATATTTAACATACAAAGAACAACTCTATAAAATAAACATTAGAAAGGAAATAAAAATACTCTAGTACCCTCCAAGAAACACATTTCAAAATTCATCAATATGTAAGCATCATACTTAAAACCCATGCATCCTTGACCAAAGTCATAGCCATCAGCATTGAGGTGACCTCTGGAGAATGATACTGACATTGATGAAGTACTGGAGGGAGGGAACCTTGTGACTGTTGGAAATGTTGGAAATGTTGGAAATATGTATAGTTTGATCAGGCTTGTGGTTCCATAGATATGGGATATATACTTATATAGTATATGTAAACATTTACTTTTCCATTTATGAGTTGTGTATTATGTCAATGTAATATCTTGATTAAAACTAAATTTAAGAAAAGGTAAAGCTGTTTTCTGGAAGGGAATTATTTATTGAGGAGAGAAATCTTTAACATAAACAGATCAACCCAATTGTCATTTCAAAAGTCAATAAGAAATTTATGGTATAGCAAGTATTCTATTACTAGTCAATAATTAGAAAAAGAAATCTAACTAACCACCAGCCTATGCTGAAATTATAAATTATGCTGAAATGTTATGCAACTGGAAATTTATTTCTACTCTTTGACATTCTCATTTAGAAATTTAGAAATTGAGTGGTCAAGTGATTAAATCATTTCCAGAAAAAAAAAACTAATACACTACAATTTGTGTGCATACATATACAACACTTGAATGTACTCGAGAAGGAAGGATGAGTTTGATGTTTCGTCACACACTTTAAATATTGGGAAATTGTCCCCTCTTTCTACATATGGTATAGCTTGCCTTAAAATCCTTAGAATTTTTATCAGAATATCATAAAAATTGATTCTACAATTATGTTGTCATTAAAATAAAAATAATAACCCTTACTTATTCTAAATAAGTCATAACAAAATAGCATTATGTGATGGTTTACCAGAAAAACCTATATATCACCTAGCTACAACAATGAGACAATTAGAACCACATGAGCTCACTGCCATCCATAGGGAGTTTAGCCTATGTCCCATATCAACCTAGACTACTGAAATTCTAGAAAATTTTGAGATAAATCATCATTCATGTGTTTATCTCACCCTTCTCCTGAAACATTTTACCAATTCTTAAACATAAATTCATACCCTAAAACTGAATGTTCACACACTTCTTTTATAGCCCATGGACAGAGCAACAGCTCATTTCTTGTTAAATAATATGGTGTGCAATATGGCTTTAAAAAAAAATCCTCTCCCTTTATCCTTTCTTTAAATGTATAATTTTCAGATTTCATAGCCAAGCTGTTTTTTTCCCCAGTATTAATCCAAATTCCAAGTTCCAGTGTCCATCAAAATTCAGTATCCAGCTCACCCAAATTTCAGTGGCCATCAAAAGCTCTGCAGAGATGCACAGTATTGTAGACTGAACTTCTCTCCTAAGGCCCAAATTTTCACTTCCAGGACTTGGATCTGAGCACATGGCCTCTCTGCACCCCAAATTTATTTTCATCCCATCTAGCCAATACCACAAACTTAAAGCCTGAGCCAATAGAATGACCAACTCCTTTCTTATCCACCTCTACCATCCTACTTACAAAGAGCTAGATAACATTCAGGTCTTCTCGATGTCTACCTGTTGCCATACTTCTGTCTACTCTTGAAAGTCACAGTTATTGCTTCAAATTTCAGATCTCACCACTTCTTGTTTCAACCCTCTTTGCATCTCTACTTCACATGGAGTAAAGCCCTAACTGCCTCAAGTTGGTAGGTAAGGCCAATTACAAGGAGACTATAATTTTCCAAATTTAACCTCCAAACCATGCTCCCACTTCCTGTACTTTGTTTGGTTATACCTCCTGCACTTCCTCCCAAACTCAAATACTTTTGCAAAACAATTCCTTTCAGTATAAATGCTATCTTTCTCCATGTTAATTTCCAGATCAGTTTCAAATGGTTATGCAATTCTGGGTTAAGATACCAGACATTGGCTTCAGGTAATCTGGATCCAAAACCCAGGGCAAGCACTTTCTTGTCATCAAATCTTGATGGTTTTAAGGGTCTCAGTTTGCTCATATACACAAAGGGGATGGTTATAGTATCAATCTTGCACGATTGTGGAAAAGACTAAATAAGTTAAGATGTAGAGAGAACTTAGCACTGTCCTCCGTAGGTAACAAGCATTCATATTAGCTATCATCATCATCATGATTATCTACTTCAGAGTTTTCTTATTCCATCAATTGGTATTAATGCTTTCCTCCCCTTTGTCCTTCCACGGAACAGTGCCCATTGCTATGATTACATTTATTAAAAATATGACACATAAGAGTTATTAATGACTGCCTCCCTTGCTTCACAGGGAGGAGTAAATTCCATAAACAGTTATTAAACATCAAACTACATCTTAATTATCATTAATGTTTAACTAGTGCTTTGCATTTTTCCTCCTCAGTTATCCCATAATTCATTTATATCTACTCAATCTGTAATCATATTAGCCCGCAACCTAGACAACATATTAGGTAGGGTCCTCACATTCCCACCCCTCAAATATGCTACAGTCACTGAACTTTGCAGAGTATGCCTCCTTAACACATTTTGTAAGCTGATCCTCTCTGGCCCAGTCAGCATTGCTTGGGGTAAATGTCATTCACAAAGACTATTATAATTGTTTTGAACTAGAGGCTTTAATCCAAGTGAACTTCCAAGACAATACGTATGATCACCCCATGATAGCATCTGTCACACTGTATTTGTCTGCTTATTCATCTAGTTTGCCAACAAAATACCAAGTTTCTTGCATTCAGGGATCATGCATATTTCATTCAATGTGGGTATTTCAATTCATGTATTGCAAAAAGGAGTGAATAATTTCATTTCATGTCCACACAGGTTAAACCTTTATCTATACAATTGTCCAAAATGCAGACTGTAGGGCACAACAGTACAGCTCTGAACTTGATCAAGGGCCTAGGAATTCCTAAGTGGGTTTAGGAATTCTGTTCCAGTAACTTCTGTGGGAAGCATATTCCAGAAAGAAGTAGGGAAGGATACAGGCTCAGAGAAATGATGGGGCTGGCAAAAACAATGAACATGTGATCAAAAGACATGATGTCAGATCAATTCAGTGAGGATTGGGACATAGCCCTTGTTTTTATAGGCATCAGTGTCCATATAGGAAAAACTAACTGCCTATATGGTGGACTCTGTGAAGCACAATCCAGATTCCCCCTTAGGAAAGCAAGACTAATTATCCAGCTACTGGAAGTGATGATGGCCCTGCTGGATATTCTTTTAGCTAATGAGAGCCTCATCACCCAAAGCCATGTCCCTCCTCAAAGTAACCTACATGCAATTACTGGTCCATACAGGGTATAAAGACCAGGCATCCTGAGCCATTTGGAGCTACTCTGCAAGGTTACCCCAGTTTCAGTACCTCATGAAGGCTGGCTGAGACTGCCATTGGGACTGCTTTGCAGTTCAGATTCTCTTTCTATTCAAAGTTCTTTCTTTCTCCTACTAACGATGTTGATCTCAAGAACATCATATTAAACTACCTTTTGGCCAAACTCTGTCTCAGAATCTGCTTTCTGGAATCTGAACTGGGACACCTAACCATAATGACAATGGGATGGAATTTTATGACAGTACATGCCATATCTCAGAGGAAAAGAAACCCAGGCCTATGAACCCTTTTTGATTGCCTAGAATTGTTTTATGTTTTCAACATTAAGAGAAATCTTTGAAAAAGCTGAAGGCCTAACATTAATGGGATTGCATTTGCATAAAGCACTGAGAACTGGATTTGAGGATTTGTGTTCCATTTGATGGTGTCACACATGCTAACATGTAAGAGCCCTTACCAGAGTCGTTCATTCATTTCTTTTACCTGTCTGGCCCCGAGGACATGTGGGTGGCATGGGTCATGAATGTTGCCAGTCTTTAACAATTCTTGGCTGGTCCACTTTCCATACTAACTTAACACCTCTTGTGTGATTTTTGCACAAAATGCAAGCTTTTCTGTGGGCTGGGTCTGTGTCATAGTTCTCTTGGGGGATGTCCCCTAGCAGCTGTCCCAAGGCTAGTAAACACAGCAGTTGGCCAAAGCAAAGCTTGTCAAATGAATATGGTTAAATAGAAGACTCTTCACCACTCTGTCATAACCATGACCAGTTTCTACTCTTCTAAAAAATTCAGAGGAGCCCTCTAGGTGATTCTCGTGCTATAAAGATGTTTTCAGAAAGAAGTTGTGCTTTCAGTTTCAAAAAACATGACCACTGGTGTGTTTCCAAGGCTTGGAAATGGATTCATTTTATGGGGGGGAGATATTGGGGGGGGCTGTTTAAAAACTAGAGGCTGAGGCTGTAAGTAGCTCCTATCACAGGACTCATTTGCTTGGCTGAAGTACCAAGGACAAGCCCCTAGAGGACTTAGTAATGCAGCACTAGTCCTGGCCGCGTTGCCCAAGTGCAGGTAAAAAGGTTCAGTAATTGCAGTCTTGGGTAGTCAGTCAAAATTCAAAGTCAAAACTACAAAAAGGTAAGTGCTCCTACAGAGGAAAAATTATCAACTATTGTTACACGGAATAATATGTGACTGCTGACATTTCACCTTTTATTATTATAGCAATACTTTAAGAAAGAAGTGTAGTTAAGGTTGTCAGAATTTCATTTTAACCCCCTCTTTGAGGCTGTTAAAAATTCACTCATGTTGAAACTTGCCTTTCAGGTTCTCAGCCAGATTTGTGCTTTGTTTTTAATCTGTTGTTCTCTAATGGAATGCAAACTGTAATGCAGGGGAAAGGGCTTTTCCAAGGATCTTTCTACAAATGGCTTCATACTTCAATTCACTTTTCCTCGTGTACTCTACTCTCTGCCAAAAGGTTAGTCTTAACGACAAAAACAACCCAAAAGATACTCTCCACTGGGAGAGGATTAAAGGCTTTTGGCAGTATTTATAAAAATAGTTACAGCAATAAGCAATACTCAACAAGTAGGAATCTGTTCAGCAGCCTTCACTCAAAGGAATCATGATGTTGGAATGCGGTAAATGTCCATAGTTGATGAAGTTGAGTCAATAGTTAATTTTGTAGCTTTTGCTGAAAACAAGGTAACCAACCAATGGCAGTTCACAAATGTCATCATGGGCTTGGCATAGAGGTGATATCTGCTTTCAAGGAGGAGATGCTGTTTCAAGGCACATTTTTATAGCTCTTGGCACTCCAAGATACCATGGCTCTGTCCCCCATGCCATCTCCCACAGATGACAAAATGCTTGGGGAAAGTGGAATGAACTAATGATTTATTAGTCAGGTACTCTGCACCAGACCCAATGCAAGACCCATTAGAGATACAAGGTCACATGAAGATACCAAGCAGCATGAGATACTCGCAATCCTACTCTTCAGCCAAAACATCCTTCAGGTGAATTTACCTATGCATACATGGCTATAATACTCCCATGCTTGCTTTGCTTATCTTACTGTCCAGCAAGGCTTATTATGTTCATCAGCACATGTGATATTACCACATATAATGGAGTATTTACTTTTGTAGACATCCTGCCAGCTCTTTGATAGACCTGTTAGGTCTTGCACGCACCATCCTTCCCATTACAGTAGTCCCAGAACCTGGGAAAGTGCTATAATTAGCCTTTTGTTATTGTAAGTATTTCTGCAATACTTTCCATTTGCAAAATGCTTAACAATCAACTCTCCTCTTTCTGCCTCACAAGAAATCAGATATCTCAACACTTGTTAGCTCTGTTTTATGGTCCTCAATCCTCAGGCCAAAGTTCAAAGAAATCAAGGGTTATGCAGCCAGCTTAGACTCAAGACAACACAGCTGCTGTGCCCAGCTGCTTTCCAATCCTTTTCCTGAATATATGTATATATTTTTATTTTTAAACTCTTAGAATTAAGAAAATTATAGTAAGAATTTTGGCCCAAATTCTCCATTTTTAGCATAAAGAACTCACAGCCTGGGCTCTTGCCAAATGTTGCTGGATTAATTTTGGCAGATCTGAGATGGCCCTGCTGACAATTTCCCTCAGCTGGAGGGGAAGCAAAGCTGAATCTGTTCAGGGGCCATTTTGTGCAGTCTGTGTCTGCAGCAGCAGGGAGGAGAGAGGCTTCCTAGTCAGAGATCAGGTGCATTGTCCAGGCAAGCAGAGGTAGCAGCAGAGCAAATGGGGCGGGTGAGTGGGCAGTGCTGCTGGGCCTGATGAAGTTTCTCTGGAGAACGATGGGGGGAGCTCAGACCTGCATCATGACTACAAGGAGGTAAGGTCCAGGTGGTTCTCACTTACCAACATGGAATATTTACCCATTATCTTAGCAAATGGGAAGCAAGACACAGTTGAGACATGAGAAATGACCATAGTTGAGTTTCAGAAAGGTCTTACAGAGAGGTCCTTTTCTCCTTGGAATCATGCTGTGTTGTTTATCATTCCTGAACAATGCTGTCATCCCATACTTATGGCAATAAATATTTTATTATCCTACATCATCATTTCATCATTTCTATGATGCTAGCTATTAAATACAGAGACAGTGATTCCTTGTTAACCTTTGGTTCTAAACTGTATTTTCACCTCAATAGTGTATATGCAATAATTGCTCAAAATATTTCATTTTTAACCTATGGGAATTGCTGCTAATACTATTTACCAAGAAGAGCAAATGTCTCAGCTTACAATGTATATATAAACTGGGTATCCCTTTCATTCTACTTCCAAGCCTTGAATTTTTTTCTAATATTCTGCTTACTTCTCCCATTTTCAAAAACAAGTATCTGTCTGTACTCTCATTTCCCCCGATACATTTTTATCATCATCCCCACCACCATCATCAACATTAGTTGAACACTTTTTTACATGCCAGGCATTGGCCTGGACTTTTACATGTGCAATTCAGTTTTCACAAAAGTGATAGGAATTGTTGTGATCCCTATTTCAGGGGTGTGGATTCTGGAACACAGAGAAGTGAAATAATTCACATAAGCACATATTAGATTTGAGGCTCACACATTCTGACTGCAAGCTAACCTTCTCACCTCCTTCACACTACTGTTGAGTTTATCGAAGGTTTAATTATTATTTTTTGAGATGAAAATTCTATATTTAATGTCAAGAAACACTATGAACTTCTTCATGTAAAAAAGCTTACCACCTCACCCCAGTGAGAATGGCACATCTTCAAACAACTACCAGCAACAAATGTTGGCTAGGATGTGGAGAAGAAGGATCTCTCCTGCACTGCTGGTGGGAATGCAAACTAGTACAACCACTATGGAAAACTGTTTGTAGTTTCCTCAAACTACTAAACATGGAGCTTCCCTATAACCCAGCAATCCCACTCCTATCTACCCAAGAGACACAAAAACACTTATTCAAAAAGATACCTGAACCCCCATGCTTATTGCTGCTTTATTTACAATTGGGAAAACATGGAAGCAGCCCAAATGCCCAAAATTAGATGACTGGATTAAAAAGATGTGGTACATATATACAATGGAATATTACTCAGCAACCAAAAAAGAGAAACACATGTCTTTTGCAGCAAGTTGGATGGAGCTGGAAAAGATCATGCTTAGTGAGATAAGCCAGAAAGAGAAAGAAAAATACCGGATGGTGTCACTCATAGCAGGACCCAGGCGAGAAAATAACAAAAATAATGAACAACCATATACCAGAGACATTTTGCGGGGCTGGAGTGGGGAATGGGATCAAAAATGGGGGAGGAGGGGTGGGAAGTGCACGGGATTATGGTGATGGCACATGGGTGACTTGGTGATGGAAAACCCGTGGGGATTACAATTGAGATGGAAAAAAAGATGTGCAAAATGATGTAAAAATAAACTGTTGTAAAATAAATTTTTTTTTTAAAAAAGTTAAAGCTATATTTAACTGCAAATTGTACTCAAATTATTCTCCATGGCTTCTTTTTTCCTCATATAAAGGAAGACCTACATGTTTCAAGGGACTATGCTTATTTGTAGCAGAAACAGTGTTTTTTAATGCCTTAAGTTACAACTGCAATTCAAAATCAAATAGTTTAGGGTTTTACAAATTTATGGTTATATAAGTAACATTTTTATTTATAGGTCTAGATTTAGATAACTATGCCAAGTCACAGAAAGACCCTTCAAAAGTTTGAGACTTTTACTGCTTAGACTATATCTATCTATATCTCCATTCTCTTTTCTTGGTACAGAAAATAAGTAGTTTAACCTACTTATTAATATCTCCACTTTCATCTACACAGCTTTTAAGAAGGACATATAAAATAATGTGACCTGATAAATATAAATGCTAAATTAATTTCCTATTGAATTCTTTCTTTTCATGATTACACAGTTCTCAAATTTGTTGTTCACAATTTTGATGCATCATCATTAAGGAAACTTCAGAATGTTTTTAGAAAGCACTAGAACTGGATTCCATAGGAATATGAATAATACAAATGTCACTACTTCAATGTATATATTGTTGGAGAGAAGTTCTTCCATGTCTGCTACCATACCAATGATCTTTAGCTCATCACATGGAAGAAAAGATCAGCATTTCCACATCATGCAGAGGAAATTGCTTGAGAGGAATAAATACAATGAAGAACCAAAGTCATTTGAAGAACTAAGCCAAACCTCATTCCTCCTTATAGTGTTTTTGCTATCCAGGACCTCAGACATATCATGGTAAATGGTCCCATCTACTTAGTCACACAAGTATTGAACAATTAACCCCACAAAAACACCTTAGGGCAATTGGGCATAGTTTCAGCTTTGTGAACAATAAATATATGCATAAACAAGCTCAGGAGCACCTGGTAGAGGTTAGTGCAAGACCAAGATTATAAAACATTCCAGTGCTTAGCCTAGCTAAATGACACAGACCCAGAAGATTTTCCACAAACAGGAAGCTTCACTTCATCCCTGCATAGTCATATAAAAGAAAATAAATACCTGCTGTTTCAAATAGTTGGGTAGTTTGCTGCAATGCTGATGGATCACCAAGGTCATGGACAGTAGTAATGCTTTTCTTACAGTAGCAGGAAGACCCCATGAAGTGAGGTCCCATAGCCTGCCAAGAAATAAGGGCTTTAGGACCATTGAAGAAATAGAATGATAGAGGGTTGTGAGGTATCCAATCACAAATCCAGCCTCCATGTTTGATAATGAGCCTTTTAATTCTTTGGATTTAAGGCCTCCCCCTCCATGAGTTTTCAATACTTTTGGTATTGAAAGGAGAGAATAAAATGCATTAATTCCCAATTTGGGGCAGGGATTTTACATTTGTAATTTCAGTATATCTAACAATGACCATTCATACTTTTATATCCCCATAACCTAGAAGAGTTGAGTCAAATACGTTAAAACTCCAGTGAAAATTACCCAGATTGTGTAGAAAGGCCAAAGTTTGACTCCATATCTTTGGGTTTCTGTGCCTATTTTCCTTGCTGCCTTCTTGGGATAAAAGGATATTTCCTGAAGGATTTAAAGGCAATGATGGAAACTTCAATGTGGTCCCCAAAGAATTAATTGAGATTCCCTCCTTAGGCTTAGCACTATTGGAAGACTCTTCTCATGCATGTTTCCTTCTTAGATAAGTACACAGTGGTTGCTTGTGGAAGATGAACCTGCCTGCACAAGATTTAGCACTGTTAGAGCTGAAAAGAGGGAATTCTTGTGCTTCAATTTGGGTTCTCAGTCTGGTGCTTGATTTATAGGGGCTTTCTTCCTTGTTGGTGGATTTGCTCCTAATCCTACCTGCCACCTTTGTGGCAGCACAGAATTTTGGGTCTTGATGATATACTTCTCTTCTTTGGACTCCAGTTCACTCAAAGGTCTTCTGAATAGATGGCTTATATGATCTTTTCTTAAATGTTTTGAGAAGACAATTTCCTAACTGTCACAAAAGCAGTTTCTGACATACAATTTTTAGGAAAGGTCTTTTTTTTTCATTCAAAGAACTAATATTACAGAGTGATAAAACTTCATTGGATAGCCCTACAGCATTTCAGGCCTTTCTGACTTACAGATTACACACTGTAGTTTATGTGTGGATGGATCAGTATAGAAAAATTAATGGTTAAGTGCCCCAGTAGAGGAACCTCAGCCTATTCAGCAAAGATGATATAGAGGTGTTTTTTCGTAGTTCTGGGTAAAGCTTAAACTTTCAACCAGTGTTTGGATTTCCTGGGGGTGGGGAGGGCAGAAAGAATTGGATTTTCTGGCAATTCATTTTTGTTATGGATGTCCCATGTGCCAGACCCCATGGAGTGCATCACACAGCTGATTTTCAAAAGATGTTCACTAAACTTTGGTGGGGAAGGCTATTTTAAAAATTCACTGTAGGTCATCCACATACAAAAGAATGAAGTTAGACCCCCTCTCACTATACAGAAAGATTAACCCAAAATAGGTTACTGACCTAAATGTAAGAATGAAAATCATTTAACTCTGAGAAAAATATAGGAAAAAGTTTAATTCCCCTGGGTTATGAAAAAGCCTTTTAAGATATATCACCCCAGTGCAAGCAAAAAGAAAAAAAATTAAATTGGGCCTTGTCAGCAGTTCATGCTTCAACAGAGATCTTTTAAGAAAGTGAAAGATAGCCCACAGAATGGAAATATTTACAATTTATATTTCTTATTTGGAACTTATGTCAAGAATATATAAAGAATTTAACAGCATAATAGTGAAAAAAAGAATAATTAACTAGAAAATGTACAAAAGCTCTAAACAGCCAATTCTCTGAAGATGATATACAAATGGACAAGAAGCATGTACAAGAATGCTTAATATCATTAGCTGTGGGGGAAATGCAAACTGAAACCACAGAGATATCATTTCTTTGTGGTTTTGATCAAAATGGTCATCTTCAAAAAGATAAATACCAATAACTATTGGCTAAGATGTTAAGAAACTGGAACCACTATACTGTACTTTGCTCATGGAAATATAAAATGCTACAGCTGCTTTGGAAAATAGTTTGAGAGTTCCTTAAGTTAAGCATAAAGTTGTCTTATAAGTTGCCAGAAATTCTATTACTAGATGTTTTCATTTTTCAAGAGAGATGAGAAAAAATGTGCATGAAAAGATTATACACAAATGCTTATAGTAACATTATTCATAATAGCCAATATGTGAACCAATCTGTGACTGGGATAACCCAAAAGTTGTATATCTATGAGTGTTATATTATTGAACAACAAAAAAGGGACAAAGTGCTGATATAAGCTATAATGTGTATGGACCCTGCAAATATTATGATAAGTTAAAGAAGTCAGACAAAAAAAAAAAATCACCTATTATATGATTCCATTTACACAAAATGCCCACCGGAAATGGCAAATGTTTGGAGGCAGAAAGTTGGTTAGGGCTGTGGTGGGAGTGGAGGAGAAATGGGGAGTGAGTACAAATGTATTTCATTTGGGGATGATGGAAATGTAAATCTAACTGTAGTGATGGCTGCACAATTCTGTGAATAGACTAAAAATCACTGAGTTGTAGATTTGAAATGTGTAAATAATATAGTATATTATCAATTCTCATAAAACTGTTAGATATTTTTAAAAAATGAACCTCTTTCTAGGCCCTACATATTAACCCCTATTGCCCCTTAAAGTCACCTGGAAGGGGGTGGGGGCAGATTTCTCAAATTCCTCTGAGGGCAACAAGACAAACTTTCGGAAGATTATGAACAAACTGGTTTGGTAAAGAAAAAAGTTGAGGATGGCTTGGCATTTTTGATACCTTGAAAATATTCCTCAATGGCCCATCAACGCAATTTTATTTTCATAAATAGGATAGAGACTTGGCCATTTAGTTGCTTAGGGATTTGCTCTAAAACCGGAGCGTATACTTAAGGTAAAACCACATCCACCCACCAATGGGCACACGGACACACTTTATCCCTTCTGCTCACTTCCTTTGGTATGAAATAACGCATACATCAAAACAAGCACACGTTCCTTGCAATCACAGATAAGTTGTTGTCAGTGTCAGTGCTCATAATCAAGCCGGTCCTTTTGTAGTGTGAAAATTGACCTCTCACACCCTCAGTTGGCTTTCGTACTCTAAGCAGAAGAGGAGCTCCCTGGCCAAAACAAAGCAGCTACTGGTGGAGAAGTCTCTTCTCTAGATAGTCTCTTTAGTCTGTCAAGATGCTGTAATTATATCTTCTCCAGAAAAATAAAAATGCCACACTAAGTCAGTGTCCAAAGTCTAAAAAGTCCTCTATACTGTGCTATCATACTAACTATGTGGCACTGACCAGGATGATGTTGGCTAGAAAGACTAAAAATATTCACTGGTAAATATGAGTAACTAACTCATATTCTTAAGAATGGGGTTGAGGTGGGGCAAAGGAGCATAGAAATAGGAAAATGTAGACAATTAAAGATGCAGATCATTAAAAATAACTCCAAAATATATTTTGGTCATCATTTTGATCTCAATCTATCCAAAATTTACAAAAGAGGCACAAGTGACCAATTTGAGATTATGAATTTCCACCTCCCCCCCACCTGGTAGACAGACTGGCAAGAAATGTATTACCAAAAGGTAGGACCAATTATATAACTGGTCATATTCAGAACTAAATGAAAATACAGGCCTTTGTTAAGAAATGATTCAGAATTTTCAGACAGTGGCAGAAAAGACCTAAACCAAGCACTGGCCCAGTGGAGTGTGGGGCCTTGGGGAGCTGTGCAGGGTGCAGGTCCTGGAGGCAGCTCCTCTAGCAAGTCAGAGAAAGGGAGGCAAGGTTCCAGCTCACCCACCACTGGTCTGTTATCTTCCAGCTAGTTTAGCTCCCAGAAGAATGTACATCTTTCTAGGCTCTGCAGTTTAGGAATTACCTTGTACCCTCTCCCTTATAGAAACCAACACTGAGAAATGAAATGACTTGTCTAAGGTCATAGTTGTATGCACAGTGCCAGAAAAAAATCCCAGGGATCCTGGCAACCACAATTTTTTCCTCTTACAACATGATACTGACCTCCAGTTTAAATATAAATAATACAGAAATAGTAACTACCGGGCCCTCCCTGGTGGCGCAGTGGGTTAAAGCACTGCACTAAGAAGCTTAAGCCACTTCCGCATGAGTTCGATCCCCGCCTGCCCCAGAGGAGATCCACATGGCGGACAGACCTCTCCTGACCTGCCCGCTGCTCCCCTCCGGAGTGTGCTTCGTCGATCTGCCTGTTCTGCTCCCCACTCTGTCTCTGGTGAATCCTCTCACCCTCCGCATCTCTGGCCTGTACCCCGGTTCTGTATAAATAAATAAATCTTTTTTAAAAAAGAAAGAAATAGTAACTACCAAAAAAATTGAAAGGGAAGGAGTTAGGAGAGGACTTTACCTGATTGGAACTTCCTTATCGATTCTTCCACTTGAAGAAAAAAAGGCAGTTTTAAAAATCTAGTTTCCTTCCTGACTCCACACCTCTCAAATGTTGGGAAAAGACATTCTATGACAGCTTCAAACACGAGGCAAATTACCTCTGCCGTGAGCTCACTGGCCTCCTTGGAGTTAACGATCATAGGCCAAGGTGATTATTAGTGGATGGTTATGAGGCAACACGTTAGTAAACTAATCAGTGTTGCTGTACAAATATTTAAAATAATTCTGAGATAATTTGAACTTTAACTCTGGGCTAGCCAAATGCAGTTGTAATCTGAATCCAAAGGTTCTAATAAGTTACTGCCTTTTGGATGTCCTTCAACATGAGGGACATTTTTAGAAAGATTAGCACTGGAGTGGAAACAAAGACTGACATTTTCAACATAAACATGAGAACTGGGCTTTTTATTACTAAGTAAAATGCATGTATCTTCCTCAATCGGGTATGTGTATACATTTAGACCATCAAAATATTTAGTGCAAGGCCACCTTCATTGAAAGATACTGCACAAATCAAGTATAAATGAAGCTTTCAAAGCTTATGAAAAACAAGCAGTGAGGTGATGAAAGAGTTCAAGGTAGGCAAGCAATATTATGAAGCAATGAAAAAACAGAGAGGCAAAAGACAGCAGCCAAATCCTTTCAACAAGGCACAGGTTTGAGGGTCAGGCACATCTCCAGCTTCGGCTACACTTCATTTTGGTGAACCTTGGCTAATTCATCTGCAAAGTGGTGTTGATACTAAAGTGAAGCAGCTACATCAGATACTTTCTAAATAGCTCTCTGATCTCTGAACTCTCAACTCATATACTTTTAATTACATTTGAGTTGTCCCTCAGAATTTTCACTGGAGGGTTGCATTCATTTTGCATGTGCAACACTTTCCATAACTTTATGGTCTGTAGGTAGCAAAAAGGAAAAACAAAATATTCTCTGGCTTGAATAAATCCTGGCATAATTATAGGTCTGGCCGGATGAAAATGGTGCAGAGACATGAGTAACCCAAAGTGTCTGAGGCTACAGCACTTACATCTCATTAACTGCCAATTACTGTATTCATAATTTAACACAAAAAGGAAAAAAAAACAAATGGGGTTTAAAAAAATTCCCTTTTATCTAGACTTCAGTTTATACTTGGCCTCTGCAGACAGGATTAATGCAATAGGTTGGGAAAGGGAGTACTTAGATTGAGCAATAAAAACACTTTTTGATAACATGTGAGGTTATAAAAATGGCTGGGCTGAATCTATTAGCCAAAGATAAATAATACCCTGCAGGGGGAAAGAAACAACTTTTTCTGGTTCATAAGTTCTGGTATAGAGATACTGCTTTCACTGAAAATGTAAAATACTTAAAGAGACATTTGCTTAACATTTTTTTCTTCTATCTGAAATCTCTCTTCTGGCAAAGTATATCATGGACTTTAGTAAATATGTAGGAAAAAAAATGGCCCTTCATTATTTATTTTTACTATTTCATTACGAATCTTACTATTTCTATTATTACTGCTTTTTTTATCATTACCACCACTAGTGGTAGTCCTATTAACACTTGTGCATCTGTATCTATATTTCTATATGGCATCATATAGAATAACATTTTATTGTTTAGTACCTGAATCTCTGGCTCTGGTCTTTTGTCTCTGCCTCAATGTGGTCCACAACAGTAGCTTCAGTACCACTTGGACCCTTATTGCAGAATGCAAATTCCTAGGCTCTGTCCCAGACCTATAGAATCTGACTCTCTGGCAAGGAGGCCAGGGATATGTATCCTAACAAACACAACCAAAAATTCAGGTGCTCAAATTTGCTAAGTTCTATTGAACAGAGAAAGTAACTCAGGTGGCAAAAAAAACAGAGGAAGGAGGGGTGGGAGAGAACTGAGGATGAACACCTGGAGTCACCACCTGCTGTGTTGACCTTGTCTGCTTCAAGGCAGATTGCCAATGCCAACGAGAAGAAAGCAAAGTCTGGAGCAAGTTTTCATGAAAGAGAACTCTTCTTTCCTGCCCCAGAATGTAGCTGTGGAGACTCCTCCATCAGCTCTAGAATACCATATTTCAACACATGAGATTCATTTATAAGTTTTTGTGTCATCCTTGTTTGGCTTATTCTACACTGCAAAAGAAACACAAATTAGAATAGTGTCATTTTTTTTCCTATCCCTAGAATAATTTGTACCTGTAAGATTATAAATCTCTACAAATTATAATTCCCAAGTGCTATACGTAAACTTAAGATCGTGAGACATAATCATTAATATACAGATTTGTTCCACTAAATTATCAGGAGAGACACCATAATCATGCAGTTAAAACACCATTACCACAAATTGTACTCAGGTTTAGATTTAATTTCTTGGTAAATGGAGGCAATAATGAGGTGCTCTCACTCTTACAAATAACTTGTAGATAGAAAGAATAAGATTCTTCTGTAAGTACTGAACTGATTAAGTTAACATTTCTCCTTGGTTTATGGGAATAGCCACTGCATTGAGACCAAACGCAGAGTTTAATCCACGATATTAACACATCCAGAGAAAGAAAAGGTCAACTTTTGGAACATGATTGCTTAGATAAACTGAGCTCAGAGAAAACAAACTTTGGCAGTGGATGTCAGGCACTGTCTGCAGGAAGGAGGCATAGAATCCAAGCTCTAAGAAAACTTATGAAAAATATGTTCCCTGGTGTTCCTCAGACCTCCCCATGACCTGAAGAAACGTCCCCCAAGACTATCTAGCCCTTTGTTGAGTCATTATACCATTAACTTTCTGTTTATGAATTCAACAATAGCTCTTGCTTCCAGACAAGTTTGAGGGGGAGATACTCAGATATATCAAGAGCTATTTTCCCTGCTAGGAAATATTATCTGCATGTTGTCATACAAATTTCCTTTCCACAAGTATCGTCAAAGGTCATGTATGTGATAACTAAATCCACCAACTGAAATGGAACTTTCTTTCTAACTTGAAATGCTATTAAGCTGGTGTGGCATTTTTAAACGGATAATTTCAAATACATTCTGACTTATAAAGAATAAAGTAATTGCTAATGTTAGTACTTTGAACATTACAAACAAATTATGTGCAATGTACCTCATTCTGTGTCAACTTATCCATAGGGTCTGTACCACTTTAATGGGTAGCTGAGAACTGTGGTGGGATAATTTCGATGGCATTTCATTGTATGAGTCTATAGGCCATTTCTCTATCTGTATGTCCACATAGGATAGAAAAATTTCTGCAAGGATTTATCATTTGATCCTCATTACTTTTCCTTGGGATTGCCTTTCATCCATTAGTTAAAGGTGTTTTTTTTTAAATAATCTAATAGTTTATTTTTACATCATTTTGTACATTTTTTTTCATCTCAATTGTAATCCCCGTGGGTTTCCCATCACCAAGTTAGCTAAAGGTTTTAAAGAACACTGAAAGATTGTAATCCTTCTTTTTGTGAAACTTCCTAGTGATGCACAATTATTCTATACATGACTCTCCTAAGGGAATTCATGAATAATAATATAGCAAAATATTTGACCCATAAGCAAGCAGTATCTGTCACAATGGTCCATCTTTAAAATTATGTCTTTTTTAAAACATGATAAAAATGTCATTTTTAACAATTATAAATAAGGAGAAACCTTAAGATTAAAAATGGTCACAGTATTATATTATTAGCTTGAACTACATGAATTTGTTGAGACTATTTTTTGATGCATGATATAGGTATTTTTTGATTGGTAGGATAGAAACTTCAAATATCAACAATTCTATCTAACGTATTTCAACCATTATAGGCTCATCACCCTATTTTCTCTTATAGAATAAAAATATGCCTATCAATTTACCAATGACAAGGAAGTTATGCTAAAACAAATTGGTCTTATTTTTCCCTTAATTATTCAAACATAACACTTCTGAGAAAGGAATGACATTCGTTTTATGATTTGCTGTTATTTGGCTTCTCTTCCTGCATCAAACTGAATGAAACAATATTGTATCATTCTGCTGTTGTGATCACACCAGATTTCAACATATGTTTAGTATTTGGCTCTATGTGTCATCGTGTCACAGGTTCACACTTAGATCCAAGCATGAGTGTGCATAAGAGTACGTGTGCAAACGTGTATGAACTGGTACGTGATCACATTTGGACATTTGTTTCCTACTAACAGATACTCAAGCATATGTTTGAAACTAAGATTTCCTTCCCTTATGACACATTTTCTGAGACTAGATTCATTAAGAAATACAAAAATAGCATTAGAAATTAGAAGTGATGGGTGTTTGTAAACATCGTCTGTGGTTATGGCCAAGACCTTTAAGATCAACTAAAATGTGTCTTATGGAACCAAGTTGAACCTACAAAACACATTTTCATTTACTTTATAGCACAGTTCAAATCACTGCAGAAGTAAACCTTTTTGATAAAGAAAATAAAGATGGTGAAATAACACAGCTTATTTGAACATCAAACTATCCTCTATAAAAATGTCAGCCTAACTGGATTACTTCCATCAATGCTGCAAAAATAGAATCAGCAAATGAGAACTTTGATGCTGGCAGATGAAAACAATTTTGGGGGTATTTTATTCATATGCTTTATGAGGCTAATAAAACTCTTGATGTAATTGTGGCTTGACATTATCTTATTTTTATTTATAGTCTTCCCAAGGAAGTGGTGTAAATTGCATTCTTTAAAACGGCACTGAACATGTTTTAAGTACCCAAAATGTCATAGGGAGTGAAATACGATTTCTCAAAATATGAATAAGACTCTAGCTACACACTGAAGACTCACGAATCCAGATGGATGAAGACCTAACTCTAAGCTCAATTAGTCCAAACATAATACATTCTGTAGGAATCCAGCTTTGTATGATGTGAGAGGTATTGAGGATGTCATTTATTAATTAATTTATTTTTGTTTCAAATCAAGTGTGGTTGCAGAAATAAAATCATAGCATTATTCTTAGAAAAAATATATATATAAAGCAATTGGAATAAAGAAAAACAATGGACAACTATAAACCAGAGACATTTTACGGGGGTGGAAAAGGGAATAGGATCAAAACTGGGGTGGGATGGAAGAGTGCATGGGACTATAGTGATGGCACATGGGTGAACTGGTGGTGTGAAATCCATGGCGAATACAACCTAGATAAAAAAAATTGTACAGAATGAAGAATGATGTATAAAATAAATAAAACGAAAATATTAAAAAGAAAATGCAAAAAAGGAAATAGAAAATAATACAAATCTTTGTGACATGACTACTGGGAAGCAGTATAGTGGCTGAGCATGAGTTCTGGATTCAAACAGAACAAATACAAGCATGACTTTTACATGTGTGAGTATTAACTGTGTGGTCCTGGGTCACCAACTAACCTTGATTCATGAGCTTTCTTAGCTGGGCAATGAGGATAATAATATTTTGTGTGGGATACAAGGTTACCATAAACAAATGAAACAATCCATGAAAGCAGCTATGCACAATGCCTAGTAATTTTTGATAAATATTAGAATTTTTGTAAAGAGGAAATCAGCATGCATTTTCAAACAACAGATTCTGAATACCTCACTAATGATAACAGAGAGGCAGTTGGGGATATGTGGTACCCAAGCAGCTGTAACTGCAGACATTAATTAAAAAAACATGTTCTTAGTTTTACTGACTAAAAAGCAATCCATGGAAATATATGTAAACATTCTTGCATTCAAGTCTCAATTTGTTTGACTTGTCCACTGTTATTCATATGGGACTCAATGTTTAGCAGACCTTTGATGAGATGAGGTAAATATCAATTTCTAAATGCTATTTTCTCCATAGGCTACTAAAATTGATTGCATTTTGATGAATGCATTTTAAATGGAAGAGGTTAAAATTGAATATCTGCTCATCACCAGAATATATGAGGGACATTATGGAAAATTCCTATGGATTTCTTGATAAGCCAGGAGAAAAACTGATGCAACAAGAAGAAAACAATTATATAACTGACATCAAGCTCCAGGAGCTCCCTACTAGAATAATCTGGTTTGGGATTGGAGTTATGTGATCCAAATTCAAAGTACAGAGAAAACAGAAAGAAATATGTATCTTAGTGTTGGAACTGATTTTATAAACCAAGTCTATCTTTACCTGCATACATTACTACATAGGTAGTTTAGCAGCAGCAACACAAATATTTCAAAAGCAGATGTGAGTACAATCTTTGGAATAAAAGACAGATGCAAAGGGTCATGATTCCATGAATTTTACCTTTTGCATATACAAAATCTAAAATTAAAGTTGGGGAAATTGGTGGCAGGGATCCTTGTAAATTCACTTTTGCCAATACAAAGTCACATTAAACACTAGTAGTCTCCATTTCAACATTTACAAAAGTCTTCCAGTGAAAAATTTCCTCAGTTAGTCATTATATTTACATAGTGACTGGAAAATGTATGTTTAGAATTACCAACTCTAAGTGAATGATTAAAAAATAATTTAATGAGAGGTTAAATTGAACTTACTGCAAAAACATGGCTAAGATGGGAAATTCAAAAACAAAAGTGAAAATCATTTAAATACCTTTCAAAACTGTAGAGTCTTACTCATTAATTCTAGAAAGAATAAAAGTCTTGGCCTGAATGATTTATATTGTTTGTAAAGCCAACTCTTATTTAGAGTACCTTTCATTTTGTGTATCTGCAGTGAGTTGGTGTAAGAATATTAACTTGAATGGCCCATCAACAAGAGCTGACCTTTGCTTGCCCAGGCTAAATGGTGTGGGAGTGCTGAATTGGCAACATTCTCTATTCTCATCTTCCTCTTGGACACTGGCAAGAATGGTAGCTGGGGTTAGCAGTTCAGTCTGTTGCTGTGAAGCTGGATTTTTCTTCTGTGAGGCTAATTGAAACTGCAACATTGGCCTCATTATCATCTTGTAAAACTCATCTGAACTAACTAGTTCAGACAGCCATGGTTTTATTCTAAAATAAAAGGCTTGATGATTCAAAGAATTATGGACTAAGAGCTCAAGTCATTTTCTAAGTACCAAGAAATAAACAATTAAAACATGGGACATAATTCATTCACATATACCAATATGGCTATCAAATTGTCCCTCTGCGTAGGCTACGTAGGGAGGGATGAGCCAAAGAGGGCTTGAGATGTTTTACTTAAGTGATCATACTTACAATGATCATGTTAAATCACATGGCCAAGAAGAAAGCCCTACCTTGGAGTTTTTTCAAGTCCAATGAGAATTAACTATTGTGACACTAATTGGATTGCTCTAGGTTCAACCTAGATATTACAAAAAAATATATTAAATAAAAGTGAAAAAAAATGTACTATGTTGGATGCTCTCTGACTTTTTTGATATAAATAAATAATTCTCAATGGGCACAATTTTGTCCTGAAAGGACATTTGGCAGTATCTGGAGATATTTTTTGTTTGTTGCAAGTGGAGAGAGGGAGATGGTATGTACTGGGCAATAGGAACCAGCTAAACATCCTTAAGTGAAAAGGACACAACAGATTTAGTTAACACAAAATGTCGAAATGCCAGGGTGGAGAAACACTGATCTAAACAGACGTATCTAAATTCATGGATCTTGGATCTGAAGGGAAATATAGCAGCATGCTGAAGAATACTTTCTGGTCCAATAGTTTAAAAGTTTTAAGTACATTTCCAAACATACTATGTCATCTAGCAATGAGTGTTGGGATAGAATAGAAACAGGAGAGGGGAACATTTTTACATATAGAGTACTTAATCATAATGATCCCTCTAAGCAATTAGAACTATTTTTTACAAAATACAAGATAATATCAATATAAATTACTGTCAAGACTGTATATATGCTATCTAATGTGCTTGTTTAAAATAACAGGATTGTTTTTCAGGAAAAGATTTCTCTGGAGACAAATGGCAACTTTGTGATCTGATTTGACTAAATATTAAAATATATATAAAGTTTTTAAAATAATCTCTCATATTAGTCAAAAATAGATGAATGGAATAGAGATTGTTCCAAACAGACTCCAGTTTATACGAAAACCATAAAAAGTAATAAACTGCAATACAGTATATACAAATGGGTTACTCAGTAAAAATTAATTTGAGATAATTGTTTAGTAGTTAAGAAGTTTGGAAAAACTTAGTTATAATACTGACTTTTCTCCGAATATCAAAATAAAAGTACAGGTGGACAAAATTGTAACCAGAAAAACATAGCTAAGAGAAAATTAGATGAATACATATCTTCTCTCTGAAATGGGACATTTTCTCAAATCCTTCTACAAGGAGAAATATAAGGACAAACTCAATAGTATGTCTTTATGTAACATGATTTTACACTTCTGTTTACCAGTATCTCTAATAATAAAAGCTTATGTAAACTCAAAAGCAAACCACAACTTTAGAAAAACATTCACAATCCAAATATTAAAATGGTACTATTTTTTTTTTACTACATAGCATTCATATAATTTTTTTTAAAAAGGATTATTCTACCAATAATTATGCACAGGACACAAACTGTTTTGAAAAACTCCAATTAAAACATGGGAAATTATTTCATTTTATCAGAAATAAAAATTAAAAGAAGAAACCATTTTCTACTTATAATATTGCCAAAAAATGCTTCATTTAAGTAAGAAGTGGTACCTACATAAATTATTTTGAGTATAGTGATAGTTTCCAGGTATACATGCATGTCAAAAAATTATTAAATTGTATACTTTACAGAGGTGCAGCCCATTTTATGTCGATTATACTTCAATAAAATTTTTTAAATAAGCTTAATTTCATATGGGCCTCAGCTTACTCTCTATAAAATGGAACAATAATAGATCTTGTCTATTAGAGTAGTGTTCTGAGGATCAAACTGGGACAATATTTGCCAAGCACTCTTCAGAGTATGATACACAAAATCCTAGCAATATTTTTGCAAGTTGTTAATAAAACATTTCATAATGGATAAGATCCCAATATTTAAAACGTTTTTTAAAATATTCAAAATTATTTTTTAAACTATTTGGATTGTGAATATTATTTTTATCCAATAAAAAAAGTTAATAATAACAACAACAATAATCCTTTAACAAAACAAAGTTCCGCTAAATAAATCAAATGGCATGAGTCATATCTGTTTCTGCATACTTTTACACTCTGGCACCCCTGTAACCTTCTAAATGATTAGAGCAATTATAGCAGGTAACCTCTGAGCTCATGGTGTACACCTGGCTGGGCACAAATTCAAAGGTGATTGTAAGGAAGGGAAGAACCTAGTTAGTTCTGAAGTGGATTCTACCCTTCATTTAAGAGAGTGATAGCTGGAAGACATAGTTGGGGACTGAAGAAGAGTAGAAGATTTTAGGCCGCAACCCTACCAGGAAGCAACTGGAGAAAGTCACTCCTTTTTGGGTGGAAACCACCACCCCAAACCAGTAATGCTACCAGTTTTTGCCAACAACCTTTCTCATTTCAATGATTTTGGTAGCATCTTAATAACAGTCCTTCCTCCTTCCAATCACAATCCTCCTTTCCATGTTGTGGTCCGGATACATATAGATAACACATGCATTTGTCCCTCGTCTGTTTAAAATCCACAACTACTCTTAACCTCTTAGATGAGATCTGCATTCTGAACAGCCTGCTTGACCCTGTGTTCAGCCTTATCTATGCCACTCTCCCTCCTTCTCTTTATGCTATTGCCCCACTGGCTTCTCAGTACTCCAAGTTCCTTTGATCTCTCTCAGTAATGTCATTTCTTCTTTGCTCCAAACTATTAAATTACCTCTCATCCCCACCAACCACTTCTAACATACTTATTTCCTTTTCCTTTTCTATTAAATTACCTCTCATCCCTAACAACCACTTCTAACATATTTATTTCCTTTTCCTTTTAAGGCTCAGCTAAATATGGAGATCTTGCCTGCCATCTCTCTGCTATACAACCAATAATACTTCCTGCTAAAATTCAGTTCAATGGGTCTTCCTTGCTGGTGATCAATCTGAGAAAACTGTGCCTATTGATAGTAGCAGTATCACCTGGTTAGTTATAGGATAGATTGTTCCAGATTTCCTGACAAAAGTATCCTGGTAAAGGAATAAGAACATTGAATCACTAGGATACCCACCTGCCTGTGGAAAATTATTTCCTTCTGGTGTAATAATAAATATTTATCAAATGGACCTAAATGACCTATGAGGTATCCTTTAGATATAAAATGCATTTGGGTGAGATTAAGGTCATGTCCCAATGAGTTAGAGCAAATTGGTGCCCCCTAGTGTTTTGATTGCAATCAGCAAATAATAACTTCCTAGTATAGAAAAGAGCAACATGTCACTTATTATTGAGAAGTCAAAATGTTAAAAGGGTGGGTTTCTGCTATTAGATCATCATAAAATTTAGTTCTAGCTACAAATATTGTAACCCTTGGATCACATCATTCTCCTGCAGACAGCAGTCAATAGGAAACCCTAAAAGAATGTGTGACCCTAGTTTGGGTCTTGAATTGACCAAACATTGACTTAGAAAAGAGTAAACTGGGATGAAAAATGTAGGAAAGAATATTTGGGGGCATCTCTGGTCCAATCCAGAAAGATCACCGGCAGCTTTTTAAGTCAACTTCGGTTATCTATGACTTTCCCCATTGTGTACCCTGAGTGACTTCAACTAGATGAATGACTTGAGATCCCACTTGTTCTGGATCCCTATGATACTCATGCAATTACAGGCACATCTCTAATCATAAAGAGTAATAAGACATTGGATAATCAAATGGAAACACCAAATTCCAGTTCTACCCTGAAAGAGCAAGGGTGCCATAACAAGTGATTATAACAATAGAAAGGGGGCTGAAAAAAAATTCAAGGAGAATGTCGCATAAATGAAGGAAAATACGCAGCCATGAAAATGCATCTTTATGAAGAGACAAACCTGTGTTTCTAACAACAAAAAGTAAATCCTCTATTTTGATTCAGGTAACAGTAAGAAATCACTCCCAGCGTATGTATGTCAAGTTTACTTTGACAAGGTCAATTCAATAGGAATCTCAGGCTGACTGGTGAGAATTTATTTGGTACCCTTCCTCTCTCTTTTCTGACATGCTAAATGAACAGACATATTTATGTCTTAAAAGCTCTACAACACAAACAAGGGAAAGTAGAGTGAATAATTCTGTAATAATTTAGACCAAGAAAAAGTTAAACAAATACAACCTTTTCCGTGGTCATCTAGACAAAAACAAATTACATGCCACTAAAATAAGTACACAAACAAAAAACACTCCTGCTTCAGGATACGCTTTGATGTTCCTAGAGAACTCAGTTTTGAATTTTGTCTTTGAGGATACCTAATCATGTAGCAGCCATATAATCTGCAATACTAAATTATTTCTCAAAGGGGGCAAATATGGAACAGTCAGCCCTTAAGTTATATTCTCTAAAAAATGCATTATGTTTGAAGGAAAGTAAGTAAAACCAAACATTTCCATGAGTTTAGTATTATCAACGACCTTTATAAATGGCATTAAGGTAGAATAAGTGATTTGCTGTGTAATTGTGTTAGCTAATAAGCATGTCTAAAATGAAATGGTATTCACTGAAAGTCATCACTAAAAGGCTGAAATTAAAGTGTCCGAGAGCAAAGTATTGTCTACAACATTGTTGGGGGGGGGGGAGTCTCCATGAGTCTTTAAAATTTCTGGGCATTCATGAGCAGAGACACTGACTGTCTTTGTTCTAGACTAGATATTCAGGGATGTTCTATATTCAACAGATTAGGAAGATACAGTGACTTGCTGCATCAAAGGTCAGGCATGCTTATCAGGCATGCTTATCATTAAAAATGATTTGTTTTTTTGTTTTGTTTTGTTTGTACTGCAACTCACTGCTTGCTCAGGTGTCACCTGGATACCTTTGTATCACCTTGGAGTTTCGGGAGTCAGAGAACAGGCATGAGAAAATTCTGTTATTCTAGCTACTGCTAGCACTGTGAATATTAAATTCAAGTTACATAAGTTCTTTATGTATTTTATGGACTCATTAATTATATATATAATTTTGTGCTTAAGCAAGTAACTGTAAGAAGACATTCCACTGGTATAAAAAAGAAAGGACAGAATGTCATTGCCATGACATATTGTCCATATGTAGCCTCTGATTCTGGAACTCCATCTAAAAAACAACACTTAAGTTTTTGAGTCTTGACTTTAAAAGATGCTTGAAGATAAAGAACTTATGGGATGATTTCCCATCACTATGTTGATAGCAGTTTGCAAAGTGTGTCACTAGGAATTTAACTATTTCCCCTCCATCAGCGAGCCACAGTAAACTAAAATCCTTAAGGCCTGGCTGGCAAATTCCATGAGTATTAAATCAACCACTGTCCACATACATGCATGAACAATAGAGTGGGAAAATCACCTTGTTCTTGTTTACCCTATAGTTGTGTCTACGCAAGTGAAGACACTCTGAGACATGGCTTCCTAACTTGGGACCTGTCTTGAAAACTTGTATTCATTCATCCCTTAAAGTCTGACTCAAAGATATTCTCATCATTAAAACTCCCTCAGCTCCTATCACCGGAGACATTTAGCTGGCTCTTTCTCTATGTTCTTATTGTCTCTGTCCCATGTCCATGAGCTTGGAAGCCACTAGAGGGCAAGCACCATGGACCGACTCATAAAGATAGACCTACACTCAACCTATTTATGTTCCATCACGTAACTGATTAATTATGATGTATTAGATACAATATAACTATGCATCTAACTTGAAACAAAGTCTTCTTAGGAAGCATCTCTAGATGCCAACCTCATTCCGAGGCTGGTGATACTAGCAATAGGCCCTTTTTTTTTTTTTTTTATAATGTATGAACAATTGAGCCTCAATGAAATTAACACAAGCCTTCCAAGGAAAATGATAACACATTAAAATAATATTGATTAGCTATACTTCAAAAGAGAAAGTCATTTTAGCTTTGGTTCTTCTCCAACAGATGCCATTGAGGGCTTGTAGCATGCCAGCACTTATTTGTTTACTTTGCAGCTCTTATCACCACTTGTGCCACTGGTTGTGTTGGTGCGATTATCCAGTTTCACAAATGAGGAAACAATGATATAGAGGAATGTAGTAACTTACCTTTAAGCACAGAACTGGGTAAGTGGTGGATTTAGACTCAAGTTGCCTAGTCCAAAGTCCATGTCTTTTCAATAATACTGCTCCTCTCCCATGTGACTGAGATGAAGTACTTTTTCTAAAGACCTCCTAAACATTTATCCTATTTTCCCCCTTTATTTCCAAATTTCACCCTTATCACCTAATTATATCCCAGAGCTTGCCATTGCTTAGAGTTTACTTTTCCACTTTTACTGTGGTCTCTTGAAACTGTTTCCCTTTCACAGTTTACATATTTACATGTGCAGACACACACAGAGACACCCACACTCAAGTATGAAATGAAAAAAAAAAATGAAGTGTTTCTGTAATGTTAGTTGTTGAGTAATCTACAAGACTTTTGCTAAGAATTTTTCTTTGGCCTTATGTTTTATTTCTCAATTTCTACTGAATTCCAGCATCATTTTCAAAGTAGCTACTTAATTAAAAATATGATGCTGTATGGAATCAACCCAAATCCCCAAAGTAAACAACTGGATTAAAAAGATGTGGTACATATACATAATGGAATATTACTCAGCAATCAAAAAAGATAAAGATAAATTCATACCTTTTGCAGCAACATGGAAGGAGCTAGAAGGGATCATGCTTAGTGAAATAAGCCAGAAATACTGGATGGTTTCACTCATAGCAGGAGCATAAAGGACTGGGGTGGGAGTGGAAAATAATAATGAACAACTATATACAAGAGGCATTTTATGGGGGTGGAGTGGGGAATGGAATAAAAAATGGGGGTGGGGGAGTGCACAGGACTATAGTGATGGCACACGGGTGATTTGGTGATGGGAAGTCCATGGGGATTACAACTGAGATGTAAAAAATAAATTTGTATATCAATATACAAATTGATATAAAAATAAACTATAATAATAAGAAAAGAATAAAATAAAATAAAAATAAAAAATATGATGCTCTAAATGAAAATAACAGTTTCAAAAATATAATTTTTCTCACTCAATCTTATAAGACAATGATTATCCTACTTCAAAGCACGCATGCACATCCCACAATCATTGAAGATATTTGCAAAAATATGTGCTAAGATTTTGAATTAGTAAATCTAGGATGAACTCCAAGAAACTGTATTTTAAGCAAGCTTAATAGGTGATTTTGATGCAAGTATTTCATGATTCTCATTGAGAATTCCTGTTTTTCACTTATGTAGGGCAACATATTAAATTTTATAGCATCTTCTTAGCTGACTTCTGGGACTATATTTTTCTCATATTTACAACAAAGTTAATATTGAGAAATGGCTTCAGTCATCCAAAGGTATTTCTAGAAAGTCTGTGTTGAGCTAAGGATAGCAAATACCTTATCAAAGGGCTATACAACCCATTGATCATCCCCTATATATTCAGTGCTCATGACAGACATCATTTATCAGTCATGGCATTCTTATCAGCCTAGAACAACCCTAGAACAATAGCTGGGACATGACCTTGGGTGCTTGCCAAAGGGCTTTAAAATAGACAGAATGCAAAAGTTAAGTCAGAACTGAGGATTTCCTGGCAAATTTAAAACTGCTCCCTTCTTCCTTCTGAACATATTCCCTCCAACATCTCTCCCAGCTTGGTTGCAGGCTCCCTGCATCTCAGGTAAGCAATCTGGCTACTGGAGACAGACAGAGCCAAAGGCTCAGACAAGGTGTGGAAGCCAGCCCTCTCAAGGAAATGGCTATGTACTGGGATAGAGGAGTCATTCCTCTCTTCTTTTTCCTTTCCCCCCCTCTCACTTAAGAACTTCCCTCTGAATGGAAAGCCAATTTAGGCTTCCTGCCCTGGGTGTAAACAAATTCTATTTAGAATTCTGATTGTGGTAATACTTTTAAAGCTATAATTGTAAGATCCTACCCTTTTAATTCATCATTAAGAGAAATCAAATGATACCTTAGCGGAGGTTATTTAAAATCAAAAGTAGAATTTAGTTCTCTGAACATCTAATATATTACCATTTATAGAATTAAGAACCTTGTATGAAATATACTTACAAAAAAAAAAAAACAAACCAAAATGCATCACACTTTGCCCAGTAATTCTGATATTATATCTTGATCACATTTGTACATTAGAGCTTTTATCTTTGAGAACCTTTCATTAGGTCAGATTCAACCAGGATTAATTTAATATGTGTTCAGACAGCAATGCTACATTATTGCAAGCTTTAATAATAATTTAATCTATTTCTGCAGATAAAGAAAAGCACCTCATAATTATATACTCCTATGGAGTAGGTGTTTCCTTATCTTGAACATGGAGCAGCCTGGAGGAGTTAAATGAGAAAGGGCATTGAAGTCAGACACACCTGACCTTAAATCTCAGCTCCACCTCTTTCCAGCTGTATGACTTTATGCAAATTACTTAACCTTCTGATAATATTTCCTTATCTATAAAATGTTGAACTTATTTACCTCATAGAGTTGTTCTGGAGGTGAATTTAATTAATAGGTAGGTATAGACATGAAAACCTGCCTGGCATTTTATAGGTTCAGCAAATGATAGCTGCCTCTTCTCTTTCCCTTTGCTTCACACATGTACCTTGTAGAAATAAAGTGACAAGTTCTACATTCTTCCTCTGACCTGATTGTCTCCCAAGATTGAGTACACTTGCACAGTAAAAAATGCAACTGAGGGACCCCTTGTTCAAAAGTCAGTAGGAATTTTAAGGTGGAGCAAACAGAAAGGTAAAATGAGAGTGGAGTCCATCTGAGTAGTGGGGTCTTGTGGGTCCTTTGAGGCCAGCATAGGCTGTGATACTAAATGTGATAAGCTTTCTTGAATATCCTCTTGGACCTTGGCTATCAGTGCCTAGATTCATGGTGAGTGTGGAAAATAACAGCACTGGCTCAGCAGATCACTGGATTCAAATTCTAGTTCCACCATGATATGGCCACTCTTCTCAATTTCCTCCCAGGATACATCCTTTGTTTTCTGATTACTTTATGACAAAATGGGAGCTAAGAGAGGGATGTATAAAAATTCTCCTTCTTTAAGCTGCTGCAAGAACTGTCATCTCTCTGACTTCCACTGAACTTGCTTTGAGGACACCATTATACTGATGGGTCATACTTTAATGACCCATGAGCCTCACATAAGTCTCAAGCTCCTTGAGAACCTAATAGTGAAGAGATGAGGAAAGACTGTCTCCAAAGACACTCACCATCTAATTTTTCTTTGCTTACATATACACACCACTCTTCTGTGCATAAGGTAGGTATTTCTGATCAGATTTAAATCTAGGGAGCTGTATAACTTGCTTTAACCAATAGTGGAAAAAGTGATGCTTGGGATCCTGGAACTTCTCACTCCAAGTTCCTGTTTCTTTCTTCTTGAAAGCCAGCTTCCAAGTAAGAAAAGTGACTACCTTCAAGCCACCACCCCAAGTGTCCAACGTAGCTATAGAGTGATGCCACAAGAAAAGCACCAAGTCATCCAATAATTGAGTGGGAGCTTCAATAGCCCAGCCAAGTCACAGCTAAATAAGGCTGAATGAATGAACCTCAATGGACATTAAGCAGTATTGTCAATCTTACCTGATATCCTAGCCCAAGAAATTGCGATAAACTTTAAGTCATTGGTATGTGGAGTCACTAAAATTGTGGGCTATTTGTTCTATAACAATGCATGATTGAAATAGCTGGGAAAGAGTGACCTGCAGAAGGAAGAACACATATGAAGTAAAGAATAAGAGGACTGTGGAAAATAATCCTACTCTGCTACCAGTTTCACCTGGTTCCCACTGCCCCAACTTTGGGATTATTTTTAAGGACCTCACTCATTATTTCCATAGGCAAATAAATTGCTTTCACGCATAACAGTTTCACCAAATTACTAAAAAAAAAATTTTGATGTTATTCTTGGGATCAATCCCTAGATGTAGTTTGCTAGATCAAAGTGTCTGCACTTTTAAAGGTTACTGATATACAGTGATATATTATCCTTTTAAATAATTATACCCTTACCAGTGAATGATAGTAAATTTCCTTGCACCATATATTACCATTTCTTTTAATTGTTTGATTTTAATACTAGGAAGGATTCACAGTATTCTTTTTTAATAAGATTAAACATTTTTTCATTAAAAAATTATAGTCCTTTGTAATTATTCTCATTCTTTGTCTATTAAAAAAAGTAAGTTTTTATCTTCTCCAATTTGTTATAAAAGCTTTTTTATATATTAATGATTACTTTCATCATCATTTAGAGGCAAGAAAAGTATAGCAAAAACTCAATGAGCAGCATAAGAATGAATTGATCTCAGTATCTTGCTAATAAAAAATAGACAATAGATAATTTGGTTGGGTTACATAATTATGAATTTGTAGAGAATCATTACATTTTCCTAGGAAGGTGCTACACTAAACAAACCTAACCCTTTTCGAATAATGGAAGGTCTTATGGTGACTCAGAGTGATTATTCTGAATTTTTCATTTGCACAAAGAATGGGATTTAGACAGTCTGAGTTCAGCTCCACAGGCCATCAGTTACGAGAACAAGGGGAGCAATTGAACTTCTTAGCGCTTAGATTCCTCATCCTTAGAACACAAATCATGAAAATGTACTTGATTTTACATGGTTACCATAAGAAACTGATCCATATGATTAAATACACAGAATTTCAGAGCCTGACTACCTGGAGTCCAATCTTCATGCTACCATTTTATCATTTATAGCCATGGCATTTGGACAAGTTTTTAATCTCCTTGGGTTTTGGTATCTATATCTGTAAAATGAGGATAATAATAAAAATAGGATTGTTAATAAAACTTACCTATTTGAGTATTTATAAGGAATAAGTATAAAGTATACATATTGTATGTATGTATGTATGTATGTATGTATGCACACACCTATATGCACATATAATTTAGAATAGGAGTTAGTAAGCATTATGTACTAATTAAGCAATCATTATGATTAAATAAAAGAGCTTATATACTACGTGTTCTCTTAACCAGGGCCCCACACAAATGTCTCTAACCGCTACAGAGGCCATTGTGGTCTTGGGAGGAGGACAGAGTTGAGCTAAATCTCTACTGACCCCAGAATGTCCTCTGGAAATGAGTTTCTAAATAAGCTTCTTCTTCTTCTTCTTTTTGGTGATTCACCTCTTTCTACCTTTCTACTAAATGTTGCATGCAGGAAAACCAACCTAAGTTTTGTTAGCTGGATTTTGACTGTCAAAGCTAACCCTGTGAGGTGATCATTTTTTTTTCACCTAGGAACTCACCTCGGCAGACAGTCAAACTATAAAAGCATTGTACCAGGTGCTAAAAGATAGGTCTGTGCCAGGTTTCCTCCCACAAAGCAGAACATTGCATTGATTTTTAGATTCATTGTCTATAGTCGGGTTAACTAAATTCTGTGTTCTCTGATTTATGCTCTGAACCAGCGAACAGGGAATTTTTTTTCTGTCTGAACACTTAATATGAATCATAACTAATACAGAAGGTGATTAAAAGAAACTCTCCCCATTTTGGTCATTTTATCAGATAATACTCCCACTTTTGTCTCCATGATTTACACTGTGTAAAAGAAAATATACCCATATGGAATATGCTTGTGAATCAAAAACAAAGCCCATGCCCAAAATACAAATCAAAAACACTGCCTAGAACAACAGGCCTCAACTAATGAATTAAAATGATTGCTGGTTTCTTTAAAATATTAAGCCTGTCAATGCCTGCCAAAAACCCCTTGGCTAGCAGAGGGATTCCAACTGCATTGTTCAGCTAGAGATTGAAATCCTTCCATTCATCATTGACATGTGAGAGACAAGACAAGGTTTTTGACAAAAAGGGGATGAGGCGCCAGATGGTATCCATCTGTATCACCACTGATTGTACAATGAAGACCCACCTTCCCTAATCAGAAGGCTATGCGCTACATGTTAGATGAATAGCCTGTGTTTTTAAGGAAGCATAATCGCCCCTTCCCAACCATAGATGTATAAATATTAATGAACACAATCTGGTTCTAAGCAAATTTAGCATGAACTTTTAGCAACCCTCCCTTGACAACTTCCTCCCTTTTTAACTGAATTAAGCTTCTAAGTTCTGTGATTAAAAATAGCAAACCCTGCACTGAAGTTGGATCTGTGACTGAGGAAAACCTCTCTCTTTCAGCTAGTAACCAGTTAGCATAGTTCATAACATGGCATGCTTTTTATAACCAAAAAAGGGTTTCAATTTGAATGAATATTTAGCAAGTGTGACTACTGAAGCAGAATCAACACAAATAAATGGAAATTGATTATTACTCTATCTTTGAGGTCATGCTTATTTCCAAAAGGACTTGAGAAAATTTAGAGATTATTACACACACGAGAACAGGAGTCATTCAACAACTTAGTTTCTACAACATTCTGTACTATATCATGTACTGACCCCACAATTTTAACTTTCCTGCAAATTTTCGCAAATAATATTAAAACAGTTGTTCTTACTAAGGCTCAAGAGACACTATTAAATGTCTGAACTGGCATCACCTGCTTTATAATATCTCTAATCAAGAAGGCTTGCTTAGTCCTTTCCCTTCCTGACTCATCCCTAGAGGCTTTGATCAAAAATATCAGAAAGAAACTAAAATTTGAAAATTTCTATTAATTTATTTCTTTGCTTCTTTTCCTTTCAGTTCAAACAAGGATGATTTCCAGACTTGCTCTAGTTTATAATTTTTAATCTGTTCAGGCAGCTCATCTTCCAAGGCACATAGTCCTTATTTTCACCTCTGGTTTCCCTGTGTATCAAGTGGTCAGAATCTTAAAGTGAAAAATGTGAAATTAGTCCAAAGATAATATGAAAAAAATAAATGCACATTCTTAACTTCTGTCCCTCACATGACTGGAAGGAGTTAATCTTTTTTTTCACCCTCCCCCCCAATAAACAGCGCTCTCCTTCTGTCAGCAAACAAAATTTTATGAATACCTACCCTATGCCTGGTAGTGACTTAGGAACTACAAATCAATGGATAATACTGCTCTTTTTCCGTTAAAATGTTATTCAAGAACTATCCTTTGGATGTTCTTAAGACTGTTCTTTGCCATATGATAGCAGCATCACATACTTGTGGGTGTCTACAACTCTTGTGATGAACCAGCCTCTTAGCCCTTCATTGCCTTTTAGGAATAAGTTCTCCGTGAGATTAACTGCCGATGACATCAACAATATCGGTTGTCATTGAAGGTTCAGCTTCTCTGAAGGAGCTTCCTCTTACCTTTCCTAGGCCAACAACAGCATGATAAAATGTCAGAATAGCATGAGTAAAATTAGATTAAAGAATGAGCTAAGGCTTGACAAGAAAAGGCTAGGTGTGTCACAATACAGTTTTAGATTTGTTCAGGGCAAGAAGAACAGAAAGGGTTAACCCCAAGGCTAGTGCCAGATGGTGAAGTGTTAGCATATGAAAAAGAGGAATCAAAACAATTGCTGCTCCCTGTTGCTTTGTAATTTGAAAACATCATAGATTTGCTGACTGCAGAATTGAAGCTACTGGAGGGGAAGGTGGAATATAGGGTGCTAAAGACAGAGAG
>NW_004567134.1:3939920-3946702 GCF_000260355.1 Condylura cristata | reverse complement strand
AGAAAAATGGTTTTGATTTGAATGAAGTGAGAGAGAATCATCATCCCAACTGAATGATCATAGTGGAGGAAATATAAGCATGTTTCAAAACTAATATAAGTGAAAAAAATTTGTTCTTTCAGGTAAAACTGAAACAGCAAATGATAAAGCACTGCATTTTATAGAAAAACTTTACTACAAAGTTCAGGGTTGTGGGAGAGGGGACCTGGATGATAGCAGTTTAGAAGAGAAAAACTGAATCAATAGAAATAAGTGGTGGTAGATAGGAAAAAAATTATCATAGGATCTGAGAGAAAGAGCAATAGAACATACTCTTTGTCCCCTTAATGTCCACTATCTGTCGTTTTCCTGCTGTTAATGAACACTTTGTTATATACTGTGATGTGTTATGAAGAGACATCACTACAAATAAAAGATAACCCCATTAGCTTTGTGGTTGATATAATATGAAATCTATTGGAAAGTCCCTAAAGAACTGATTGACTTTGGGCTTAAGTGTATTATGGAAAGAAAGATACAGGATCATAGAAGAAGGCCGAAGAATGGAAAATAAAAAGAGGGGAAAGAATGAAAATATGAAGCATTAACACAAAAACTGATAAATTACATTTGAAATATAATACAAAGACTAAAAGTAGTCATGCATGAATGGAAATTTCATTTAGGAAGGCCTTGACATTGAAAAACAAAGGGAAAAGCATATATTCAACAAATTATACTAGTGCCATTATGTTTTATATGGGAAAATTAAAGTTGGATTCCTATCTCATGCCTTATAACATAAAAATTCATTCCAGATGATCTGTAGATTTAAATACAGAGAAAATTTTTTAAACCATTGGAAAATATGTAGGAGGGAAGTATAGGGAAGAAAGGATTTTTTAAATTAAAACAAAAAAAAAGCTAGCCATAAAAGAAGAAATTAATACATTCAATTACATTGGAACTAAGAACTTTTGTGCATGAAAAATGCTATAAAGTAAAATTATAAGTCATAAATAGGGAGACTTTTGGAATTTTGCAACACCCAAAATTTCTGCCCCTATGTCTACACACACAAACACACAAAGCCTATAGCTATTATGAATCAAGAGAAGCATGAAGAAGAAATGAATAAAAAAGAAGAATTAATCATATATAAAACATACAAAAAGTTCTTCAACTTCGTTAGAAATCAAGGCATTTTTTTTAGATTATAGAAAGTTATTTTAGGCAAAATTTAAAAGCCTGACATTACCAATTGTCAGGGATGTAGAGCAAAAAGAACTCTAACATACTGATGAAGGGAGCATCAACTGGTTTAACCACTTTGAAAAATAATTTTTTATTACTTAGTAAAGATTGAATTTATACTCTGACACACCAATTCCACTCTTAGAAAAACTCTTACTTGCAAGCAGTAAGAAGTATATGCAAGGAAAATTGTAGTAGAATTATTTTAATAGCACATAACTGGACATTTCTAAATAGGAAATACCTGAAAAACTTCATCTAGAGAATGCATGAGAATGTGTGAGAAATAGAGTGCTCACACAGTAGAATATAGAAAATGAATATAGTGACTAGAGTATAGAAAAAGAACAAATGTTGGCTTTTTATATTGTATGGATAAGTCTTATAAATACAACTGTGAGTGAGAAAGCATGTTCTAGGAAAGTATGTGTGGTATGCTACTATTTATAGCAGTAGAAGCAAAATTTTAAAATATATATCATTTAGGGAAACATAACACATACAATAAAACTAAAAAAGATTTAAGGATAAATGTAAAATTCATAATAGTGTAACTTAGTGAGGGGGGGTAGGAAACAAGATTAGGGAGGAACACAAAATACTAAAATTCACCTGTAGTAGTATAATGTTCCACTTCCTAAATTGTGTGTTCATTTCAGGAAGATTTACTTCATTTTTAAGTTTGATAGCCAACATATATAACATATAAGTCTATTTAGAAATAAAATAAAGGAATGAGAAGAGAAACAAAAAGAGGCAGGTTTCCTTAATCCCATCAAGGTTGACTGTGCAGCACTGACATGGATACAGATTAGAAGAAATGTTTTGCTTCTTTCCCTGGACCTCAACTCAATTGCCAGTGGAAATGGTCTGTCCAACTTTCCTTTAATTCCATATGAGTAAGGCAAGATTATAAATACTTTCTAACGTAGGAAGGAAAATGTCTCAATAATATTTAGATGTAACATCATGTCCAGCCCTTGGAGCCATATTTTATGTTGAAGCACTTGAGAAAGAAAAGTAATTCCAGGGTCAGTAAATGTAGAAATTGGGATAATGAAAATCCGTTTCACATGAATGGCTAACTGAATTTAAAATTGTGATACTGAATTAAGAAAAAAGGATTAGAAATGTGATAGCTGAGTTCAAAAAATTAAAAAGAAATGCTGTCCGATTAAAAAATTTTTAGCTTTATTCGGCATATAGATTGGCCACCCACCACCAATGGATAGAAATATATTGAGGCTGCTTTAAACTTTGAAAATTAAAATATCACCTAGCAGGATGACTAACTCTGGAGTGTAGTCTATTATAATGTACAAATTTCCTGGAGCTATTAAAGAATGTCATGCTTTAAAAAATAGGTTTAGAACCTACATTTTCCTTATCATGGATTATATTTTGTACTTCAGATCATAGGCTCAGCATATTTTTAAGTCTAAAATATTCTAATAATACTATGTCATAATTTACCTTGAGTTCAATTATACCATGAATGACTTCTTGGAAATAGCTATCTAACTTGATGGGGTTTCTTAATCTCTCTGATCCTTCATTTCCTCAGCTACACAATAGGGTTAATAACAGTACTGCTCCATGGGAGGTTGATAATTGTTCCCCAAATAGACCATGTATGAATCTCTGGGACTTTGTAGGATAAAATGTCTCCATCAATGTGATTAAGTTCAGAATTTTATCCTCAGTGATTTGTTGGAACCAGAATTCAATAAGAAAATTCCTTATAAGAGGGATGCAGGAGGAATCAGAGGCAGAGAAGCTTAGCTGATGATGGAAGCAGAGCATGGAATAGCAAAGAGCCATAAACCAAGTAGACAAAAGATCACTTCCTATAGAGTTTCTGAAAGAACCAGGTAGGCAGACCCCTTACGTTAATCCTGGGAAATTATTTTTTAATTCAAATCTCCAGAACTGTAAGATTACACATTTGTGTCTTTTAAAGACACTAAGCTTGCAATAATCAATTATAGTAGCCATACAAACTTAATATACCATGTTATGGGTTTTTGCAAGACCATTTAAATGGGAAAAATCAATAAAAACTTCTATTACTGTTATTCACTTAATGACCCAAAATAAAGACTCAATATCACAATAAACTGCATTAGTGTGTCTCCCACTTTTTTCCTCCCATGCTATTTTTATACTTTTGTGTATATTAATGAGATGGAGAAAGAATTCTGGAGTCAGGAGTTTACAGTTATCACTATGGTGGGGGTTCTGACAGGTGCTTGAATTCTCTAGGCCTCATTTTTTAGGTATAATTAGAAGTCAGATCCATTCAGCTCTAAAATTCAATGACGGTATGCTTTGATAGTCTATTATATGCTTTCTGAGTCCACTCTCTCGCCCTTTCTTCTGGTTTAACCTCTACCTAGTGTTGGAATTACCTAGTGCCAATTGCCCTAGGTTATCTTTGCTTTGGGCACTGATTAACCAGCAGGCCTAATTTCACATTTAAAAACAAAAAGTAAGCCCAAAAGAGTTGAGAAGTTCTTAGCTTAAATTTATCTTTTAAAAGGTAATCAATGTTTTACAAAGCAAAATAATCCTCCCTTTAAGAATCCATGTAGAGTTCCCCTGGGCTTCTCTGTCCTTAATTCACTGTTATCACTTTGAAGAACTGGGCTGGCTGGCCATCCTCACCCTGTGTTCAGGCTCTTATCCTGCTAAATAGAAGGGCATTTGACACACTTTCCTGGTTGCTAAAGGTGTAGATAATAGGACACAGGCATCAAAAATGACAAAAAATAGAACAGACACCAACATGCTACTGAGCATAATTCTTTTCTTACTTGTGCAGTGTCCAACTCACCAGGAAGAGAAAGTATGTGCACTAGCCTCACCATCTGTAAATTATTCTGCAAATACAATATTTGTTCTGTGTGGGCTTAGATGTCATTCTAGAACCACAGACAACTAGCAAATGCACAGAGGAAGAGTTACTTAAGCATGAGGAAATTCAGAAAATTTTACAAGGCATTCTAGTTCTTTCCCAGTTAGAGAAGTTGGGAAGAACAATTGGGGTGAAAGCATATGTGCAAAGGCATAAATAAATCATCCTCTAAAATCAGTGGGAAGTCAGTGTGTGTGTGGCATGTAGAAAGGGACAGATAACAGTAGGGAGAGGCTACGATCAGCTACTGTGGGGTCTTGGGTGCCATGTTGGGTATCCAACTTTTTATTTATTTTACAATTTTTATTAAAGTAACACTGTATTACATTGCATAAATTATAGGTGTGTATCATTATAAACCAACATTTGTAGTCACAACCTACAATGGTGGAGAGTTCAAATATGGAAGAGTCAGTTGTCATCAGAAATGGGACATGTTCAGATTCGGTTTTTTTTAGGAAATGAAAAATAGGAAGCTGGTGAGATATCCAGGAGGCTGCAGGAGTTTAGGCCTGGGACAGGGGTTGTGGGATGCAGGTAATGGTTAGATTGTACTGTCTCTTTTTGTGGAATTAGGGATAAAAGGCTTATAATGATCTGGAAATTTCCAGTTTGGTTAGGTGCATGGTGTTATTATTACTGGCCAAGTCCTCAAAAACAAGAATGGAAGGAGAGAGAACCACACTTGGGACTACAGATTTGAAACATTGAGCATTTGGTAGATGGACGGCAAAAAGAAAATCAGAACACTAGAGGATAGAACCACATTGGCAAAGTGAGACAAAGGAGACAGCAAATGCTTGGGCAGAGGGGCACCCCAAGAGATTAAAGTGAATGACCTCAGCGGCCCTCCCTAGTGTTGCAGCGGGTTAAAGCACAGCACTAAGAAGTAAAGCCACTTCAGCAAGAGTTCCATCCCCACCCTGGAGGTGACCTACATGGCGCAGCAGACCTCTCCTGATCCACCCACTGCTCCCCTCAGCAGTGTACTTCGGCAGTTGGCCTGTTCTTTTCCCCACTCTGTCGTTGGTGAATCCTCTCACCACCCCTGCACCTCTGGCCTGTAACCCAGTTCTGTATAAATAATTTTTTTTTTTTTTTTAAAGAGAATGACCCCAGAGAAAGAAAATGGAGAGTGGGAGGGTCGAGGGTGGGTGCTGGTTAGCTTCTGTCAAAGGCAGTAATGAGAGCAGAAATGGGTAGCACAGAGTCACACCGAAGGCCCCAGATTCCAGAGTATGCCCATGTGGGGATGAACATTTCTTCTTTCCTTAATTTGGTAATTCATAATACTTAGCAGATGCTTTGCACAAGACCCAAGCTTGGGGTGTTTGCAATGAGGAACCACGGGAATGAGGCTTTCCATATTCTTACCATGCCAGAAGGCAGAGCCCTGTCAAACCCCAACTCTTCAAAAACTTAAAAACTGAGTCAATTCCCAAAGTATCCAAAAAGTAAAACAGGAAACAGTGAGGACTGCAGACCAAGGAATGCCACTAAGGCAGCAGCCATGTGTACACGGCAGATGCTCTGCTGGCCTCCTCCTCAGCCCCTCCAAACTGTGTAGGAAGAATAGACGATTAGGTCTCAGTATAATTAATTCTCTTTCACAGAAGTAGAAATTAATTGCAGCCTAAGTGACTAGAGAAATCAAAGAACTCCATAAATGCATATACACACAATAATCATTAAATGTGCCTTTAGGAGCATGGGTGGGAGAAAGTATGGACTGGAGGAGAATAACAAATGACAGTTAGGTGCTGAGAAGGGGATTAGATAGACCCCACTGTGAGCCAGGAAGCAATAGAATCCCCATTTGAGGAAAAAGAAGAGAAAGAAATAATGTTGGAGTAATAATGTCAGTATATATCTGGGATAAGTACAGGGAACTGAGGTTTTCTCATAAGGAATATGCAAAGGAGCAAGTAAGAGCTACTGCTTTGCTAAGGGAAAAATAAGAACAGAAGATTGAATAATGATAGCAGGTTGATTCTCAGAGAAGAGACACCAGAGTGGTGAAGAGATCTAAGAACCATAGACCCGTCCATGTATCTCAGGCCTACAGGAGAGGACATAACAGTTTGTAAAGACATAGCCGTCAGCATCCCAAGCTGTGATCTATGACTCTCCAGAGGACAAGAGTCAGAACTCAAAAGTCAAGTCTATCTATATATTATATATAGAAACAAAATAGAAATGAACAAGTAAATGGACATTTTATATTTAATATAGTATATATAACTATGTTAGTCAAAATGTATTGTATATGTGTATCATTATAAACCAACATTTGTAGTCACAACCTACAATGGTGGAGAGTTCAAATATGGAAGAGTCAGCTGTCATCAGAAATGGGACATGTTCAGATTCGGTTTTTTTTAGGAAATGAAAAATAGGAAGCTGGTGAGATATCCAGGAGGCTGCAGGAGTTTAGGCCTGGGACAGGGGTTGTGGGATGCAGGTAATGGTTAGATTGTACTGTCTCTTTTTGTGGAATTAGGGATAAAAGGCTTATAATGATCTGGAAATTTCCAGTTTGGTTAGGTGCATGGTGTTATTATTACTGGCCAAGTCCTCAAAAACAAGAATGGAAGGAGAGAGAACCACACTTGGGACTACAGATTTGAAACATTGA
>NW_004567134.1:3930582-3939820 GCF_000260355.1 Condylura cristata | reverse complement strand
TCTGGTGAAGCCTCTCACCACCCCTGAGCCTCTAGCCTGTACCCCAGTTCTGTATGCATAAATAAATAAATCTTTAAAAAATAAATAAATAAAATAAATAAATCTAAAGAGTAAATTAGAATATTAATGACTGCAATTAGATTTGGCAAAAATATTAACAGTTCAAGTTACCAGGAAAGCTTTCCAGATCAGGGCCCTGAGCTTCATTTGAAGGCTGAAGTTCTATGCTTAGGATATCCATTATTTGCATGTTGGGGGTCCAGGAAGATCTGAGATATCTATCTCTGTTCAGCTTCTTCAATCTGCTCTGGGCAACTTAAGTATATGCCATAATGTGGAATGCTCACTGTATGATCCAAGAATCAACTAATTAATGCTAAGAACAGGTACATGTAGAATGTAAAATTTCCACTTTACAGATTCAGCTTGTGTAGTAAAATCCATCATAAAGTAGACAACCTAAGTCTCATTGCAAAGGGTTCTTTCTAAAGAGATTATCCAGTGTCTATATCAATTGAATACATAAGAACTAGGTCTTTTTCCCCAGTACACAGTAAAAGGAATAGAAGATATTTGCTATTTCTAATTTTATGCATGGTCTTACTACCTGCATGGTCCAAGCCAGAAAAAAGATAAAGGGAAGAGAGGAACACACTTTTGGGTGCAGAGCGCAAATGTCCTCATCAGGAAATGGCGTCACCCTCCTCTGTACTCTTACAGAACTCTGTAACTCCCATTCACCAATCTTCCCCTTCACTCATTTTCAATCATCTGTTATCTCAATTCTCCTGCAATTTTTCAAGTTCTTCATGAGCAGGACTGTTTCTTAATACAGTATGTGAATAATATCTCATGTAGGTCAAAGACGTTACACTTCCATAACAATCCCTCAGAGGTAGAATCTTACTTGCCTGTCAGTTAGATAGGACAAGCCTAATCTACACACTCCATACAGGAGGGACTTGAGATTTAAAAAGTTAAATAAATGGGGCCCTCCCTGGTGGCGCAGCGGGTTAAAGCACTGCACTGAGAAGCTAAAGCCACTTCATCATGAGTTCGATTCCCGCCTGCCCCGGAGGAGACCACATGGCGTGGCAGACCTCTCCTGACCGGCCCGCTGCTCCCCTCAGCAGTGTACTTCGTTGATCTGCCTGTTCTGCTCCCCACTCTGTCTCTGGTGAAGTCTCTCACTGCCCCTGAGTCTCTGGCCTGTACCCCAGTTCTGTATGTACAAATAAATAAATCTTTAAAAAAAAAAAGTTAAATAAATGATCAGACAGTCACATGGCTTTAATTCCAGAGTCAGGAACTAAGAACTTCAGCCTAAACTCCAAACTAGCCCCTTTCCCTGCACCAAAGTGGTGCTCCTCCTCTCAGCACATGTCACCTCCTACACTGGAGATCTGCCAGGTGCCTGCTATGAAAAACCTGTCAGGAGGAAAGAACAAAGAGGCAGAAATACAAAGAAGTTAAAAAGGGAAAGGGAGTTGGACACTAGCTGATCTTCATGTTTCTGTAATCTAACAAGTCCCCAGAACACTGTTGCTGGATATGTGAAAGATTCCAAAGATTCTACATATGTGTTTGCACACATTTTGTGTACTTTTGAGTAAAATGCTATTATGAGATTTACAGAATCACTGATGTTGGAATCATGGTGTTCTGGGGAGACATCTCTTCCAGTATTGCTGAGGAGGCCCTCAAACAGCTAGGAAGCCACACCCAGCTAGAGATACTCCTAGCAAAATCACCTTCTCTTCACCATGTCCCAGATTATAGATAGCAGTAATACCGTGGCCCAGTTATTGGCTCCATTGAGAGGGTAGATGAAAAGACAGAAACTCCTGTATGTAGAGGGAATGAGGTGATAAACCCACAGGAAAGACCAAGGCAGAATCTCAAACAAGGATCCCTATAAGCAAGGTCCGAGATGACTGTTCCAGTTAAATCAGGACCCTTAAAGGTAACAAATGAAGGAATATAAGAAGCTTGATTGGGTCAGGATAAGATAACAAAGACATTATATCAGAAGTTTGGTGGATATCAGAAGCTCCTATCAGAAGCTATGCAGTGTAAATTACTCCTCAGAGGTTGTCCTACACAGAGATGAGGGAACTGATCTGCTGTATGTATACATCAGCCAGTCATTGGCCAAGGGCTGGCCCCAGGTTGCAGGCTATAATCTACTAGGGATCTTTAGATGAGGCAGGTACTATCAGTCAAGGACTATTCTTCATGGGTGGGTGCTGATGTCAGAAGCTGGCAGCCAACACCCATGGCAGCTGAAGTAGCCCCATGAGGCAGATCTAGGTGGGGCACTCACAGCACCTGCCACCTGAGCTTCTCACACCTAGAGGCATCTGCATTCTGCAAAGGTGGCCTTATATGGGGGTGGATGTCTTACTGAGAACTTTGGTCAATCTGGAGAGCCAGTTCTCTGCTTGAGATCATGCAGTTATCACCTGCTTTATGAAACCGTGTATAAGTTTTGTTTTGTATACCTTTAAGAAAAAATTTAAACCTCTAACTATAGGAGTTGGTATCTTTGTGTCTTCACTATCTCTTAAGACAATGTATATGCCAAAGACTTTACAAACTTGCCTTTTCCTACTTGTATAGCTCAGGGAGAGCAGGCTCAATACATCCCAGAGGCAGCCCAGGCTAGCTTGCTATAAAGTACTTGTTAGTGACTACTTGTTAGTAATGTATTTCCCTGTAATTTCCATTTTCCAAAGTCATGGAAGATCTAACTTTCGATACCTTTTCTTCCACAGGCAAAATACACAGAACTTAGATCATCTACAGTATTGTATCAGATCTCAAATCTGCTCACCCATCTGGTCCCTGCCCAATGAAGAAATTCAAGTTTGCCCATTAGTCCCATTGAAGGAGATGCCAGAACTACCCAACCCTCTAGGAGTGGTATCACCCACATGGAGCAGAGGTGGAATATGTTGTTCTAGACATAACGATTTAATTAACACTAAAATTAACTTCATGATTCAAACAAACAAGCCCCACTATACAACCAACTTTAATTTAGGAACAATAAACTAAGTATTTTTGCTGTTCTGTCTTTCTCACCCATTCTTAATTTCATTCTTAATTTCTAGATTGACTTCCTTTTTACTTAACTATAGGAACTGGCACCTATTTAATTCATTCATTCATTCAATTTTATATGTTTTGTTAAAGTTAGGTCCTTGTTCCAATCTAAACAATCTTTTTGGATCCTAATTCTTGTTTTTTTTTTTTTTTGTCCTAATTCTATGTTCTGTTACTCAACTCAGCTCTTTCAGGCATTATGTCAAGCACCACTTTGATAAATATGCAAAGTACTTCCTCACTAAAATTATTTGTAAAATGCAATACCTTGATGAACTCAAAGCTCTTAAAGCCTGACACTAAAGATATCTCTTCAAAGATCTTTGCAGTTCTCCCACAGTTGATTCATGTTTGTTCCAAGATCCAGCCTAGTTCTGAAGTATATTCACTCCTTCAGGTATTGAATATTGAATCAAGAAGAATTAAAAATCATTAATTTATTAAATGTTTGTGTTGCATGCATTTAGTACAATAGAAAAATAGAACATGAACCTAATCATAGTTTTACTAATAAAAATAATCCTAAGAGAGACAAAGGCCAAATATAGAGTATGATTTCAGAGTATAAAAGAGTCACTTTCTTCCATGTAGAAGAGGATACAATTTGAGAAGCCTGAGGGATGATAATTGAACCCTGAATGGGGATACATGCAGTGCAATTGTACCAGAGAAAATGAGTGATCAGTGATAAGAGATGCAAGGAGAATACAACTTCTACTGACTAATTCCTTTATTGCTACAAAACAAATCACAAATTTAGTAACCTAAAAAGTCAAAACTTTTGATCTAACAGTTCCCATGGTCAATTCCATGGGTCAGATTGGCTCAGCCCTTTTCTGAGGATTTCATGAGAGTACAATTAAGGTATGCAAACTCAGTTAAGATTTGGGGTTCCCTTCCAAGCTCACTGGATGTTGGTGGATTTCAGTTCCTTGCTATAAAGAACCAAGGTCCACAATTTTCTGCTGGCTGCCAGCTAGAGCCTAAAACTCAGCTCCAAAAAGTGCCCACTATTCCCTGCCATGTGGGGCCTCTTTCCACAATATTGTACTGTGGTCTTTCAAGGTCAGCAGGAGAATGTCTTCCTTTGACTAAGATGGAATCTTAGGTAAAGCAGTCAAAAGAATAATAATTTCATAAGACTCATACGTCTGGGCCCTCCCTGATGGTGCAATGGGTTAGGACGCAGCACTGCAAGCTAGCTGCAGCCTCTTCAGTGCAGGTTTGATCCCCGGTCCTGGAGGTGATTCACATAGTGTGGCAGACCTCTCTTATTTTGCCTGCTGCTCCCCTCAGCAGTGTACTTCGTTGATCTGCCTGTTCTGCTCCCCACTCAGTCTCTGGTGAAGCCTCTCAACACCCCTGCACCTCTGGCTTTTATCCCAGTTCTGCATGTATAAATAAATAAATCTTAAAAAAAAAAAGATTCATAGGTCCTGTCCACAGTGAAGAGGTGATCACAGAAGATCACATGGTAGGGAACCCCTGGGGGCCATCTCAGAATTCCTCATGCCACATTGATTAAAATGGCAGATGCATAGTGAGGAATGGTAGGAGGAGAGGGCCTGGGGAGGCCCTTTGTGCCTTGCTACAGGTTTTATCTTTATATAGAAAGCCATGCATCTACATTGATGAATGCCTGTCCCTTGGGGGAAGTACAGCAATTGCTGCAAATAGTAGAGGTTAAGAAAGTATTCTAAGGAGCATAGTACTTCAAGAAAATGCCAAGGGAAACTAAGGCAAGCATCCAAAAATACACCTGAATCACTTCTTTCTAATTTATCACCTCATTTGCCTACATGATAATGGTGAGGAAGCAAACTACAACTTACCCAGCTGCCATTATGATTAGGTATGTCCTTCACATATCAGACAGAAAAACCAATTATTTTGTATCATTAGGAAAACCTGTCTGAACAGAAACAATACACTTAACAATACACTTACACAATAAAAAAATAAAACCAAACTCCATCCTATATTACTAGCTCCATGACTTTTTGGAATATATATAGCATAAGATATGTGAAGACTCTCACAGATGGATAAGCATATGAGAAAATGCTATTATTCCACCAATGAGGATATAGAGCAGCTTAACTGTAACTTGATGGTTTGTTGTTTTTTTTTTGTTGTTGTTTTTTTTAAAGATACCTGCTATATACTTTATTCAGAGTGCCTGGTACTGTTCTGCTAAATGTTTGAATACCCCTCCAAATCATTATTTTACTGTTCAATTTGTCTTCAAGTTTTCCACCCATACTATAGCCATATGCTGTACTTTGAAAATAACCAAAGTGTTTATTCTTCATTGTAATAATATAATATCTAAATGTTTAACTACAGGCCAGGCACCATATCCTCACTCTCAGTTGAAGAAACTATGCACAGAATGTTTGAGTAACTTACTGAAGATTACACTTGTTAGTCATAGAGCCAGATCAACTGGTTTGCAATATCTCACAGCTTTGGAATGAAATTAGCCATCAACTACTCCTAAAGAGTGGGCCTTTAAGGCCCTTAATTAATTATCACCTACTATCAGTAACTACTCCTGAGGTGGCAGAGTCAAAAGTATTTTAAAACTAAGGTTTAATCATATAAACCTGTTATAAAACAAAGCTGCTAAGGCAGTGAGATAAATAAGTCCAAGAGATAGCTCTTAAAAATAATTCAATGAACCTCAGAATTACACAATAAGCTAAAAAAAGAGAATTTTAGAAATTATAAGAGAATACTGTGTTCAGCCCCATGGTTATTATTTTCAAGATACTAATAAAAGGACAATATTTTGGTAGAATATGAATTATAACATTGACACATACTGAATAGACTTACTGATTAGAAAAATCAAACCACAACAAATAAAACTTTTAGTTTTAAAAGCATTATGTGTCTCAAAAATAAGTCATAGATAGATGAGGTGCTATTTGAGCACAGAAATAATCCATAGGTATAATTCAGAGGCACAGAAAATTCAACAGGACATCTCTTTACAATTTCAAGGAAAATATGATTCTCATAAGTCCCAAGTACAGAAAGAGATGAAACCTGAATGATTATGTGCCCATAATGTCAAAACTAACAAGACTGTATAAAAAACCCTAAAGCCCAAATCATTATAAAAGTTGATGTAGTAATCTGAATCAAATATTGAACACAGCAGTGAGTTAAGAAAACAGTTCATTATGACCAAACAGGCTTCACTCCAAGAATAAAAGATGATTAGATATCATGCAGTGGTTATGGAACACCGTTCTAGTAGATCAGAAGCAAAAAATAACACAATAATTAAAAAAGATGTAGTTCTTGGTGTGAAGTCTGGTATATTGCAAAGAACTCTCATTGGATACACACAATATCCTTACAAGGTATTGACATTTATATCCTCATATTGCTGCCTAAGAAAATTAAATAGGAAGGCAACAAATAATTTGTTTAATCTCATATAATTCTACATAGATGGGTGCTCTTTGAGCACAGGTATGTCTAGCCATGAGACATGCACTCTGGTTTCCATGTTATATTTATATTCTCCTTATAATGAGTTATTTTATAACATTCCAGTCCATTTTTGATTAGAAAACACTCTGAATATATTAGAAGTGCAATAAATTTATTAAAATATGGCTGGGAAGTCATATTATGGCTCTTAAAATCAGAAACAAGAATAGGATATTCTTGCGACACTGCTCTTGGAAATCTTGACCAGTGCTGGAAGAAACCATTCTGAAATAAGAGGCATCCTCTTTGAGGAGGTATATAATTATTATTTAAATGTAGTATGATTGTTTCCTAAGAAAACTCAGGTAAGTAGGTGGAAAATGGCCATTAACAAATATATAGCAGAAAATAGAAATGGCTTTCTAATAATAGTAACTAACTACCAGTGAGGAAACAATAGTAAAAAAAATCCCAATATAGGGCCCTCCCTGATGGTGCAGTGGATTAAAGCTCAGCACTGCAAACCTGGCCACAGATGCTTTGGTGAGAGTTCTATCCCTGTCCCAGAGGTGACCACATGGTGCAACAGACCTCTCTCATGTCTTGCCTGCCGCTCCCCTCAGCAGTGTACTTCGTCAGTCTGCCTATTCTGCTCTCCACTATGACACTGGTAAATCCTCTCACCGCCCCTGCATCTCTGGCCTGTACCCCAGTTCTGTATGTATAAATAAATAAAATCTTTTTTAAAATCCTGATATAATTAAATAAAAAGTATACAATACTTATAAATAACCTTTACAATAAGTAAAGCTTGCATGGTGTTAACAATTTTTCTTTCATATCAAATAAGACTTGAAAAAAATAAGAGAAACATTACTAAATGATTAAAAAGTTTTAAAGATGCAAACCCTCCAAAATAATTCATAGTTTGTACATAATTTTATGCAGAATACATCAGAATTTTTGAAATTTGAAAATCAATTCCAACAGTCATCTAAAAGAATACTTTTAAAAAATGCTTAGATGATAATTATTAAAGTACACCTATAATATAGAATAATGAAGGGGTTAGGACTTAACCATATCACATCTTAAATGTGTCATACAAATCATTTCACGTTATATAAAAATATAACAGAGTTCTGCCTCAATAGTCAACAGGAGGTTAAAGAAATAGAATGGAGTGCTCAGATATGAAAATGTATATATCAATTTAATTAAAGATAGACTTAATCACTATTCAATGAAGAAGAGCAAACTTACTAACTTTCTAAGGAAATGAAGTTTACTTTTGATATCCCACTAATTTCATGGCACTATCTTAGAGGGAAATGAGCAATGTGTCATATACTACCTCAGTTTCTAAAAGGTATTATCCAAGAAGCCATCTCCCATCACTTTTGGCTAATTCTGTTTCTGCTTCTGCTATGGTGGTCTCCTGCCACTCAACTCTGCCATCCTCCGCTTTTCTCCCACTCAAAGTCTGTCCACAATAAAACCACCCCAACACACAAAAAAGGTCTGCAGAGGGGTTAGCATCCTTGGAGATCAAGAGAATGAAACGCATTTGTCTCTGCATTTTGTTTTCACAGAAATGCATTTTGTCTCTTCTAAATTATCATTTCATAATACTACCCACTTTGGAAAGCTCTTTCCCCAACAAAAATCTATATTCTTGAAAATTCCTACACAACCTACTGCAATGACACAGAAGTCCTTTTCTCCTTCCACACCATAATTCACTGAGCTCTATTAAAGCCATTTAATTTCATTGCTCAACAATATTCTACAAATATTTATTAGATGCCCTTTAGGCTACAGGGAATTAAAATATGGGTGTGGATGAATGAATTATGCTTACCAGAGAATCCCACCTCTTAATCCTGGAGCCTGTGAATATTTCACATTACATGACAAAGGGACTTAACAGATGTGATTAAGGTGAGGCTCTGGAGTTGAATGAATTTGTTCTGCTTTATATAGGTAGGCCAAATATCATTATGTTAGGTGAAGAGACAGAAGAGTTGAAAGGGTTGCAGCAACAGAAGCATAAGCCTGAAAGATACAGGGTCATAAGCCAAGGGATTCAGCAGATTCTAAGATTGGAAAAGACATGAAAATGAATTCTCCCCTACAGTCTTCAGAAAGAATGAAACCTGAGCAACATATTTTGAACTTCTAATTTCCAAACTATAAGATAATAAATGTATGTCATCTTAGGCTGCTAAATTGACGGTGATATGTTACAGCAGCAATAACAGGAGAATACAGCAGGGTTCATGAAATCTAGAGCCTCTGTCTGTGTAATCTCACTGAACATTTATCACCATGAAAGCAGGAATTTCTTAAAGTGTATTACAATGAATAAAAGTCCTACAAGCTTTTTCCATGATTTTAAGAGTTGTCTCATCAAAGAAATGGACCCTCTTGGATATCCCCAATTCTTTAGCATATTAAAGACAGAGTAGTATTTTTGACTCTATGCTGGAATTTTCCCAATTTATTTCACGATAGAAAATTTTACATTTATTTACATCAGCACTGACAATAACACCTATTTATTGCTTTGTATACCTGCTATGTGTCATGCCCTACACTAAGCCCTGTGAATAAGGGGTTGAAGCCATTTTTTAAACTTATTTCAGTTTAAATTAACTATTAGTTCTCATGGAACTTGGAAATACTGGTG
>NW_004567134.1:3887614-3930421 GCF_000260355.1 Condylura cristata | reverse complement strand
GCAAGCTAGCCACAGCTGCTTCCAAGGGAGTTGGATTCACCCTTCCAGGTGACAGCCATGGCTCAGCCCACCTCTCCTAAACTGCCAGCTGCTCCCCTCAGCAGTGTACTTCGTCCATCTGCTTGTTCTGCTCCCCATTTTGTCTCTGGTGAAGCGTCTCACTGCCCATGCACCGCTGGCCTGCCTGTACCCCAGTTTTATATGCATAAATAAATAAATCTAAAAAAAAAGACATGTTTTGGAAAGTAAGGCATGAGAATTTTTTTATCCAGATAAATGTTGAGAGATTAAACTAATTGTTCCAGAATGTCTTGCCGATGGTTCCCTTGATTAGATCATCCAAAAGAGCTTCCTGAGGAGTGCGAGTTTTTAAGGCTTTGAAGGGATAGTGACACTTGCTGTAACCCAGAGCACACAGCTAGAGTCTCCTTCTTTACCAGTGTGACCCCTCCCTCTCATGCCATTCCCTTCTCTTTCTGGCCTCACTCAAAGTCTGAGGTCTTGATGGTTGTATTCATTTGATTTACAAGATAGCATAGTGGCCCAGCTGGATTACTTCAAGCAATTATATTATAGAATGTTAATTACACCCATAATTTCCCAAAAGAAACAAGTAATTCTTCAAACACTAAATTTTGGCTCAGATACAAATGGCTGATTCCATTGCACTCCTTTGCAAAGTATTTTTTGCAACTTTCCAATCAACTATAATCATGGGGAACACAATTATGTAATTATTGCCTCTACGATTTATCAGAAATTATAATTTTTAAATAAAGGTAGCAGAAAATATTTTAGGCACATAATATCTTAATTATCAAATCAGCAAGTATAGTCTCTACTTTCCCAAAACCAATGGAATTTCAAGAAGTAGGTATTAATTTTTTTTAATTCAATTAGGACAAAACTGAAGTATTTAATGACTATTACAAATTATAATGCATTACCACAAGAAAAACTCATCAACTCTTTTTATGTATTATTGAATATTCTTTTTATATACTATTGAATAGTTCAGACAATTCACTATTCTGTAGCAATTAACTACATTTAGCCATAAAAAAAAATCAACTTCTAAACTTTAAACAACTCAACAACCCAGAACTAAGTGAACCTGCAGTAAAACTAGGGAGAGAGCTTTCTCAGGCCACACCCTTCTTTGCAATTACGGGTAAGGTATGATCCCACAGGGAATGTATTTTGTTTTATCTTGTACTATTAAGACAGTAATTCTAAGTTCAATTACCAGCTGCCAGATTTCAGTAAAATAGCCATTATAACACAAGGCTAGCTCTACTTCTATTTATATATTGGATAATCTGTAACACTAAGACCCTGTTTTGGAACAAAGAATGGTTACTATCCTTAATATAAACTTAAAGTAGCACACAGTAAAATTCTAAAGACTTTGTTTAGAATTTGTCGGTGCTCAGTACTGCACTAATGGCAGGCAATGTGGAAAGAAGGATTTGTATTCTACTGGTCACCCAAATAGTATCGCAGGATTTTGAACAGTGAATAGATGATTACTTGCTTCTTGCTGACTTACACGGTAGCTGCAATTTTTAAGGAAAGAATTTTTATTGTTAAGAGTACTTAATTCAAGCCCTTCCTGGTGGCTCAATGGGTTAAAGTGCAGCACTGCAAGCTAGCCTCAGCACTTCAGTGAGGAGGTGATCCACATGGCATGCAGACAGGTCTCATCATCTCAGCTGTGTACTTTGTTGATCTGCCTGTTCTGCTCCCCATTCTTCTCTGGGGAATCCTCTCACCACCCTTACACCTCTGGCCTGTACCCCAGTTCTGTATGCATAAATAAACAAATCTTTAAAAAAAAAAAAAGGATATTCTTTTAAAAAACAAAAAAAGAGTACTTCATTCATTCAGGAAGCATTATTAATTAGTTTCTCGACCCAGTCAACAGAACCAGAGGAGAAACTACACTGGCTTGCTTGTTGGGTGAAGTTTCACTGTCTTAAAGTATTAAAAGCATTGATAGTACTCCATGGTTAGCACCATGTAACAAAAATGTGTGACTGAAAAAGACTGAAGTGAAAGACACTAAAATCCATAGTTAATTTTGGGAGATGAATTATAAATAAATTTTTCTGGTGTCTATTGCCAAATGTTTTATAATATGATTGTTTTAATAATGAAGTTTTTATCATACATTTAAAAATCATTTTGTAGCAGCCTAAAATGTGTATGAGAAGTGACTTGTGTAATCTATATTTTGGGGATGAAAATAGCACTTTTTAATAAAGTGCTATGATATAAGAAAATATTTTAAAATGTAACTTTTCTTTAATAATAGAATAGGAAATTACTATCAATTGTGAATGCCTTAGAATTTGAGAATTTAAGGAAAATCAAATTAATACTATCATCTGATAGGGTTGTGATGGAGGGTAAGTGATATGATGGAGATGTGATGGAGGGTAAGTGAGACATGTACCCATATGGAGGTGTGATGTTGTAGTCCCCAAATTATATAGTTATAGACATGTATAGAAAACTAATAAACTTTGAGAAAAACATACTACACATAAATTCTGTGACCATCAACAAAGATTGGGGTATAGTATAGTAGCCGTTAAATATGATCTGAACTTATGAGATAATCAGTGTCACTGAATTCAAATGCTGTTGCAAAATTATTTAAAAAGTATCTATTAGATGAATTTATGATATATGCTATAGCATGGGTGAACCTTGAACATTTATATGCTAAATGAAATTAGCCATTACAAAACTGTGTGATTGCACTTACAAGAGGTACTTGGAGGAGTTAAACTGACAAGATAGAAAGTAGAGTGGTGGTTGCTAGGAGCTAACAGAAGGGGAAATAGGGAGTCATTGTTTAATGGATACAGATTTCTAGTCTTGCAAAACGAAGAGTTCTGGACTTACAGAATTCAGGATCTCTAGGACATAATATATATATGTATGTATGTTATTTTTGAATTGAAAAAATAAAGATTTCATAATACTCCAAAAGATGAGGTGCCATACCAAAAAAAATCTGTTAGAAAAATTGTCATTGCTTAACACTGAGAAGGCGAATCTCCCAAAAAAGATTAAATAGGATGAAATTTACAATGTTGACAATATTAATGATCTCTTCAGATAACTACATAAATAATTTTCAAGACACAATTGCTATCAATTAGAAAAGCCAAAATATACAGATAAGTAAGTCTTTTTCTGGTTTGTCTCATTAGATGATGAAAAAGCCTTAACATATGGGTCTTTATTAAAATAAACTTATTTGTCTCCCATTTTCCTAAGGACACAAACTGCAAGTTTCATTCTTTGAACTGACACACACTCTACTCAGCCTCTGTCATAATATTACAAACCATAGAACAGTCAAAAATCTTAGTCTCTGAAAGTTTACAACAAATTCAGTTTCTTCGACTAAATATATATTAAAGCAGTCAAGAGTTAGCAAATTCTAGCTGCAAATTTAATATTCAAAGATGAGAAGTTCCTTTCATAGAGAAGACCTGATTTTGGAGAGGGAGGAGAAGGCAAACTACAGATGACAATAAATGATGATGTGAAGTGTTACCATTTAAAATAAATGAGGGGGCACACAACGACAGGCCAGTGCAGAACTTAGGAAATGACCAATATGCCAGGCAAAATAAGGCCAAAGAAAATGGTAAGACAGAGAAAGTCAAAGCAAAATTCAGGGTTGAGTTTGAAAGCAAAGCAGAATTCTAGATTTGATACAGGGGTTTCATGGGAAACCAAGAGGTGAGAGGCCAGCAAAGTAGTGGCTGTAAAAGTCCATCAATGAAAAGACAAGAAGGGCAAAAAGGACACAACAGTTCTTTAGAAATGAAGATTTCAGATTCTTGAAAGCAGACCACTTATAGGTAAGTCTCAGGAGAAGCATGCTATTGCCAATACAGTGAATTTTCTATAATTGAACACTGTTCCCTACTGTTTCATACACACATGACCCATTTCTGAAACTTGTCCCGTCACTCTCCCATTAAAATTCACTGTCACATTAACCATTCCTGGGAACATGCTAGGTCGATACAAATGGTCTCCTTGACAAGAAACTCCTGAACAAAGTAACCTATGTTGGAACACCACTGGAGAAAATATATCCGTACTATATTTTAGCTCAGCAGGGAGAATAGCTATATATTGTTCTCCCTGCTTACAATAGACTAACATTTAGTTCAACAGCTGATTTACCACAGAATTTTTGACTTTCTCATCTTGAAAACTGAAAGTCAGGTTGATGGTTTTCTATATAATGTTTGTCTACAAATTCCATGACTATCCACATTTAGTTTAGTGAGATAAATGGTCCATATCGAAAGGCCAGAAACAACTGTTGGTGAAGGTGAGGAGAAGGAACACTCATGCATTATTGATTGGAATGTAAATTGGTCCAGCCCCTATGGAAAAACAGTATGGAGCATTTTCAAAATGTTAAAAATAGATCTCCCAGACGATCCAACTATCCCACTCCTAAATATCTATTTAAAGAATACAAGATCACTAATTGAGAGGGATACTCAATAGGGAGCACTCCTATATTGATTGCTGTCAATATTTACAATAGCTAAGCTATGGAAACAACCTAAGTGCCCAACAAGAGATGAATGGATTAAGAAGAAGCAGTGCGTATATACACAATGGATTACTACTCAGCTATAAAAAGAAAGATGAAATCCTACCTTTTGTAACAACATGGATTAAATTGGAAGGGATTATGTTTAAAAAAAAAGTAAGTTAAAGGAGAAAGACAAATATATAATAATTTCACTAAGATGGAATATAAAGAAACAAAGCAAAAAACAGAATAAATTAAACCAAATGACCCTCTGAAATCTTACTACAGAATGAAGGGGAAGAGTGGATAGTGGGGAACAAAGTGGGAAAGGGGCCCAAAGAACTATGATGGAGGACTACGCATTGCCTTGGTGGTGGGTATGGTGTGGTGCAATACATCTGAAAAAGGGTCAACCTATACCCCTAAATCATACATAGTTTTGTAAACCTACATAGCCCTGACTAAAAAACTAATGTAATTAATAAAAATAAAAAATAAAGATGGGCCTCCCATCTTTAGGTCTACCAGGGCTCAGGGGTTAAGTATCACTGCTATCAAGCTATCGCCAGCCACTGTGGCATGACTTCAATTCCCTGCCAGGGAAGTGACCCACATGACGCAGCAGATGTCTCCTGTTTTACCCACTGCTCCCCTCAGCAGTGTATTTCAGTAGATCTTCCTATTCAGCTCAGGTGAATGCTCTTATCCCTTGCACCTGTGACCTATACCCCAGTTCTTGTATCATAAATAAATAAAGAAAATATTTTAAAAAATAAAATAAGGAGCTAAATGAATGTTAAAATTTTTGAAAATTTTCTACTCTATTTAAAGAATAGTAGCTTACAAGAATATTTTAACTCAAAGGAAGCAAATGTCTAAACACTCAAATGGACATTAGAGGAATGAATGAACATAAAATGGAAGGGAGGAGAGAAGAGAGAAGGAAGAGGGTAATTAAGTAGAAAGGTGAAAGGAATGAAGAGAGGAAGGGAGAAGAGAGGGAGGGAGAAAAACAGGAGAGAGGGAGGGAGTCAGGAAGACAGAAGACAAAAAGAAAAAAATGGAAGGAAACTAGACTTGAATAAAATATCACAACTTATTCAATATTCTTAACAATTGAAAAATTTGTTTAATTCTTTAAGAATGCCTTTCATGGGTTTACTATACAAACATAGCTCAGGAATTAGGCAATATTATCTCAAGGCAATATTTACTTTACTCATAATCCAAAAATCTTTGTATTAATACTTGAGAAATAAAGATTCAAACAATGACACCTGCAAAAAGGCAGGTAAGTGGACAACGAGACTTAAAGCAGCTGTCACAAAACCTGATTTGTTCTGATACTTATTCTGCTGATGAACTTTTAGTTTTGAGTTTCAAAGTCTGAAGGAAACTTCACTGCAAAAAAAAAAAAAACAACTTTATTCTATCCCCTATTTTACAATTTTGTGAAGCATTTTATTTTTTTTACTTTGACTCTTGAAAGTGAACCACCTGATGTTATCTAGGAGATTTTTGGGTCTCAATTCATGAAATTCCTTTAACTTATTTTTCTTAACCCAAAGATGGGTTTCTGGTTATGTAATCATGAACTTCATCCTTTTGTGCAAATTAAACCAGGCGTTATAAAGTAGTAGGTAAATGGAAAACTGGGGTTAAAAAAACACAACTGTCTCATCTATAGCAGGCTCAGCTCTTTTGAAGACAAAGATTAAGGTGCAGGCAGTCAACTAGTATGAAGGTCACAAACAAAATGTTGCAATCTTAAAGTGCCATTTACATGTCAGCCTGTGTTGAGCAGCCTCAGAGAAATTCATGTGACTTTTTACTTACTATTGTTTCACCCAAGTCATAAATGAACATTGCAATGGTCTGCTAGGTTGACAGTAAACAGTTTTAAAATTAGGAGAGGTTTTTTGTCTTTTTAATTAAATTGAAATAAAACACTTCATACTTTTACATTTGGCTCCCCTTACTCAGCTGTTGTTAGAGGAAAAGTGACTCAGGAGCTCAAAATTCCACCACTGGCTTCTTGATGAGAGAAATGAACTTTGACAACTAAGTCCTTTTAAAACTCATTATTCATCTGCTGACAATGTTACAATTACCAAATTGCTGCGGTTGGACGTTTCCGAATTTTCATGGGAAATAGCTGAAAACCACAAGCCACCACAAGTACCTTTAGCTTTTTAAGTCAAAATCAGAAGGAAGCTGCCTTTGGATCTGGACTTTCATTTATCTTCCACCCGCTCCTGAACTGCTGCTTTCCTGTTGACAATGACAGCTTCTTGCCCAGCAAATAGCTCCCCACTCTGAAGGGAAATGCTCATCTTCTCAGTCCATACTGCAAGTACACAATACCCTGAGCCTCACCGAGGAAACGACTGGACTCACAGCAGATAAGCACAGAGCCGACCTTTACACCAGGTGTTTAATAGAGGAGTGGTTTATTTCATTTTGTGTTTGCTCATCAGTTCCAGGGTCACCAGGGTCTGCATTGACTGAGGTGGGGCAAGCCCAGGAAGCTTGTTCCAGCTCCCACATAGGCACTGACAGAGGCACTCGACTAGCAGAGGCCTCCAAACCCCATGCAGTGTGCTCCGGAGTCCAGGCCTAGGAATACATTCTTTAACACCTCGCCTCGCGGTGCTTACACACCTGCTGACCACTCTTCACAATTAGTTTTGGAAGAAATGGGAAAATGCTGGAGACCACCTGGGAATAGAAATACTTTGTTCCTTTGCTTTCACTTTGTCATAGTAGCAACTGAGTCCTAAAGCATGAGGCAAAAGCAGAAAACAGTAATACTTATCATATACCTATTAAAAATATATTTTAGACACCAGAGTTTATTTTTTTTCACTGAATTTTATTTTTCAAAATATTACATGATAATATTTCTAATTGGGATCTAATGTGAGCTCTTCACTCATCTCACCTAACTTTGTCCCTTCACTATTTTATCTTATATCTTAAGCTGAAAATGGAGGTCTATTTAGGCAGGGTGGTGGGTATGTTTATGTTCTTATAGGTAACAAGGGGAGGAGAATCTAAAACACACAAGAAAAATACCAGTGAGCATATATGCCAATTGTACTATAGAAGGCAACTGATGTATGTTCTTTCTGCTTCTTACCTATGAGAAAGTTAGGCTAATCTATAGTTGACAAACCTGAGTTTCTAAGAAATGTGCTTCTTCACACTTTCCTTCATCCCAGGAACTAACTCTACAAACCACCTGGCACTCCAGTCAGAAATCTGCTACAATTCTTCCTCTTTAACCCATGAGGCTATGCCAACACTGAAACTGTTCACAGTCAGTTACCACGGAAAGTGTCTAGCTACACTGACTAACTAATAAATGGGGAGTAAAATTCAAATCATGATATGTTCCAGGACAATTGTGACATGTTCTTTTTTCCTTCATAACAATTTGAAAAACTTATTACTCTACATTTATTTGTATTTTTATAGTTTACTGTCAGTAACTCCCACAAGACCCAATCAAAACTCTTTTATCCACCACTTTGCTCCCAGCCCAGGCTCAAACATGGGGACATAGACAGTCTACTTATTTGTTCAGTGAATTAACTTGACAGTTCTTTTAAAAACAACTGAAAAATAACTGAAGAGGACACTTAGGCAATTGACATCATTGATTTTTTTTAGAAAAAGAAATCCTTAAAAGGAATATGTGTGTGTGTGTGTGTAATACCTTTTAATTTCCAAAATGTGAACATAATTTATTATACCAAATATTCAATATTTGAAAAATACATAGAAAAGAACCAAAACATTGCGATATATTTAGCATAAAAATACCTTTTTATGTTGCCATCATGCCTCATCTCAATAAGATGATAACTAAATTGTTAACTGCTCTAATTTAATCCAACATATAGTGGTATTTCAGGCATATCTATAATGATAAGCTGTGGGTGGCTACAATTACATATTTTTTGAGTATTTCTTTTCATAACTGAAGAGAATGATGTTGTCAGAGGCACCAAATCTCTCATCAGGAAACAGTTGCATCATTCATTACACATGATATTTACATGTTTTTTGTGTGTCATAGACGTTTTAGGAATAAACTCCATTCTTCAAGTCTCTATATAATAGTCAATTATTTCACTCTGAGTTCAGTATCTTTTTTTAGTATTCCAGTACTTCCAAAAATAAAATGAGTGTATTTAAGAATACATACCTTGAATCACATGTCTTGAATGGAATCATCTATCTAATATATGTATATAGTACATTTATAAACACTTACGAAGATGCTCCCACTCATTAGCATAAGGAAAATACAAATCAAAACCACAGTTAGATGCCATTTCACACCCATTAGGCTTGTAATAATTTCAAAAATGAAAAACAGTAGTGTTGATAAGGATGTGGAAAAATTGGAAACTTCATCCACTGTGAAAGGAATGTGAAATGGTGTCGTACCTTGGAAAACTGCCTGGTTATTCCTCAACAGGTTACACAGTGGTGGTGGTTGCAACACTCTGTGACAACACTAAAACCAGAAACGTACACACTTTAGATGCGTGAACTGCATGGTCTATGAATTACATATTAATAAAACTGTTATTGAAATAATGGAATGTAGTTTTCACTACATTTTAAAATTAAACCTATGCTTGGCATTTATAAGGGGTAGGTATGGCTTAACAAAAGAATATCTATAATTTGCTTTTAACAGAGAAGATAAAAAGGAGATGAAATTTTCTCATTAAGAATTTATGATCACCTTCTCTGATCACTCTCACTAGTTTAAAGGTATACTTGAAATCCTGGGACCAGATGTATAATTTGTATAATTTATGAGTGGGACAAGTGAAAATGAAGTAAAAAATGAAGATCCAAAACAGATCTTCATTTGAGTAAAAAATGAAGATCCAAACAGAATAAATATCATTTACAAGATCATAAAGGAAATGAAAATGAACATCAGAGTTCTCCAGACCAATGCTTTATTTTTCAATAGCACCAAAGTAGAGTAGTAACTGGCATTTTCCAATTACTCTTTGGGCTAGGACCCTAGCTCAAAGTTCTCCACAACTAATCATGCATGCATTCCATTAGAAGTGTGAAGAGAGAAAATGAAATTTACATTGTGACTGCTTTTTCTTGAATCCATTTTTTCGGCAAAACTTAACTGAAGGCTTAGCCATGTGCCAGACACTGTAGCATAAAGACTTACATATTCTGGAAGACAGCAGAGACTAGGGAGTTTCAATTTGGGTCTCTAACATTAGGTCTTCATGGGTATGCAGCAAGTGGAGTGGTTAATTACCCACGGTTCAGTTTCGATGGAGAGGTAGGAGGGATCCAACTGGATGTTCTATCAATACTTGATACGGAATCCTTCCTTTCTTTAGCCTTCCCAGCAACACCTTTCTTTTCCCACCTTCTTTATCAAATGTTGGCTTTTGAAACCCAAGAGATTTCATTCGACGTGGGGATTCAATTATCTCATGTATTCGTCTGTGAATATCCATGAGAAAACCTTGTAAATTCAAAAGGAGTGTTTGCTTCTCAGTGTAACTGGGAGTAGAGGGAGCCACATAACTTCAGTTAAATCATTACTTATGATTCAATTTCAAACACGGCTATCCACAAATGCTTTCAAAAATAATCAGACTAGTCAATCTGTTCAGATAAGAATTTTGACCCCAAAAGTTAATTTTTTACTCCTATGGTTCCTTGCTACTCCCCCCCTTTTCAATTTTCCTCTATTTCAGAAAGTCTAAACTGCCTAAGAGAATTCTGGCTTCCTTCCAAGAGGATATCATATTAATAGGCAGAGAAGATAGAACTGTATTATTATAAGATTCAATGAAATACAGGTTTGATTTTTACTACTCCATTCCTATCCTGCTAGAGAGGGAAAATGAATGTGTGGTGGAACCATCACTGGTTTAAGTGGGCTGGAGAATGTGGAGATCCTGTTTTGACATCACTATTATTGCTCTACTTTCTGAAGTATATTTTTAAAGCATTTTATCAGTTGCTTCACTGCATTTCCCCATAGACTATTATCTTCTCACATAAGTCAGTAGGGAAGAAAGCATATGATCATTTTAGATTCCTGGAGCAAGGCACTAAAGAATAAGTGAGTATGAAGCTTACAGGGAGGCATTCATTGAATCTGTTTTGGTTGTCACTAGCTAGAAACAGTCTTAAAAGGATACCAGTTCCCTCTCTATCTCTGGAACTATGAAATAGAGCTTTGAACATGATAATGATGAATATGTTTAACCATCTTCATTTCATCCTGTGACTAGTTTGTATACTATCCAAGCTTATTAATAATTAGTTTCCAGATTTTTATTCATCCTAGATAATCAAAGGCCAAAGATGATGAATTGCGAATTCATTTAATTTCTTATTTTCTAATCTTTCTAGATAGTTTAAGGAGAAAAGGGGATAAAACAAGTGCAAATCATGGAACTTAAGACTTTCTTGTGTTATAAATTGGCAAATATCACCAACTCTGTTATTCATTACACTTTATTGAACTGCATACAATTTAAAAGAAAGCAAAGGAGAAAAGGAAGGAAATCTCAACAGAAAGGAGTCTAAGACATTTCCAGTCCTATACTTCTTTAAACTAGCAGGTGATTTCCTGGTAAGTATTTTCACTTTTAGAAAAATGTCAGACATATTTGGAAGCTACATGAATTCTTCCAGGTCATTATGGTGCCAGTTACTCAGTGTTTTAAAAACAGTTTTACAGCTATTGATGAATCATCTGGATATTTTGTTGAAATACAAAGTCTGGTCCAACAGCTCTGGGTAGGGCCTGGTAGTCTGCATTTCTAACCAACTCCAGGAACTATCTAAGAGGCTTATCCAGAGCCCACCTTTGAATAACCATGTTTTAAAGAAATATAAAGGAAAGGAAAAACATTTTGAGGTGAAAGACAGTAGTCACTGGGGGGGGGGGTGCTGATAACCCTGGCAAACCAGTTATTTTAGCACAATTTTTCATTCCGAAAAGATGAAGCTGCTGAATTTGGTTGAATGCATTTACATTCTCACCAGACAAGTTTGGCAGACTTGAGGCCCTGTAACTTTTACAGAAGACTGAAATTATTTATGGCTTGTAGTTTATACTCAATTGCCTTTGAGTTTTTATTTAAAAAAGAGCTTTCTTCTCCCTCGTTGCAATATCGAGACCTCTCAGTGAGTTTAACATTTTCAACCCTTTCTGGCTACTCAGTAGTTAATGCATTGGTTGCTAATAATTTAGCTATTAGTCTGAATTTCCTTCAACAAACCCTTAATAAATGGCAAAACTAACTGACTCAAGCACCCCCTCCTTTGCTCACAGTGCAGCAAATGTTGTATCAGTAGCTTGAAAAAATGAATGTTCTCCATGAAAACCTAATTTACATCTGAAGAGTGACTTCAGTCCTGAAAGAATTAACTCATATGGGCATAACTTTAAACCAAGAGTAACATAACAAAAACATGATATTTAGATAGAGTTCAGATGCCCACTAGGTATAACCTTTAATCCTCAAGTATGTTACATTTTACAAATATCACAGAGGGAAAAAATTAAGGTACTTAAGTTTTATATAACGTTTTATATTGGAACATGCAATGAGAATGTATTCATTTGATTGGGGGAAGTGGGGAAACACAATATCACATCTTAACTTTCAAATTACATTTTGTTAAGTAGAGAAGAGAGCTCAATTTTAACTTTTTAATGTTAAGAAATCATTTCACATAAAATAGATCAGAGTCAGAGCCTAACAATCAACCTGCTGTCCTATTACTTTGCTGCACACATCCTCCACAAAGGAGTACTATTCAATGTACTTTAAGATTTCATTTAACAATTTTAAATGGAATTTTAGAGTGTTTCTGATGAGCTCTATCATTCAGAAAAGCAGAAAAGTAAAAAGAACAAGTTTATCCATTTGCAATTTCTCTTTCAAAAGTTAAGGAGAAGTTATTTTCTTAGTGTATATCACATTGGGAAAATGAATTTAAACAAGTGGTTGTTTAAATTATTAACTAACATCACTAGGGGTATAAAAATTTCCAAGGTGATCAGCAAAATTGCACTGAAAAGCAATTTACTCTCAACTATATGTATTAATGACAGGAGTAGTAGCATAGAAAATTTTCAAACCACTGTGTTGAATCTATCAGGAGGTATTTTATAGTTATAAGTCAGTGTCAGTAGTACATATTTACAGATGTGGGTTTAAGTCTGAATTCTGCTATTCACTTGCTGTGCCACAATACACAAATTGCTTAACCCCTCTGTTAAGTTGCTTTCTCCATAAAGTGGGGATAAGAATAATGCATAGTTCATTAGACTGTGATAAGATTAAGTGACACATAGGGAGCATACCACACACACTTAGAATATAGTAGCTGCCACTATTTTTACTATTATTTTTTTTATTAACACTATAAAATACACTGTAGACAGAAGTAATGTGGCAGATTATTCTAACACCCTTGTAAATGGCTAATAGAAGGATGTGACTAATAAGCTCAATTATTAAACCATCCTGGGCCAAGTGACAGCGGTACAGATTTGGCCTCTAAATTGATCTGATCTTATTGACTCTCTAGGATATAAAGTCAATTTATTTCATCTAATGATATTTAATAAACAACTTCAAGCTGTAAAGATTCACAGGCCTTTTAAGAATTTCCTAAATTGTAAAAAATATAATTTCTATACATGGGGATTTGCATCCAGTATGTGAAGTATGCAAGGATTTGTATTCAGCTAGAGTCAACAACAACATCCTTTCATTGAAAAACTGGTAAATTCTCAAATGACCATTATGGGCCTTTTTAGATATTGTGGTACATATGTAACATAGAGTATCACACAACTACTGAAAAGAATTTTTACAGGATAATGTTCACTTCCATAGAATAATGTTCATCATACATTAATGAAAAAGGCAGTGCACAAAATTATACGAAATCTTATCTCATTTTTATAGAATGCTGGCACAGAAAAATGCCTGAAAAGAAATATGCCAACATTTCAGTATTAGGTGACAGAATGATGGACAAATTTCTACAATGAGCATTGGTTACTTTTGTGATTAAAATAACAAATGGCATTAAAAATGAATGGTGAACAATTAAAAACTTGTCACCAGTGTGCTATGTCAGAAAAAACCCTAGGCAGCTCAGCCTAGGCTAGGGCTCAAAGAACAAGGCAAGTAATATGGAAATGTAACTTCAGAAAAGGTACCTTCCCATTTTAGGGGGGCAAAAATTGCTCTGTGGAACTGAGACAGCTTGAATAGATGATATTGAGGTCTCCTTTCAGTACAATATTCTAGAATTACAGATAAATTGCCACATACTACAGAATTTTAAACTGTAATTAAACAGTGATAGATGGGGTCCTTTTCCTGTCAACATGTCCTGTGTTTATTTTTTAATAATAATTGTGTTATACCCTTGACAACTTAATAAAAAAAAGAGGAAAATCATCTGCAATAGGGATGGGATTCCACATAAATATAGGCCTACAGACAAACTGAACACCTAGGTACATATTCTACCTTGAAAATGGGTTAACATTTCATTGGACCTAAACAAATCAATAAAAAACATACCCAATTATGGGAAATGTAAATCAAAAGCACAACAAGATACACACACCTTACATGAGTGGGAATGGTTCATATTAAAAGAACAGGAAACAACAAATGTTGATAAGGATGTAGAGAAAAAGGAACTCTCTTGTACTACCAGTGAAAATGCAAATGGGTCTAACCAATATGGAAATCTGTGTGGTGGTTCATATGACCCAGCACTTTTACTCTTAGGACACAAAAACATTAATTTAAAAGTATAACTACACCGCCATGTTTATCACAGCTCTATTTACAATAGGAAAAATTTGGAAACAACCCAAATGCCCTCAAGATGTGGTATATAGCACAATGGAATACTATTCAGCAATCAAAAGATAAATTCATGCCATTTGCAGCAACATGGATGGAGCTGGAAGGAATTACGCTCAATGAAATGTCATAAAGAAAAAGAAAAATATTAGATGGTTTTCACTTATAGGAGGAATGTAGGGGAACCAAATAAGGGATCAGGAAAAAAAATAATTACATAAATGAGACATTCTTCAGGAGAGAGAGTGTGTGATAAAAACAGATGAGGGAAGAGCACCAGGGACTATGATGATGGTGCATGGGTGAGTGGTGGTGGGAATTATATGGGGACTACATCTGAGAGGAGAAAGCATATATTGTACTAAAAGGAAGAATGATGTAAGCTATATATTAAATAAATAAAATGTACATAATTAATAGCCATAATCTGGTATAAATGACTCAAGTCAAGTAAGAGATGGTTTTATTCATAAAATTCTTAGAAGTGACATACTTTTAATGAAATGGAGCTATCACTCAGTGTTTTTGGAGCAAAGTATTGAGAAGATCCAGACTAGTAAGTATCAGGAAAATATCTATATGATTAAAGTTGTTTTACAGTAGTAAGTAGTAAGGAAATCAGTTACTTGAACCTCAAATTCAAATGAACAAAACATGTTGTCAACTGCTACCTTTTGGCCCTGGGTCTAAAATGAATGTGTTAAACCCTGCTTTCCATGAGGACTGCAAACTAGGAAGGAGAGAAAATTCTTTGCTCTTGCCCACATTCTTCCCCTGGAACTAGTGGGCTCTTCAGTTGCCAATGAGAAATTTCCTCGAGGTGCTTTTTAAAGGGCATTGAAAGGCAGCAGCAGTGACCCAGAAGCCTGGGAAAAATACCCAGTTTCTCAGGCTACCAGCCCCACCTCCTTCTGGGCAAGGCACCCAGCTGAGTGGAGCTCCTACCCAAAGCGGATCTGCTTCTATGCATGAGCAAGAACAATTTTCCACCCACACCTTGTAACCCTGCTCCTGTCACTGCTATAAGGTTACACAACTTGGCCTCCTTCCTGAGCAGAGGGGACACTCATCCTACACTATCTGTTTGGGCCCTATTATTGACACAGAGATTGATTTGGCCTGATTGGGATTGTTTTCTGTAGTGAGGTTCAGTTAAGAGTGGAGGAAAAGTATCTGAAACCTTAACAGAATGTTAAACGGATTAAGATTTCTGCGTAACTTTGTCAGTAGAAAAAGTATGTAAAGGAGGGGAAAAAGACTTCACACCATCTCATTTTTAATTAGATAATAATCTGTAAAGACACTAATAATAAAGTGTTTTTAAGTATACAGGTAATGATGTTATGTTATTGCTACATGAAATAAGTTTAAACACAAAAGATGTTGCTTAGGGATTTAGATTTTGCAGAAATTGCTGCAAAGTCTATTTGTTTTGGGCCTAGAATCTTGTGATGGACAAAGTACTTCCCAAGAATGAGACAGACTTGGAAGCTGTCAGTCAGCAAGCAATGCCAACTGTTCTCTAAGTATTAACACACCCTGGGTGCGAAATTATTTTGGTCACATTGCCACCACTTAGGATACTAATACGGTAATTTGCTAACTGTTATTCTTCATGAAAGTCACTGACAGTTAAAAAATGCCAAAGAACATCTTTAAGAAGTAGTAGCATTAAATCTGTAAATATGGTGCATTTTAATACAAATATACTTTTAAAGATAAATCTAGGGCATTAAATTTTGACCCAAATAATCAGTGCTGATGTCAGTCTTTTCTAAGTCTCACTTTAATAATTTTTCTTATTTTACCCACTATGAATATTCTTGCATTTATATACATATATATATATATATATTAGTAACTTTTCATGCCGGATAACAGTTAACGATATATAATGACTCATTATATATAAGTTAAGAGCTTTATCTTAGTTCATATATCTATCTAATATATCTGTTTCCACCCTATTACATTCAAATTTTCTGAGCTACTATATTTTAGGTATGATGCTTGGCATTTGTGTTATTATGCAATCTGACAATCTTGGTCTTCAAACAGGAGAGTTTAATTCATTTACTTTTATTGTGATTAAGTACATATTTGGACTTATTTCAATTATTTTTTGTTGTTGTTTTCTAATGGTCATACCTTTTCTTTGGTATTTTCCTCCTTTCTCTTGTGCTATTGCTAAGTGGATTCACTGAATTTTAAAAAATTTCCTTCAACTGGTTTGGAAGTCATTCAATTCAGTATTTCCATTGAGGTTATACCCTAAATTTGTATGCCAACCACAATCTTCTAGAAAGAATTATCTCAGGTTCACCTAGAATAATACAAAGACTATTGAACATATTATTTCCATTAGAGTGTTACAGTTGTTTATAATTTTTAACAAACACCCATCAAAGACAGTTACATTATCTCATCAATAGTGCTTATTCAGAGTACCGTTTTATTGACTAATAATTTGTTTGCTCACTATTTCCCCCTGCAACCTATACCTTCTTTTCTTGGTTTAATTCTCTTCTCATGTAAGTATATCCTGCAGTAGTTCTTTCAGCAAGATTAATTAACCCAGTCATATTTATCAGAATCAATTTTTAAGTTAGCCTGTTTTGAATCCTGCTTTAACAAGAATAGAATTTTTTTTGAGTGATGATTTCTTCATCATTTTGAAAATGTCATTCTGCTGGAATCTAGTATCTATTGTTGCTGATGTTGGCTTGCTCTCTTTTATTTTTTTTTTTAAGATTTATTTATTGATTCATACAGAAATGCGGTACAGGCAGAGGGGCAGTGAAAGGATTCACCAGACAGAACAGGCAGATCGATGAAGTACACTGCTGTGGTAAGCAGCGGGTGAGACAGGAGAGGTCTGTTGCACCCTGTGGGTCACCTCCCTGGCTGGGGATAAAACTCATGTTGAAACGGCTGTGGCTAGCTTTGCAGTGTTGCACTTTAACACACTGCACCACCAGGGAGGGCCCATGATATTGGCTTGCTCTTTGTGGTTTCTTTGCAAGGAATGTTATCTATACATTCTGTTCCCCTATACAGTTGATTGGCTGCATTCTTATTAGGATGAGTTAACCGTGGATTTGTTATTATTTCTCTTGTCCACAGAGTTTTCCTTTATTCTGAACATCCATTTTCTAATTGTGGGCTAGGTGATTTCATCATCACTATCTTCAAGTTCAGTCATCTCTTTTACTCATCTGCATCTAGTCTGCTTTTTCATCACACTTTTAAAATTTTTTTTAGCTTTTCTTATATTTATACTTTACTTACTTTTTTTCATATTTATACTTCAAATAGTTTTGTAAGACTGATTTTGAAAAACTACTCTCCTATCTTTTCACTACTCCTACCCAGAGATAACTACTCTTTCATTTATTGGTGGGAAAGAAGTCTTGACATCCATGTTCATACTAATAAGTGTATTGTGCGATATTTCATTCTAGGCAGTATGCTTACTCCCCACTCTCAGTCCATTTTTCTCTCTGCTGTCCACACTTTAGTTTGTTCATGGATTCTTTCTTTTCATTGTTTCTGTTCTCTTGATCTTTCTCTTATTCAGATGCTGAGTTAACTAAACTCAGCTTTAAATATCTTGCATCTTCTTTTCCTTCCCCTAGTTACCATTGCCTTCTCTTTTTTGTTCTGGAAAAAACTGAGAAAATTGATGCCTAAATTTTACTTTTCTCAACTTAATTTTTTAATTTCATAGACTGATGTTGGTTAGGTACCACTTATTAAATATCTTAGGCTACTCAGATTGTTCACAGATTTTTTTTTTCTCCAGAAGTACTTTCTACAGAGTGAAGGTTTGGCTATTAATGTTTTGGAAAAGGTTTGGGAATATCATATTTTCTTAATGCACACACACACACACAAACACACATATGCTCATGGCTTTGCCAGGTTGTATGCTACTAATTCTTAAAAACAGATCTAGTACCATTTCCCCTGGGAAATTCTCCATGATCTCTCCAATAAACACCCCCATGGAGCAATGGAGGTGTCTCAGAAAGTCCAGGTTTATCTTTCTCTTAGCAGATATTCCCTTGCTTCTGTAGTTGCTGACTTAAGTATTTATCCTCAACAAGAATCATCTCTATCAATTTTGGATTTATTTACTTTTGGAAGTTACTAGCATGTACTAAGTTCCATAGATTCATGAGTCATTAATTCCTAAGGCAGCCCAGTTAAGGGAGTGAGTAGCTTATATATGTAGGAGCTACACAATAGCTGGGATATTTCTCTTATTTAGAGAATAAGAGACTCCCTGGTCATGGGCCACAAGCATCAATATTAGTTCTACCCCTGGATGTGCAACTTCTCAACAAACCAGGGCACCTCACATAAGCCTTTCTCCCTATATGTCTGGTTTATCATATTACGTTTGCATACCAGGAAAAGCATTCAACCTACTTTTTAGAGGAGTCTAACGAAATAGTTCCAAAAATAATCCTTATTGCTCTAAAACACAGTATCTTCAGATACAGGTGAAAATCAAAATACATTGTTACTAAGGAAAACTGAGGTGTAAGGAAACCAGGCAAGAAATAGATTTTGGATATAATTCTATTAACTTATTTAGAGAAAAGTGTTGAAAAGAAACAAGCTATGAACAGGTGTCTGCCAGTGAAAAGTGAGGTACGAATAAAGAAAACAGTTTGGGTAACTTATTTTTATAATAGCTTCAACTGTGACAGAATATTCTAGAATCTGCATAAAGCTTTAAGTGAGCTAAGGCAAAATAGACAAACACTCTGATTAAGACTGACACTTCAAATGAATATAATTGTTTCACAAAAATAATCAGCCCAGCCTCTGCTCCAGGTATGGATGCTATATCCAGGATTGTCTTTATAGAGGGCAACTTGCAGCCCAATAAACACTCCTGAGGCCAAGGCTTTGACTCTACTTCTGGACCCCAAAATTGATAGGTTTTAAAGCTCAAGTCACATTAGCTTTATTCATGAGTGCTCCTCGTTCTGAGTATTACAGAACACAACTTTGAGTACACTAGACACAACTGATTGATGCACCTTATTAATATGACCTCACTGATTCCTCCGAACAACCCTAGGAGAATTTGATTTAATTAAAGATTAAGAAACTAAGTCACCAAGCAGTATGTGATGCACTAAGGGCTTACAGGTGTAAGCAGTGAAGTGCCAGTAGTGGAGAGCATTGTCATGCAGTATTTAAGAACATGGATACTTGGCCCTCCCTGGTGGCGCAGTGGGTTAAAAGCACCGCACTAAGAAGCTAAAAGCCACTTCTGCATGAGTTCGATTCCTGTCTGCCCCAGAGGTGACCACATGGCGTGGCAGACCTCTCCTGACCCGCCCTCTGCTCCCCTCAGCAGTGTACTTCGTCAATCTGCCTGTTCTGTTTCCCACTCTGTCTCTGGTGAAGCCTCTCGCCGCCCCTGAGCCTCTGACCGGTACCCCAGTTCTACATGCATAAATAAATCTTTAAAAAAAAAAAAAAAAAGAACATGGATACTATATGACTGACTGCCTGGTTTAAAGTCCCAGTTCCACCACTTATTATCTGGGTAACCTTAAGAAAGTTGCTCAAACTTTCTTAAGCTATTTCATAAGATTGTTGTTACAGGATTAAATGAGTTAATACGTGGAAAGCATTTGAAACAGTGCCTGGCACATGGCAAACACCATAGAAGTGTTTGATACAAGAACGGCATAATCATGAATCAAATCGAGTTTTATCTGGTTCCAATGTATATGTTCTTAATCAAGATTCTTTAATGTGTTCACGCTCAAATTTTTAAAGGTAGCTATCACATTTATGACATGTTTTCTTCTTCATATGCTTCTCTTTCTTCAGCGGTCATTAATTAGTACCTGGCTTCTAGAATTCCACCCATTGCTTTTGTCCTCACTGAAAAGCAGGACACCAAATTTCTTTAATACTTCAAGAAGTTATAGTGACTGGCCTGAGATTTGAGCAATGCTTTTTTTCTTTAGATTTATTTATTTATTCAGAACTGGGGTACAGGCCAGAGATTCAGAGGGTGAGAGGATTCACCAGAGACAGACTGGGGAGCAGAACAGGCAGACTGATGAAGTACACTTGTGAGGAGAGCAACAGGTGAGAAAGGAGAAATCTGCCATGGCATATGGGTCACCTCCCTGGCCCAGGATCAAATGCCAATGCAGGTAGCTTCCTAGTGCTGTGCTTTAACCTGTTGTGCCACAAGGGAGGGTCCAATAATGGTTATTTTTCTAAGGTATCAGTATCCAAAGTAGAATGCTCAGGTTAGGTGCATCAGCATCACCTAGGACTTATTCCACATATAAATTATCCAGTATCAGCCAGCACCTACTAAATTAAAAACTCTAAGGATGGGGCACAGTAATCTGTAATTGAATAAGCTGATTGTGATACAACACAGACTTGAATGGAATTTATGGCTCTAGTAAAGTTAGAGGCATAACAAAGTTAGTCATATTATATTGAAGACTGATGGTCTCAGAATTTGGGCCTCCAGAATGCGTCCAAAGCAATGTGTGGGTTGAACTCTTCCTTTGGCTGTCTTTGTCTTCATTTGGACCTACCTTTGTCCTCCTTTGTCTGCATTTGGACCTACCATTGCAGTTTTTCACAATCTCTCTAAGTTCACTTTCTATTCTTGGGCATACTGGCCTCCATGATCAAACTTTTGTTATTCCTGAACATTTGATAATATTGTCCCTATGTCTTGATGGTGTCACCACAATGCCACAAAAAGTGGAGGCAAAACCACAAAGGTCTTTAGAAGATCATCCTTCTCTAGTCTAAGGTTCCTCCATGAAAAATTCCATGCATATGGGTGTTCAACTTGTCAAATTTCCTAAATGTTATCAGCCCGCATATGTTTATCCTGTCCAAGAGAATCCATGAAAGACTATTTTTGCTCCAAACCCTAAATAAACGCTTTTTTAAAAATGTGATCAGAGAAACAATTGATATTCTTAATTTCATATGTTCCTTTTTTCCTAATCCTCTACCAGGAGGAGGAAATGACCTACATGCCAGGCATACTCTCAAAAATTTCAGAATATAGGGTTGGCTCTGCTTAAACCAGTTCCTTTTAATTTTACAGCAATATCTTCTTTCTCAGATATTCCCATTTTTCATCTACAGGGCAGGCACTTTTTTTTTCACATTTTTAAGGAAATGAAAATTTAAATTCAGAGGCATTAGGTAACTTTCCCAACATCCGATAAGTTAGTTATACTTATGTCTTTCTAAATATATTCAGGTCACAGTTTTTATTACATATTTCTATTCAGGTCTGCCTACAAATGTTCATATTTTACTGACTATGTTATATTACTATGTTAATCATAAAAGAATAACTATGCATAAAAGAATAACTATTCAGATGATTTTTGAGACTTTTAGTGTTTGAGAACCAAACACTAGTATTCCAAATACTAAACTCAATTACTGAGGGTCAAAACAACACATATCCCAGCTACCCGAATGGTAATAACTTGGAACATTTATAAGGCTATAGCACTTTGTCCTAATCTAAAAGACGGTGCATGAAGACACATCTGGCCACCATTCATTTTATCCTGAAGACCACCAGCCCTCAAAAGAGGAAAGTTAACTGTACAAGAAGCCAGAACACAAGGCCAATTGTCTTCTGATGCTCTCTTTCTGCCAGTCTTCACAAAGTCAAGTCCTGAACTTGCTAAAGAGGTGATTCATCTCTCAATGGAAAGAATGCCAAAACCAACTGTACAAAAGATTTCTTTCTTCACATCCTTAATTTCTGAGGACCTTATAGACACTTAATGTAATATAAGCTATTGTGAGTTTCCAGTTTTGGCATTCAGGTGAGTAATGAAAGACTGGGACACTACTCAGATCATCTAATGGGCAGATTTCAAGGGAGTCCAATCAAAAATGACTGACAAGAGACTCAGGGCTTTTGTATGTGTGTGAAACAAGAACATAAGCAACTTTCAAATTGAAGCTTTGCATTGTTATTCTTTATTTTCCAAATTCTTCTTCCTAGCTTAATAGATCCAAATGGTGCTTGCCTATGATTCACCATCTTCCTCATCTTCTCATATACAAATATTTCCCTTCATACTTTGTGGCAAGGGGCTGGCCAGTTCCTGAGAGGATGACTATTAAATTATACAAATAAACATGATGTTTCCATTGTTAAATGTAATAGAAAATACTATCTTCAATTTTGTTTTGAGAACCAAGATGTTCTTGAAAGGGTTCCAATTGTTTTTGATATTTTGACTTTTAAAGTACTATTAGTGATTTATTTAAATAGAGTCTTAGGACTCAGAAAAATAAAGACACAATTAAAAAGATCACTATGTACTTTGCTTTGTGTGATCTTACACTAAACTTGCCAATCATGAAACACTTTTACACAGACTCCTTGACTTTACTAATGAAGTTTCCAATATACTAGTGAGTAAAAAAAATGAAAAGATGTTCAGAACAAAGACAGAATACATTCGACTTCAAAAGCAGAAAACATAAAGCCAAAGACAAAACAGTAAGACAATGTCTTGAGGCTTTAACCCTTCTTAGGTATGGACACAGATTAGGATAAAGGCATGACACCAGACTACTGCTCCCTGGTTGTTTTTCTATAGCAGACACTAGTAACTCATAACACTGTCCTTACTGCTAATCCCAGAGACCTGGCCTTACAACACTTCTCAAACACATCAGCTACCAAAATTTACTCAACTTGGCACAAACAATTTGCCATTCTAGGCTTTGTGATAGGTTTACCAGAATTTGTAAAAGTAACAGTCACTATTTGGGTTCAGGATTCTTCAGTGGAAAAAAAAAAGCAACCACATTTAAAGTACTTCCAACAAGGATTCTGTCTTGGATTGTTCATTTTTTGATGGATCAGAAAATAGCTGAGGACCATGCTTTCTATACATAGGTAACTGGAACTGGGCATATAAGGAGACGTTCAAAATGCAAATGTTTATGAATGGACACAGTTGATTCAACTGTATGGATCTGTATCAGACTGGTGCATGTTGAAACACTTTTCTTACTAATTTGAAAAGTGTATATATGAAATCTGTCCAATATGCTGTAGATCAAATGACTTAATACAATAAACTGTACTTTTTAATGGAAAAGACAGAGCATCTATGATAAATCACGAAGGAAAACCACTCTGTTAATATGTGGTTTTCTATAGTTAATGTTCTAAAAACAAAATGTTCTATTTGGCATGGACCTCAAAATTTGTGATGTTCTCATTAGTCTTGAGGGCAACAATGCTACTTTATACAACTCTAACCATGAAAGAAACAAAAGCCTGAAATAAAAGGTTAGGACTTTTTTCTTTCAAATAAACAAGCAATTGCTAAAGATACATCATGACAACTAGGAATAACAAGTTGATGTGATTCAAATTAATGTTTTATTTGTTAAAATAAAAAATATAATTTATAAAAAAATCAAACCACAAATATTCATGATTTAAAATTTATTCAATTTAAAAATATATATGTATATATGTATACTCATACATGTTCAATTTAAGTAATTTGAACATTTTTTAAAAGATTGCACTAAGATGATTCATTTTAAAATAAAGCAAAAATTCAAAAAATTAGCTAATTCATATGTTTTCACACCTACACCTGAAAAGGAACACTAGTCATCTCACATTTTATAGCATGCAAAATTATTTTATAATCTCTTCCTCCCGCCCTCCACCTTTTTAAAGAATATAGACGCTATACATTTAATTTGAGTAAAGCAAAGATTCTACATAGTTGACAAACTTACTAGAGAAGAAAATAATGGAAACATGTTTACAGTTCCTTAAAAGCAGATCTGAAATCATGCTAAGAAAGCATTGCTTGAAGTATCCCCCTTGCATTTTTCTAAGGAAATGATCATTGAAGTAAACAAACATTTCTTGAGATATAGGAGGATGAGGGCAAGGGGTGCGGTTCATAAAGGGCCTTGGAAGAATCCTCAGGAAGCATTGAAAGAGCAGCTAGTTCACCCAGCTGCCCCTTTCTCAAGGCAAAGGCACTTTCAAAGACAACTCTTTGTCTGGCACAAGTCCTGCCTGGAAGATTGAGAGCACTTCCCTGTAACTGTGTCTCATCCTGGCACTGGCACCCTCCTTCACAAAGCGCCTTGGTTTCACCCCCATGGAGTCCTTTCCCACACGTGGTGAAATCTGACTCGCCCAGGTCTCTTGCCTCAGCTTCACACAGACTGGAGCTTGAAGAGGGACAAAGTTGTCCTTCCTTCTGCAGGTATTTATTGTCTTCAGAAGGATGAAACTCACACATTTGGAGCACAGCACCTCTGCAAGTTTCATTATCTAAATTTCTTTTACACTCATCCAGTTCTGGAGATTCTGAAATATAAATTTTCCCTTTTTATATTTTATTTTGTTTCAGTGGTTGCCCTCAACAGAGAGACTGAAAGGAAATATTTAAAGGAAAATTCACTTTTCAAAATTCACAAAGCTAAGTGAGTTATGGAGACTTGTAAATTATTCAAGTTCCAAAGAAGTGTACTAGTGAATTTTCCCCATTTATGCTCTGTAGATGCTAGAATCTAAACCCCCAAGGCCCTTTTTTAAATACCCTCTATCTCCCCTAACCTGGAAGTTTCTGTTGGATTCAAAATTAATATTACCTTCAAGTTAACACATGAACTCTAGACAGGTTACAGTTATTTTTTCTTGTTTTAAGACCATCTTTTTTTTCAAGGCCTCTTTTTCATGATTTTGAGATATTTTCTGATAGAGCATTGCTTTCCAAAATTAAAGGTATTAAAATTGCTGTGGTCATTAACTTGCAATTGCAATAATACTACCGGTCACATCTGCTACTTAGGCATCTACCTTGTTCAATAATATTTCTGAATGGGAGAATAAAATGTCATGCTTTCTGGTGAGAGTTAAGTTTGAAGCCCTAACTACATATATACATATATAGGCATGCATGCATATCCATACATAGACAGATAGATGGCTATATAAGGTCTTACAACAGTGGTTTTCAAGATTCTTTTGTAAAACTGTAATGCCAGGCAGAATTCATTGCATTTTGCACCCAGGAAGTATATATAAAAGTGTGTTATGTTTGCATTTTTAATGAAGTAAATATATAAAAAGAACATTTTTTACTCTAATACAGACTATTATAGTTTTCTTCACTTAGATTTTGTTGATTGTCACTTATTTTGTTGATTTAAGACCCACTAATGTATTGATAACCAAGTTTGGAAAACAAAAAAAAAAACAGGTGTATGTATTGTTCAATTTGTGCCAAAGTTACTCCATTAACACTTCTGTTTGGATTCTGCTTATTTTTACTTATGAAATCTGAGGTAGGGTCCCTTCCTGGTGGTGCAATAGGTTGGAGCTCAGTGCTAGGAAGCTAGCTGCAGCCACTTCAGCACAAGTTCTATCCTTGGCCAGGGAGTTGGCCCACATGACACAGTGACCTCTCCTATCTGGCCTGCTGCTGCCCTCAGCCTGCTCTGCTCCCCACTCTGTCTCTGGTGAATCCTCTCACCACCCTTGCAACTCTTGCAACTCTGGCCTGTACCCCAGTTCTGTATGCATAAATAAATAAATCTTAAAAAAAATAAATCAGAGGTAAAAGTAGAAGAAAAGCAAATCTCCAATTCTAATGTGTACTGGGGAACTTACAAAAATGCAGAGTCTTGTTAAAAACAGGTCTGGGCTGGGGCCTGAAATTCTAAATTTCTAACCAGCACTCTGTGGTGGGAATGGCTGGCCCGGGGGTAGCATATTCTGTGAAGTGAGGGTCCAGAAATCAGACTGAGGGGAAGTGAGCTAATGTTTTGGGACACATGAGCTAATGTGGCCAGAGCAAGAAGCTAATCTGCTGACACTGAGACACCCTGAGCAATCCATAGACACACAGTTCACCGGTTGGCAAAAGCAAGTACCAATGTCCTTCAGTGAGTCTCCTGACATCAATGTCTGATTAATCCTCTCCTCTGGGATCATTATTCTGCTTCCTTTCTGATCAACTTCCAATAAAAAGGGCAGGGCAAGGCAATCCTACTTCTTATTACATAGAAGCCCCTTTTGACAACTGCTAGATCAGGCAAAGCAGGAATAGCAGGAAAGAATGCCAGCAGACAAGAGTGTGAAAGATTTATTAACATTGCATTTCAGGAACTTGTTAAACCATGAAACCTGCTTGTCAAGATGGACTGTACTCATAAAATACTTCTGAAAATGACAGAAGTAAATCCTATCGTTCAAAGCATGATTTCATAATTCTAAACCATATAGTTATGATTCCCAAGTAGGAAATACTGAGTCAGCAATTATGAATATTGCTGGTATGATATTGGGCTTTTGTACTTTTATATTCCAGAATTTGGGGTGCACATGTATTGATAAAGAATATTCTTGGTTGTCATGTGATTATCTTTTCTCTCCTCATTTTGTGTACCTAGTGAGAGCAAGTGTACTGCTCACCACTGTACACTCAACCATTCAATCCATATTCGGTGATGGATAAATGTTTGATAGATGAATGGATGGATGGACATAGTTTTTAAAATGTTAAAGTTTACTATATAGTAAAAGATTCGCTATTATAGTTTGTATTTTATTGAATTGAGCAGGAGCCTTTGAGAGGGAGAAAGAAATTGAAAGTGGCAATTTCCAAACTGTAGTTGTCCACAGTGTAGATGGAGAGAAGAGAGAGGAAAAGAGTCAGACAGACAGACCAGGACAGCGACTCTTGATTCCTCATTGGTGAAAGGCATGGGCAGGTTAAGAAGAATAACTAATGGTTGATTATCAATAATTAACTAAGGAAAATATTCAAATTTTGAAATACCTCCCCAGCATCCTCCCTCCCCCTATGAGAAGTGGATTCATAGCAGACTGGGAAACTCTAATTGATAAAGAATTTTGAGGTGTAATAAGATTAGGATTTGGAACGCATGCCTAAGTCAGCGGTTTTTAATGGGGATAATGATGCCTTCTCTCCCCAACCCAAGAGATATTTGGCAGTATCTGAAGACATTTTTGATTGTCACAGCTCCAGAATGAATTGTTAATGGCATCTACCAGGAAGTAGTCAGGATGCTGCTAAACCTTCTACAGTCACAAGGCAGCCCCCACAACAAAGAATTTCCTCACAAATATCAGTGGTGCAGAGGTTGAGAAACTCTACTCCAGGAGGAAAAAAGGGCACGGTAGAAGCATGACCAGGATGAGAAGCTCTTAAGAGAATATACCAGGATCACTACGGTATCTCAGGTAAAGAGTAAATAAAGTCTTTGAAAAAAGGAAGACTGGAGAATGATGAAGGGTCCTAAGCAGGTAGCAGGGAGCCTGTCTATGCATCTGTTTTCAATGGATCCTTCTATTGTAGATCCTAAATCAACTGTTCGTGGGGTTCAGCTCCCTGTTCTAGCTAAAGGTGGTCTGTATCTCATGAGAACCAAGCAAAAGTCCAAAGGAGGATGACAATGATCCTCAGGTTCGAATGGGGGTTAGGGATGTCCTACATGTTATACACCAGTAACAAGAAAGGCTCACATGTGAAAGATGCTTCTGGTACCTTGACTGTCCCCAGGCACACACCACTTCAACACCCGTCAGTTGCTCTCATGACTGCCACAAACCACATCCCTTTGCATGAGGCTTGTTTTTGGCTGCCCCAGTAGCAGGCCTGAAAAGGTAGGGAATGAAATGCAGACTTCAGTCTTCAACATGCCAGATAGATTTTAGAAACCAAAATCTGGCATGGAGTAACCAAGAGGTACAAGTTCCATGTTATCTTCTAGAGTTTCCCAGTGCAATTAAGCTCCAGGTGTCCATAGCAGTCACTGGTTTGTGACAGTCCCCAGTGGCTGCTCTTCCTGCCTGAACTCCCTTCCCCACTCACCTAAGTGTTTTCCTGACCTTCCAATTCCCTGTCAAACCCCAAATAACTTGCACTTGAATTTTCATCTCAGGGTCTGCTTATGGGGAACGCAAACTCAAATGGTAAATCTTTCAAACAAATTTTGAAATGGGCTGGCAGTCATTGCTCCTCAAGCTGCTGTGATGGGGCCAGCGAATCCCTCTCAAAAAGAGGGACCAATTTTTCCATCCCTAAGGTCCTGAACACTAGATTCTTCTGAGCTGTAAGTGCAGGACCCACTTGTTTCACACCATCAGAAACACAACTCCAGGCACATTCTTTTCTCTCCCATTAAGAGAATAAACAAAACCACATCTTTTGCTCAAGGAGGACAGGGAATGCATACATAATCCCTATTAGTTTCAAACACCCCTGCAGTCAAACTTTTGCAAGAACTCAAATAAATAACAATACTTGACTCCAAGAAGGGGGTCTTATGCTTGTGCTGGGAAGAGGCAAAGATGAAGGGCTATGCCTGCCATCCTTCAAATGAAACTTTAATGATAATTACCCATGGGGATTTAAAACCACAAAATAGCAAAAATGAAACAGTTATTTCAAAACACTGCTAGACAAAGAAGAGAAACGAATCATAAGCCCCTTCAGGGTGAGGTTAAATCACTCATCTTCTATGCAATGCCAAAAATCTTAAAGAAGAAAAAAAATCCACACAGAAAGCAAGGAGTTGTGAAAGATACCATGGGGCAATCTGTCCAAGAGCCTCCTCTCATGGGCAAAAAGGACATTTAAAGAGATGGAGCTTGAGATGTTTCAGTCTTACGGTGTTGTCCCTGCAGACTTTTGAGCCCACCACCTAAGGAAGTCCTTGCTGCCCCACAACGTGAGGACTAGGGATACCATGCTGAGGGTCTCTTTTTAGTTAATCCATTCTTCAGGATATTTCTTCATAAATCTTCAGAAGCAGTGCTTCTCTATTGTGGATTTTTGCTGCATTTCGTCTCTGCAGAGAGTATTCACTTTGGGATCCTGTTTTCTTGCCAACTTGGTTGAGGAGGTGAGAGATCCTCTATCTCACTTCTTAGGTGTGGATGGCTTTTTTTTTTTTTTTTTTTAAGAGAAACGATCAGCAGAGCTTTTCTGCTGGACAACCTATTTTCTGCTGGACAACCTATTCCCTTATTTATAATGCAGGACAGGAGGGCCTTGACAGTGTATATTCTGGTTCATCTGAGGACACATGGTTGCTCATTTTAAAATTAGATTCTTCCTAATTATATGAAACAGCCTATGTGTGGTTGGTCAAACAACAAGAAAGCATTACTCAGCACCCACCTACTGGGCCAGTCTTCTAGATTCCACTGAAGTTGTTCAATACACAGTACCTGACCTCTGGGAACTTCAAATCTAGCAAGGAAATAGCCATCTCATTGACCGGAAGTTGACAAGTGATGAAAAACATAATAGTAAGTTACTATGTGTGTCATATTACCTTTGGACAAAGGGCCGAGGGGAACCTTTCTTGGAGTTGTATGTTTCAGCATGGCCAAATCAGAGATTTTGATTTCAATCCTAAATAGGGCAGGATTTCAGGAACTTCCTGAATGAAGCATATTGGTAAGTGAGGTTGAAACAAAGGTAGGGAAAATATATATTCTGGACTTGAAGGGACAGCTTTAGGTGTGCATAGCAGAAAAGCATCAGATCCAGGGAGGGAGTAGATGTTAGGAAAAAAGGAAGTAAGTGCAAACCTCACATTCAATGCAAGTGGAAGAGTCAAATTTATGCTCAAAGGGCCAGAGTCCTAGGAATAGAACCTAGCATCTATTGTCCTCATTTTCCACATTAACCGGGAATTTAGTTTTACTAACTTCAAGGGTTGATCATGGTGATATCTCCTGAAGTAGAAAAATGCAAGGTCACCCACAAAAAGGAAACTGTTACCAATAAGCCTGTCATAATAATTTAAAATTAAATAAAGAATAATTAATGATGCAAAATGATCAAGTAAATTTGAAGATCAACTTCCAAGTTTCTCTTTTTGATCTCTAGTCATCTGGACAATAGTGCCCCAGGGTGCAGGTTTATTCAACAATCAATTTTACAACTTTAGTAGTAATAAAACTGTTTTTCCACTTATTGAGCTTTCACCAGGCACTAGGCATAGGCTAAATATTTTATGACCATTAACCTTATTTAATCTTCACAGTGCTATGAATTAAATAACAATATTATTTCCATTACACAGATTAACTGGGGTTCAAAGCAGCAAAATAACTGCTGCAGAGGCCATATGTAGGAGGAGGCAAAGCCAGGGATATGACCCAGTGATTATATCTATGTTCACCACCCACACTGTCCCAAACTCTCCCTCCAATGCCCCAGCTCTCAACTAATCCAGCACCTAGAACCTTAGTGACGCCCCCCACCCCCTCCCCCACCAGCACATATAGTCTGATCCAATAGGGTCTCTCTGCCCTACTCCACAACAATATCTTGAAATAAGACATTACAAGTAGTTACTCAGTAAATAAGACATTACTCAGTAGTTAACCAGAAACAGAAACTCTAGTGATGGGTCAGTAACAAATGGGGGTTGTTAGTGAGCATTCTTTGTTCCCTATTATGGAATATAAGAAATCAGCTACAATCTACATCTCACTGCCATTCCCTGAGATTGATTAACCTTTCATTACCACAAAATTTAATCTTCAAAAATATTGAAAAATATCTTGCAATAACAGAGTTGTAGAATCGAAGACAGTCCTACCTAAGTTAATACACAGACATACCATATTACTCTGTTGCATGTCCTCAGCACAATACTTATCATTTTCTAACCTTATTTATTTTTAAGATTTATTTTTATTTACGTATATGCATATAAGAACTGGGGTGTAGGCCAGAGGTACAGCCCAGAGTAGGTAACAGGCTTTACCAGATACAGCGTAGGGAGCAGAACAGGTAGATCCACTGAAATACACTACAGAGGTGAGCAGCGGGCAGACAAGAGAGGTCTGCTGAGCCATGGAGCCATGTCAGCAACCTGGCCAGGGTCTGGGATGGATGGAACTCATGCCACATTAGCTGCTGGCCTGATAGCCCTGAGAATTTAACCTCTGAACCTCCATGGAGGCCCCTCTATTATTTCTCTGCGTTTCCTTGCTTCTTAGAATAAGATATTTTAATAATAATTAAGTGATAAGGTTTTCAGAAAGGTAAAATATGCACAGACAGATGGAAAGGGCTTCTTTGTTCTTTTCACTTACCTCATTTTTATTATTCATGTCCCTCTTACATTTCTTTCAAGGAAGGCATTTGTACAGACCTAGCTGAATATTTAATAAAGCATATTTAAATTTGGGAAGCAAACAAGCAAACAAGATTTTTTTTTTTTACTAAAGTAAAGGGTTCTCCTTTGTAATAAGAAATGATCAGTAGGACAAATAACAAGGAAAATTGGTATTTTTAGTCAAGATATTATGTAATGAGTCATTTATTTAAGCAGACTAAAGCTCTGTGAAATGATTTCAGGAAAATGGTTTCGATACCTCTGTCAACACACCAAGAATCAGCTTGGTTCCCTGATGTTTCCACTTGAAATTTTTATGCCCTTTTTAAAAAAAAAAAAAAAAGTCATGCTCATAAATCTGCCAATAATACAAGGATTAATCAGCAAGCTTCCCATAATACATACATATTAGAATCAACTTTTATCTAGCAAAGAAATAAAAATAATGGGCAAAGTCTAGAACCAGATCTAGCAAAATTAAAGATGACCCCATAAGGAGTGAGAAGGAAGTGAGGAAAGAATTAGGTCAGATAGAAGGGTGGTATGGCACCAAAAAATTTTTTTAAAAATTGGGTTACCTCATTGTTATAAAGATGTTTCCATCATTTGACAATAGCTTTAAAAGTAAGAAGACAGTGAGGTGCTGACAGCCACATAAAAATGAAAGAACCGAGTAGAACAGTGTGACAAAGACACCAAACAATTCTTTTTCTCCTTTCCACAGCATAAAGTCATCACTGGAAAGCAATGGTGCAGTAAGGACTCTATTTTTCACCTCTCTTCATTTGGGGGGTAGGGTGCACATGTTTTGTTCTCAACAGCGGAATTAGGCAGAATGATTCTGTGTTACTTCCAGCCCCGGCTGGTTAAGAACCCAGGTGCTTATCCACTTTCATTCTCTTCTCAGTAATCTGATGCATTGGGCAGATGGCCGTGGAAGCCATGAGTTGCAAAGGAAAGATCCCTACATCACGGGAACTGGACTCCCCTAAATCACTGCAGAGCACAGAACCCAGTCTGTCAGGAACAAAAATTTTCAGTTTCACATGGGTGAAAAATAAACTCCTATTTTTTGAGTCACTGAGCATTTTTAATTTTATTTCTAATGTAGTTAGTGTTTTCCAAACCAATATATGTAGCAAAAAAAAAGACAGTGTTCCTTACTTGAAATGATGCATATAACTTAATTTTGCATGGAATTATAGATTTTAAAGATTAATATTGTATTGCCCAACAATAGTAGTAGCTACTAGCCACAACTGAAATGCAGCTAGTCATGGTTGTGATGTATTGCTAGTGTAAAATAAACACAAGATAAGGAAGACATAATAGTAGTATCTCATTAATAATTTTATATTGATTACATGCTAATATTCTGAATATATTGGGTGAAATAAAATCTAGGGTTGAAGTTAACTTCATTGATTGTTTATTATTTTTTTATAATGTGACCACCAGAAAATTTTAAACTACATATTGTGACTCCCATATTCCTATTGGACTAGTGTGGGGCTAGCAGAGTGTTAAGAAACTACAATCTAGGGCCCTCCCTGGTGGCGCAGCAAATTAAAGCACAGCACTAAGAAGCTAAAGCCACTTTCACATGGTTTGATCCCCGCCTGCCCCGGAGGTGACCCACATGGCACAGCAGACCTCTCCTGACCCGCCTGCTGCTCCCCTCAGCAGTGTGCTTCGTCAATCTGCCTGTTTTGCGCCCCACTCTGATCCTGGTGAATCCTCTCACCCTCCGCATCTCTGGCCTGTACCCCAGTTCTGTATGAATAAATAAATAAATCTTAAAAAAAAAAACTACAATCTACTATCTGTTTTTGGAAATAAAATTCCATTGGAATACAGTCATGACCCTTTACTTATATGTTATCTATGGCTGCTTTCACTCTATAACAGCAACACTGAATAATCTTAACAAAGACTGAAAAAGCTAAAAGTATTTATTATATGGCCTAATGCAGAAAATGCTTGCCAACCCCTATGTTAAGGATAACTTTGAGATTACCTAATTTATCTACTCTGTTTATGGCTAAGAATATTAAAGATCAGCTAAGATACTTATCCAAAATAATTGTATTCTTAACTATGTGGTTATTTTCATGTCACTCTCATTCATTCATTCATTCATTCATTCACTCATTCATATTTTATAACCATTTCCAATACTGATTATTAGAGAAATAAATTCCCTATCCATTAGAAAATAAACACAACAGTAAACAGTGAATCTTGATACAACATCAACGCTTATTCAATGTAATTGTGTAGAGGTATCTTTCTGCCTGACATGGGATGTGCAGATATAATATGTATATATTATATATATAATAGCAGAGAAGCCCTTGAAGTAATATACAGCTATGAATACACTGTGAGATGTCTTTTAAATTAAGTATCATTTGACAACTTTTTAAAGAGAATCTATCATGTAATCTGTTTTCAAATTAAACTTGAAATTCCCCCAAATGTAGAGCCATCTTGCTAAAAATATTCAATATTGGAATTAAATTAGAAAATTTTGCCATATCTTGGAGAGAGTGAAATCTGTTCCTAAAGACTTCATAGCAACATAAACTGCCTTGGTTCTGGCTGCAATCATTGCTCAGTGGATTATTCTGAGTCTCTAACTGGGCTCATCATTTCTAGTCTCTCTCCCATTCCAGACCTATTCAAAAGAACTCTTCTAAAATAAAAATCTGACTTGCTGACCATTCTTCAATCTCTTCATGCTATGAAGACAAAGTCTTGCTTCCTTATCACTGTCCGGTAGTACTTCATTGGGTGGTTTCTACCTGCTTCAACAGCTTCATTTATTGTCCTTTGCATATCAGTCCAGTTGGGATCCTTAGGATTCCTTAAATGCTTCATTCTTTAATCCCCCCTTATTTTTACATATGCATGGTTACCCTCCTACCTAGAATTCACCCTTTTACCAACTGTGGTTTTAAGTGTACATTGTGCTTATTCCATTGTAGAACCATATTAAATTGTAGTTACCTATTTAAGTATTAAATAAACTACGACTATGAATAGTTAATTCAGAAACTGAGCACATGCAATGAGATCAGGTGATGCTAAGACATGAATCCGCCCCACTCCACAACTGAGGTCCTGAACTCTATACCAGTAGTTTTCACTGGGAGTGATTCTTCCTCCCAAAAGACATTTGGTAATACATCTGGGACATTTTCCATGTTGCAACTGGAGTATGGAGGGGAGGGACTACATGTCTAATAGAACGAGCCAGTGATTCTACTAAATATCCTACAATGCAAAAGACGTCCCTTTCAACAATGAATTATCTGACCATAAATGCCAATAGTTTAGAGGTTAAGAAACACTATTCTATGCTAAACTGACTCATTTAAATTGCCCCAGCACATTAAAACAATGATTTTTAAATGCTAACAATGGTGTCTTGGTGCATATCATAGTGCCTGCATCCAGCAGACACCCAGTCATATGAGATGGATGGATGGATGGATGAATGGATGGATGGATGGATGGATGGATGGAAAGACTCCAGAAGGAAATATTTGCTTATTTAAGGTTTGTTTTTTCATAAAACTTCAATAGATAACTCTGAATATATATTCTTAGTTAATAGTAAATATAGACTACATTCCAGAGAATTATTTCAACCTTAGCATAGTTTAAATTAAACTTCAAATGCCTAAGCTTTTTTCCCCATGAGGTTTCCAAGAGACAAGATGTTTTTTCCAATCTCTTACAGCTACTACACTACAGCATAAATTAGTATTTATTATTCACATAGTACATAACTTAGTTTTAACACTACTTTGTCTTTTTAAATTAAAAGGCATATAATGTGAGAATACACAACTTTATATTTCCCCATGTTCTAGCTACAATTCAGATATAAATACCTATTTTTAGATCACGACATGACAGAAATAGCAGAAATTACATGGAAGGTTACATAAAATCTAAAAAAAAAGTAAACAAAATCACATGGCAGAAGTAAACCATTCTCTGATTTATATGAATTAATACACCTAACATCAGAAATAAAGTCAAGAAAATATGAATTCTATAACAGTTTTTTAAAGTGACAGCAACTTAGTAAGCTTTTTACATTACCACAAAATACTTCAACAATGGTGGCATTAACAACAAAGGGATGAACTTTTTGAAAATGCAAAAAGTTCCACTGGTCCTCTGCATTGTCACATATTATGAAAAGTAGTCATAGCTCATCAAACAAATAAGATTAATTTTTTAAAAGTCTAGTAACATGAATTGTTCCTTACAAGCTCTTACACTGAATTTTAGTCATCTGAGGTTTATAATCACACATAAAATCAAAGAATATAGTGATCTTATTCTTATTTAAATACTTAAACTTATTTTAGTACTGCTACTTGCTCAGCCTCGTGAAGATTCATAATGCATGTTAGTATTAAAATAGGCCCTGAAAACTCTTGCATTTCCCAAACACAATGCCCATAGAGCAACACAAGTAAACAGTGGAAGATTAAACTAAGATGAGCATCTGCCAAAATATTCGACAATATGGAGAAGGGACTAAAAGTGATGACAAGACTTGTGGCTCGGAACAGTGATGTGTCTATGACACTTTTCCCTGTGATGTGGGAGGTGGGACCCACAGGCCCAGACAAAGACAAACAGCACCTTTCTCACTGTAGGTGAGAAAATGACACAGACTTGTCCTAGTGGCATATCTGGCATGTATGGACATGCAAGTTGGTGAGACATTTACATGAAAAAGCTGACCCAAACCTAGTCATGATCATTACCATCAATCATTCTTTTTTGAGCACCAATTCTATGCAATATTGCTGAAATCAGGGAAAGCAGAATGGTAGGAGAAACAAAGAGTAATGGGGAAATAGCCAAACCAACTTGAGAATCAGTGAACATTTGCCATAAAAGTCAGAGTACTCATTGGATTCCTGGATGTCATGGTCATAGATTATGCCATTAAAATCATGACTATTGGGCCCTCCCTGGTAGCGCAACGAGTTAAAGCACAGCACTAAGAAGTTAAAGCCACTTCAGCATGAGTTTGATCCCAGCCCAGGAGCTGACCCACATGGTGCGGCAGACCTCTCCTGACTGGCCCACTGCTCCCCTCAGCAATGTACTTTGTCAGATGGCCTGTTCTGCTCCCCACTTTGTCTCAGGTTAAGCCTCTCACCACTCCTGCCCCTCTGGCCTGTACCCCAGTTTTTTATACATAAATAAAATCTTTAAAAAATATATCAAGACTACTACCTGCTCTCTCTTCATCATAAACATTCCCGAGTCTCCAAATAGATACCAAATGTATTTCCCCAATCAAGAAGACATACTTACTTGTTATATGTGCCACAATCTGAGAACACACATACATGTGTACACATGTTTTCATACATATTAGTACACACACCACATATGTGCACGCGCACAATCCACATCTGTCGGTATGGAAAGGCTACAACTTGCTTCCTGGGACAGAGAGTCAAGGTTGCTGGGTCCCAATTCTGACTATCCTGACTTGCCATTTGCAAAAGATTCCGAAGTTCAAAGTGTAGCTCGGATTCTCACTCAATAAAAATAGTACTGCACACGAAGAGCTGCCAGTACATAAAGTCTCTAGAGTCCCTTGAAACTAGAACAGTATGGACCAAACAACATTAACACTGAACACAAATCACCACTTTATCTGTCAGCTGGCTAGACTCTTGACAGGAGGGCATGGGAATACATTACTTGTGATTCGTTGATTTTGATACCCTCCCCCAACTGACACCATTTTCTTAAGAGCCATAACTGAGTAACAAGATTGGGGGCCTACGGGAAAAAGTGAACATTTATAGTCAGAGATTCACTGCTTTAAATTTAGTCATATGCATAGTAGTTGGATACCAAGAGAATCCTGGGTGAATCCCAGTATAAACTAGAATGTATACTATTATATATAGGTATCGGAAAGAGAAAACTATTTTCTACTCAGATTAAAAACCTACTCATGTCATCAAGGAGGTATATGGGGACTCCAACATTTGTATCCATCCATCACAGTAGACCATTTCAGAATCCTTTTATATTAATATATGCATATGTCTCATAAATTCAGCAGGCTTCACATGGATCTGCAACATGACTAGAACATAGTAGATACACAAATGTTTGTGGGCTGAATGAGAAGTCCAATCAATGATTAAAATGACTTAAAGCAGAGACTTAACTTGCCATCCATCAGTGAACCAACTCAGATACTAGAAGTAGTCCTTCCAGCAAAATAGTTATGATATGAACATATAGTGCAATACATGCAGCAAACATTCACTTTGGGCAAAACTAAGACAAAAAATGTTTATGACCTATATCAGAAAAAAAGAGAAGTGCTGTCTTTTCATGCTTGCAACAATCACTTCCCTATGCTCATGACGGAGAATTCTGCTAAGTTCCGGGTAATCAAGGATAAATGAACTCATAGACCCTCATCACAATTTATAGGGGGAAACAGAAACAAAACCAAACTGCCCAGCAGGGTGAGAAGAATTATATGGACTAAAATACAAAGCAAGGCTATCTGCTTGGAGAGGTTTATGGCCAAAGGGTAATTTTCAAGTACCTGGCTAGCTTGTCCTCTCAGATTGCTCTAGTCAAAGACTTGGCTGAAACATTGGATATTTGAGAAAGTCAGCCTAAAGAACATGTTAACCATTCATTCCTCTAGGTTTTCTATGCTCTATTTCGGTACTGGAGACAATCACCAGAATCTTGCCTCTGGACTATGGCAGCTCAGGCTCCCAAAGATAAACTCTGACTGGGTTGCTTTTCATTATGCCTTCTGTATTTTCCATTCCCTGGAGGGTTTGTAAAAGATATGACCTTATAAAGACATTTATTCATTTTCCATAGAACTGAAATTCAAATATTAGCCACTACAGAATTGGTGATTCCGTAGGCATATATATCAGTTGCCAGGCACTATATTAAGCACTCTGCAAAGGTTATCTGATCTGTCCTTACAACTTTAATGGAGGACTGCACCCGTGCAGTTCCTCCTTTTTTCCTGTTAACTCTATTATTGAGCTTAAAGCTAGATTAAATATTCAAAAGCAATAAATACTTAGAAGTTCAGTTTAATTATCTTTACTTCTCTATAAGATTTTGATCCTTTTTTCCTCTATCATTTTTACAGGCTGTTAATTGGGATTTTTATTATGTATTTTTTCAAACCCATTTCTGAAAGTACATCCCCAATAAATAAAAACATATAACCTTAATCATGAATTGCAATTTCTTTTTTAGTCTCAATTGTCAAAGGAGATTCCATGAATAGCTGGTTTGAAGATGACCTCTTGGGTATCACATTGCTGTCATTTGAAAACTCAAATAATGCAATAATTTCCACAATCATATGGCTCAAAATTCTGTGTGAAAGGATGAAGAAAGGGCAAAGGGGAGAGGTTGACTGACAACAGCATAAGGAAACTATCAGATTATTACCAAATTTATTTCTAAGGATAACTTCCATATTGTACTGGATCCTGTCAGCCCCATTCTACACTTTCCTAACTACCACCTGTGTAGACCAGCTATACCAACACCTGCCCTTGGTCACTTAGGGCTGCCAAGGCCAAAGGCACTGCCAGAACCTGCTGAGTGAGAAAGGTATTGCTATCACCCAGTGATGTCTCCACCCTGGAATTTCACTCTTAATACTGACAATGCCTCCGGAACTCATAAAAATTCTGCAGAAATCCTGGGAGTTGAAGGTCAATATCTTCAAGGAATCAAGGTAACACAGAAGACAAACTGCTATGCTGCTGAAGATTTTTATAAATTTAAGGTAAATGCCCCCAGAAGAACTCCCAGGAATAACTCTCTGCATTGTCACTACACAGAATGGGGCTTAGCTTTTTGTCAGAAAGAGAAGATACAGAAAGGGAGAGAAAGGGACTGGGGAAAGAGGAAGAGAGGTGAGTGGAGGAGAGATTGTGTGTGTGAGAGACAGAGAGAAAGAGAGAGCGAGCATTTGATCATATATACATGACACACACACAGATCTTGACATACCCAGTTAGAATGCTCAGCCAGATATTTTTTGGAAAACAGATATTTGTGTACAACTGTTCATTTACTCAACATAGATTTGCCCAACACCTACTGGTGTGTTAAAAAATATTATAGATGCTGGAAATTGAAGAGTGAAAGAGGCACTTAAGACTCTTGTTCTTCTGAATTCTATATTCTAGAGAGGAGAACAGGTAATCAGAAACTACCCAATGAAATGAGTGATTCAGACTGCAAGAAGAAGAAGGAGGGGAAAAATGAAACAAACAAAAACAAACAAAAAAAATGTGATGATTCTAAGAATGGGAGGCTTTGCTTAAGTGTTGAGAAAGGGTTTTTGTTTGTTTTTTTAAGTAAAGTGACACATCTTCCAAGACAAAGAGGAACTAAAGAAACCAATCACCTTTACTCTGACTGCCATTAGAAAAGTGACTTTACTAAGGAAAGAAATTGCAATTCCATTTGTGGTTCTCTCTACTCCTGCTTCAAAGAACTGCAAATACACCAGGAAAAGAAAGAAATCCATAACTTTTGTGCTGTAAGGAAATTTTAAGGAAATTTTCCCCAAAGATGCTAGATTAATATAAGTTAATTTATACCTAACACAGAATTTATAATAAATAATCTAATAAGGGAATAATAGAATATTTAATCCATCTGAAAAGTCAACTGCTTTGTTAAACAATATTCCAGTGTTAATAAAGTTACACCTTTACATTGTAATGCCAACAGGAATTGCTTCACTAACACATTTAAAAAAAAAAACAATTCTGTGTCTATATTCAGCATCATTTACTTTCACTCACTCACTCACTGAAAAATAAAATTATATTTACTAGCAGATGGTCCCAGCTAAAATATACAATAAATTATTTTGAAATTCATTAAAAATAAGCAGTATCTGTTTAGCATTCATAAGAAATAAATGGTTGTTTACCAATGCTTCCCATATAATACCTCAAACAGAATACATACTATTAAATTTCTTAGTTAAAACACTTCGCCAACTGGCAGTGTAAACATGTAAAAAATGTCCATTACTCAAAATACTTTTCATCAAAACACCTTAATTCATGTTTCCTAGTCTCTGCGTTGTTTCAGAATAAGAAAGGTAAGCGAAGTGAGTTAGGGAGATCAGTCATCAAGAATGTGAATATTAAGAATGAATCATGGGTCATTTTGACTAAAGTGAGTTTTTTACTACTTTGTAAACAAGCCCATGGTATGTATTATTAGGATGTAAATAAGCACACTGCACTAGAGTCAAATAATGTAAAGATAGAGCCCCACAGGTCCACAATTACTTAATGCATTTGTCACTATAAACACTGTTGCTCTGATATTATTAAAGCAGCCAAACACCTTTACTCTGACTGCCATCAAAAAGGTGGGCTTACTAAGAAAAGAAAGATGCAGTCCCATCTGTGGCTCCATGCTTGTGCACTGTACAAGGAATACTTCACTTTTTGAACTTCAAAATAGGTCTTTAAAACAAGTGTCGCTGACACCTAAGACCAATGGCAGGTTAAGAGAAAGAGTGGTTCACATTTATTTACAGAGTAGGGATACTGTTTGAATCTTTGAACATTCAAAATGTGTGGAGAGGCGGTGATAAAAAGTCTGAACCTGTCTGTTCAAGTTAACTCCTCATTCCTGCTTCACTAGTTATGTTTCTAGACCCTTCCTTAAAATTTTCCCATTTGGGAAAATTATACATTTAGCCTTTAATAAATAAAAATCTCACCCATTCAGCCCATCCCCCCCCCCAAAAAAAATCAGAAGGCTTACGTATTAGCACTAATAATAATCCTACAATGAAGTCCTTCTCCAAAAATGAACACGGTAACTGAAAAGGACGAAATCCACTCGGGGTAAAAAAAAAAAAAATCCCAAATTAGTTCTCTCTGAGGGGTTGTTGGGGTTGGGGGGCTTGGGAGCTGGGGAAGCACACAGTTGGCACAACTCCTGTTACCAGAACCAACTCCAGGCGACCCTGAGGAAGATGCTGCGTCAAGGGAAGCAAAGCAAAGAAGAGCGACCCAGGAGCCTCGCGAAATCGCCACGGATTCCCGAGGAGGCGGGGAGAAGCCAAGTCGCCAGGCACCGGCCACAGCGCACGCCAACATTCAGGATTATTCTCCTTTCCAAACCCCGGAGTTCCGGGGCAGGAGAAAAAAGGGGGGGGCGTGGGGGACCCACAGTCCCTTTAAACCACATCCCCCCTCCCCCGCCCCGGTGTCTGCCAACCTTTTCCGAACCCCCGTGTCACAGAACTTCCTCATCATGGAAACTTCCACTCGGTTCGGCGCTGAGGATGCCAAACTCCATTTCACAAGGAGCCTGTCAACAGCTGGGCTGGGGGTTTAAGGCACAGAGCCGCTGCGACTGACGGGGGATCCAGTCACCTCGCTTTTCCACGGCCCACGCTGTGGCTCCCCGACAGCCGCCGCGCGATGCCCGAGCGCGAGAGGGCACCTCCTTCCAGACCTGGGGCGCAGAAACCCCGCGGAGGCAGGTAACCAGGCGGCTGACACCCCCACCACCCACGCTCGCCGCCTGACTGAGCGCGCCGAGCTTCCCCGCCGGCGCCCCTCAGGTTCCCAGGACACTCGCTTCACCCTTCAGCCCATTCCTGTGGACAGTTGGAAGGGTCGTTCCCCGCCTCCCCCTCCCTCCTCCCCACACACCCCTCACCCCCTCACCCCCGCCTCCGCGCCGTCCTCTCGCCAAATTACCAGTGCCCTCGAGCCTGCTGTGTTGAGCGCCACTGCCCGGGGAAGGCAGCCTGCGGGCACTTGCCCCGAGCCCGGCGAGCAGAAGGTTTCCTTTCCCAGCGCACTCACATTATTCATGCAAAGTTAATCCCCGCCGCGTCACGGCCGCCCGCCCGAGGATGTGCGCCTTCCTTGGCCAAGCCCCGCAGTCTCCACCCTCCTCCGCCCCCTCCTCCCGGCGGCGGGGTCCCGGGAGCGCCGGCGACGGGACGTCGCGAGAGTCCGGCAAAATGTCAACTCCTGAGGCGAAGAGGCAGCCACCGCCCGGGCCGCCCCGGCCCTCCGGGACCCC
>NW_004567134.1:3851239-3887187 GCF_000260355.1 Condylura cristata | reverse complement strand
CACGCACACGCCACCCCTGGGCAGCCCGCCTCCGCACCTGCCTCCTCAGGTTGGGGTGCTCCCCCTCCTCCCAGTCGCGGCCCTGCCCTCCCTCCCTGGGGTGGCGATGTTGCCGCGGGTTTGGTGGCCGCGCGTCCACACACCGTGCTGAGTGCATACGGATGTTCGGGTTGGGGCGTCATTCCTCTAGTAGGCAAAGAGGAAGGAATGGGGAACGAGTGCCAGGGGAAAGGGGGAGGAGGTGACTTCCAGAAACACAAGATTTTCTTTGCCCGCCCCGACGAGCGCGGCCCAAGTCGCCGCCCTCCTCGCTCTCTTTCCAAACCACTTGTGGCGGCGCGTGTGAGGCAGACCCCGCGCTCGGGTTCCTTCTGGGGCCTCCAGCCGGCCAGCCCTCTGGCCCTTCTCTAACCCTCGTCACCCGCCTGGAAGAGATTTTGGGAAATACCTGGTTTGCCTTTGAGGGAAGACACTCCTCCACACCATTTTGCTTATCCTGGGAGATGCGTGTAGGGTTGAGACGTTCAACATGTTCCAGAAAGGCCGCCCTATGAATTTTTCTTTATCATGGATATGTACAGATAAAACCCGGAAGGCAAAAATCAATTTATATTCAGGGAACATTCTGCCCCAGGCACATAGGGATTTTTAAAATGCCCCTTCCCCAAGCACCCGGGGAAGGCCAAGGGTTAAGCAAGGGAAAAAGTTTTGGCAGTAGCGTTTTGGACTAGAAGAAAACTTGGAAAAACAACGAGAACCGCCTCCCCCGCCCACCCCCAAGCCTAAATGTGGTCAGCACGAAGCTATAGTTGCAACCAAACTATTTAGAGGGCAGAGTACAATTATTTTCTTGTAGATAATATTAAAACAATTCTTACTTCATTATTCACTATACACATTCTTTACTATAACATGCAATGGGATTAAGTTATGACCATTTGCAACCTCAAGTGTGAACATTATGTAGATGATTTTCTGAGAATTTTCTAGATTGCATCCTGCGATGTGTGTTTCATTCCAGCTTCTTGGGAGAATATCATCCGAGACAGGGAGAAGCCCCCACTCTGCTGACAGCACGAACAACCATGACTGTCAAGAATTCAGAAGCTGTTCCTTAAGCCTGGCTGCACAGCATTATGTGTACTTCCTGAGAGATGAAGACCTCCAAGTCAAGTAAGAGGGAAGTCCTCTCCCTTCAGAATCATGGTACACTATTTCCCCCCTTGGTCCTTAACATTAGAGCTACGTTTTAGTCTTCACTTGTAACGAGGCTGCACCATAGGACTTGCAGGTTTTGTAGCAGGAAAGAAGTTGGTCTCCTTTGCAGGGAAGTTCCTGGGCTTTGCTCCAAAGCTGCCCCGGGATGTTTTGGTTGGTTTGGAGGAAAGCTGTGGAGTCTGCACCATTTGTTCCAAACAGACAGCCCCCTGCTGGCTAACTGTGGGTGAAGAACCTGGCTACCTAGAGAAAAGCCTGTCTCTGATAGGCCACAACAGTTGAGGGTAGATGATGAGGGTGGTGATGCCAATCTTTCTTCACAAAAGGGAATAGTGGGGAATGAGGCCACAGGCTATAAAATCCCCTCCACTCCCCCTTCTTGAATATAAATTGGAGCTAAATTCTTTCTTACGAAGAAAACATACAGAGATCAGGGTATAAAACAAAAAGTGTTGAATTCCTTTATTTGAACCACTTTGCTCATTTGATTTCATTTTGCTTGCAAACTTCTAAATAAAAACTAAATAAAACTACGACAAAGAATACTACATAACATGGTATTATTAAAACAATTCTCTATAACAATGTTATATAATAATAGGGAGGGAAATTATAATGCAATTTTATTAAAATAACATTTATTTTTATTTTTTATTGTTGTTATTGAAATTACATTGAAGAAGCTCTCTCAGGGCAGTCTTCCAGACTGCATGACAGTAAAAAGGGTTTCCATCAAAACTGATTTATCATGGGGAAGTGGAGAATTTTTGTGGGGACCTGATTAAAGAGAAAATAACATTCAAACTTTAAAGAGTATGGTCCTGTGTTCCCACCTGGCTTATATGAGAGGGCACCACCAAGCTGTTTCATGACCCATGCTTGCATTCCATCATAACTGTCTTCATTATCAGGATCTATACATGTCAAGGGAATGACTGGGTTTATAACATAATTATATATTCAACATCAACTGGGTTGATCACTGAGTTTTTAAATGTTCCCTTACATTTTGCACTCAAAGCAAATGCCTCACTTGCCTCACCCTAGTCTGCATTCTGCTATGCCCTCAATGTCACCAATCTAAACAATAAAGTCAAATTTAATTAGAATTTGTTCAGTGTCAAAGTTAGTAAATGGTAAGGAACTTGAGGTCAGAAAATTAGAAATGTGGATATGAGGGAAGGGGAAAATCGGGAGATTTCAAGGAATGAGGTGACACTTGAACCAGTTAAACAAGGATGGATCAGATTTCATCAGGGAATATTAGAACTGGAGGAAGTGCCATTCGATGGACTGGAACCAGCGGTTTTCTTTCATTCATTCAATAACTACTTCTCAAGCTACCTGTGCAGCCAAGTGAACCAGCTTTGGAGATTCCTGATTATATCTGTTCATTGTTAGTTCCTGGAATTTATTTTTGCTGTGAATGCCCCATAATTCTGGTCCTTGGCCAGCTAGATAAGGATGCCAAGTCTGTTCCTGTCTTTCAAGAAAGACAGACAACTAGGGAAGATGCTGTTCTCAAAATTAACTCTAAGAGTGAAGGTGCAATGAGAAATATATAAAATACTAGGTGATTGCTGGCAAGAAGGCCACAAGAGACTAGGAAGAATGGAGGATCTGTAGGACATCCTGCAGGAGGTGATTGATTGGAAATTTAGGGATGAATAAAAAGCTTCAAGACAGGACTAACCATCTTATCTAAAGGGCTTAATACAAAATGAAAAGGTGGGGCCCTTTATTTAAAAAGAAGGAAGAAGTATCAGTAAAGATACAAAATATAATATTTCCTTTCTTCCACATTCCTTCTTTGGAATTGGCTTTATTAGCCAGTCAACATCATTCTACACAAAGAAAGATAAATTATTAGCTTTCATTTTATTGCTCATCTTTATATTGTGTAATGCCAGTTTTGCACAATATAAGAGCATATAACTCATATTGAAATCATATGTAAAGTCAACAAAATTACACAATTTGTATTTTATAGCAATCACTACCATGCTAGCATGTATGTACACGTGTGCTTTGAAGTTTGGTTATGTATTTGTGCCCTTTTGCCTGAATAGTGGAAACAGCACAAAACAAATGTAGGTTTTTATTTTATTGCTTGATAGATGCTATGCTATCAGCACTATTTATGTTGTATATGACTCATTGATGATTAAGGAAATCATGAAGGAAAAGGAATACGGGTTGCCTTCTCTTCTGTCTCATTTTCAGAGTAAGTGGTTAGCAATACAGGGAAATAGTATGCATTAGAAAGGACTTAAGAGTGTTCCTTGGTTTAGTGCTTGCTTTCTACATTCAGAGCAAGTTCTGGTTGGAATGGAAAGCATGACCTCTTGAGGTTGTCCATGCCCCTACTTATTCAGATGTAGATGTTAAGATGCTTACACATTATGAGGTCTTCAGAATCCTATGCTCAAGCAGGCATCAAGAATGCCTTTTGGTGTGAGTATTCCTTCCTAAAACATGTAAAGTATTGTAAGCTGACATTGCCTCAATAAACATAATTAAAAATTATAACAGGCCCTCCCTGGTGGTGCCGCAGGTTAAAGCACAGCACTAAGAAGCTAAAGCTACTTCTGCATGAGTTTGATCCCCTCCTGCCCTGGAGGTGATCCACACAGTGTGGCAGACCTCTCCTGACCCACCCACTGCTTCCCTCAGCAGTGTACTTCAAAGATTTGCCTGTTCTGCTCCCCACTCTGTCTCTGATGAATCCTCTTAATGCCCCTGCACCTCTGGCCTCTTCCCTAGCTCTGTATACACAAATAAATAAATCTTAAAAAAAATAATAATAGTAGTAACACATGTGAGTGGGAGAACACATGTTTGTGTATCTTTCCTCCAATCCTACTCCATGGTGTATGATTCACTTACAAAAGAAAAAATCAAGGATAAAATGACTAGGAATTCAACATGATGAAAACTAAGTATTCAATTACGTGCCAGCTCCTTGGCATGGGACGTTTCTGTTCATGGGACCCTGGGCTAACTGCAAAGGCCCATGAAATTGGCCCTGGGAAATGACCTTTGTCATGGTAGAATCCTAGGGATGCTGTCAGAGGTGCATGGCTGGTTATAGCAAGGAATATATAATATAACTAACATGTATTAACTATTCATTATAGTCCAAGAATTGCCCTAAACATCTCACTCATTTTTTAAAGTTTGCTGAAGAATTCTATAAAGCTATGGTTATTCACCCTAGTTTCCAGATGGGCAAACTAAGACAAAAAGATCTAACAACTTCCTCCAATTGAGGGCCAGGAGCTCCCAGCAGAGGTTTTATTACTAATCAGATTATTCTGCTCTCTGCATCCCTGTGTGCTCTTTATATGTTCTCTGGCAGGCACTGGGAAAGAAAAGTGAGCTTGACCTAGCAATCAGGAGAAATCTTTCTCACTCCTCCCTTAAAGGGCTGCTGTGGACTGTGATAAGAAGCACACTAAACAAAACATACATGTCACTAACTAGAAACCTAGAAAGTTCCCTAATTACATTCTCTCCTTTTGTTTTCCAACTGGGCAGGAGTTGATAAACTACTACTGGAAGGATCCTGGTCCTTTCATCAATAGATAGAGTAGCTAGCTCACATTGAACTGGTACAGTGACTGAGTAAATGACTTCTTTTGTAATAAACCACTGAAATATGGAAGTTTATTTGTTACAGTAGTTAATGTCATCCCAACATACTGTCAGCCAAGCCAAACTTTATCAAAGTATAGATTTAAAGTTAAAATAATAAAATAGGACTATGTGTAGCCATATGGATATAATTCCATGAAGTGTTTAAAAAAATAAAAAAGCTCAGAGTAATCATTTTATAATTAAAATATATAGTAAAATAGGCCCTCCCTGTTGACGCAGCAGGTTAAAGCACAGCACTAAGAAGCTTAAACCACTTCCGCATGAGTTCAATCCCTGCCTGCCGTGGAGGTGATCCACATGGTGTGGCAGACCTCTCCTGACCTGCCCGCTGCTCCCCTCAGCAATGTACTTCATCGATCTGCCTGTTCTGCTCACCACTCTGTCTCTGGTGGGTTCTCTCACCCTCCACAACTCTGGCCTATACCCCAGTTCTGTATGAATAAATAATCTTAAAAGAGATGTTTAAACATATATATTTTAAACATCTCAAAAGAGATGTTTATTTTAATATATATATATAAACATCTCTTTAAGTGTTCAGTTTGGTGAATTTTTACATTTATATACTCCTATATGATCACTACTCAGAACAAGATAGAAAACATTTCCAGCAACCCAGTCAATTCTTTGCATCATTTTTCTATTGAGAACCACTTGTCCTGTTAGTGTTAAACATCATTTGATTTCTATCATCATTTTTTAACTTTTCCAGTCTTGAATTTCATGGAACACTTCTAAAACAACTTTTCATGTGGATTAAAACTCTTCTTAAGAACATCATTTTTCATTATAACAATATTGTGAAAAGCAAATCCCTGCCTTCACATTATTTGCAGTCCTGCTTTTACTCTAAGTTATTTTAAAGGTACAGTTTGCAAGATTCTACAAGCACATAAAGTGAGAACTTACTGTGTCTGGTTTCTTTCACTCAATGCAATGTTGAGTGAAATGTGAAAACAGATCCACATTAGAAAGTGGATTAGAAAGTTGCTATACTTTTAATGTAGTTACATAAATATACCACAAATTGTTTATTGATTTTCCAAGTGATGGACAGTGGATTGCTTCCAGTGTGGGGCTGCTACAAATAAAGTAGTTATGAAAATTCTGAACAATCTATTTTGTGAACACAAATCTCTTAAATATATGCCCAGGAGTGGAAGTGTTGGTCAGATAGCATATCTTGATTAAGATATGCACTTTAAAGGTTTCTGATATTAGCACAAATATGAGCTTCTAAAACTTGCTGATATCTGCTAATTTGTACATCACTACAAATAATATATTCAATTCCAAGTCATATGGCATCTAGCTGGATGAGTAATATTATCCAGTATTACAACTCTGAAAATCCTAATAACAACCAATGTCAAAGCTATTATTGCCTTATGGAGCAATTACAAACTCCGCTTGCAGTCACAAATCACTTCCTATGAACTAAACCACATATTAAGATACTATGCAAAAATGAGGAGAATTAAAGTGCATCAAGAAATAGGTGAATGAAGGAAAGGAAGGTATGAATACCAAAACAGCCTAAATTAACTTTTAATTTTCAGCTGTCTCAGAGATGTTAGGATGAGCTCAGTAATTGCTAATTGGACCTTAATAACCTATATTCATTATGAATACATGAAAGGATAGTATGCTTTTAAATTCTTTGTCAACCACAGAAGAAATCTACTGGTTCAAGACACATCTTCCCAAAACATGTCAATAAAGTATATCTTTTGGTATGTTTAAATATATCAAAATGGAAGTGTAATTTTTAAAAATTCTGTGAAAATTTCCTTTGTGTTTAGGAAGAAAATGAAGGAACTCTTACTTATTTTCATGAAATAAACTCTAATTCAAGGAGATACAGTAACATATAATGTGATGCTTATGGTCATGGGGTCTTTTCAGATATTTGAATATCCTGAAATGAGTGATCCCTGGATGTCAGTCACAACTTCAAATTTACCTGCTTTTGCCAGTTTATGTGAGTGTCTCAATTTAAGGTAATGTAAGTCTATTTGACACTTCCTGTCTCTTTGAATTATAGAACAGTTTTACAATAAACTTGCTTCATCCCAAATTTATAAAGCATTGCATAAAATATTAGTGTCAGAGCTCCCACAGATAGCAGAACATATTTCGAACATCTAAAAGTGACACATTTGGGCAAAGAATCAAATCTAGAATTGACAGGGAAAATAAGACTGGCCTAATTTTTAGTTTGCTGCAGATCAAATGAATGGAAGAGAGAGCCTAGAAATAGATCCCCATAAATGTGGTCAAATGGTTTGACAAGGGAGCAAAGATAATACAATGGAGTAAATAATGGCCTGTCCACAAATGGTGCTGGCACAACTGCGTATAGACATACAAAAATATAAACGTGGGCACAGACATAACACTATTCTCAAAAATTAACTTGAAATGGATCATAAACCTAAATATAGAATGAATAACTAACCTCCTAAAAGATAACAGTAATAAAACCTAGACGATGTTGAATATAGCCATAAGGTTTTAGATATAATACCAAAGTCACAATTCCTGAGTGGAAAACTTGATAAACTGTACTTCATTAAAATTAAAAGTTTTGCTTTGTCAAAATTAGTGTCAAGAGAATAAAAAGACAAGTCACTGGGAGAGAATATTTGCAAGGGACACATCTGATAAAAGACGACTTTTAAAATATGCAAAGAACATTTAAAAGTCAGTAAGAAAACAAATAACCATATCAAAAAATGAACCAAAGATCTCAATAGACACTTCATCAAAGAAGATTTACTTTGATGGCAGATAAGGTGCTTCATATGTCATGTCACCACAGAAATAATAATTAAAAAAACAAAGTCTATTAGAATCAACAAAATCCAGAACACCAAGAACACATAAGTACTGACAAGAATGTGGAACAAGAGAATCTCTAATTCATTGGTAGAGTATGGATAAAAAACCATATAGCCACTTTGAAAGACAGTTTGGTGGGTTCTTATAAAACTAAACATATACATACTCACACATTAATCTTCCTCTTCTTGTCATAGTATATAATTTAACCTAAACTCCTTAACTCTTAAGTCCCTTTATTTTTACAAATAACTCTCCAACATGAGACTTATCAGGAAATAGTTTGGTTTAAGCTTGACCCCAGTGGATTCTGTAGGCCATAATCTATGAAAGGTTGCCACACATAATTCATGCTCTGTAGTTGATGAGGATAGTGACTAGCTACCATGTTGTGGCTATTAGGAAAATTAGTCTTTGTTATCCTTTCTAGCACAGCAAGCTCATTCTACTTCAGAGCCTTTATATATGCCATGTTGTGCCCTCTACCTAAAATTTTCTTCCCAGGTGCTCACATGTCTTCCTTCCTCACTCCAATAGTCAGAGAGGCCCTTCTTGATCATCCCACCTAAAACGGCATTTGTGTGTCTCTCTCTCTTTTCTGATGTGTGTGTGTGTGTGTGTGTTTCTAGCCCACTGTTTCTCCAAATGTGACCTTCCTATAAGGAACAGCAACGATGTCCCATGAGTTTGCTTAAGACCTTGAGTCAGAAAAGCTGGGGGACTAGACATTTTGATTTTATCAAATCCTCCATGTGATTCTGATACAAGGTGAAGTTTAATAACATACTTTAGTGTTTCAGAATCCTTATAAATCAGCTGAAATTATGTTGGCTTTTCTTTCCAGATTAGACAATTCCACCTCCTTTCCTAGAATACAAGCATTCATAGAGAAATACACTGCATTCATAGACTGCATCCAGCAGTCTCTCAAAAAAGATTTTGAGATGAATGGCTGATTTGATACTTCAGGTTTGGTATAATCCATCAAAACCAGAATTCAATATGGAGCAGAAAGTGTCAATGCATCATCTAAATTTCCACCTCAGAGGACATGCATGTGCCCCGTGAAAGGGACTCAAGGGACTCAAGACAGGATTTAGGTCACTTGTTTTACTTAATTTTACCAAGTAAAAATCACAAACGTCTCCAATTTGTAAATGCTGCACCTTGAACCAGAGCCCAGATATCACAGTTGTCACCCTATTCTCTTACCAATGAACTGAGTGGGGTTTTAGAAATGATGATGATACAGTGATTGTTGTCAAGAAGTTTTGAAAGTTTGGGAAATCTGAGTAGGGGAGGGCTTCAAATATTTTTAGCAGTTTTTTCCCCTTCCCTGCATGATTTCTCAGAATCTCTAATGTGCTAATTTGTTTTACAAATTTTGAAGTAAAAAATGCTTTAGAACACAGTGATTCCCAAACTTTAAATCAAAAATTCCCTTTTTATACCTTGAATAATTTTAGGGGACTAGTGAATTAGATCTACCAAACTTAACTTCTTTGACCAGTCACAGAGAAATAGTTGTCTAACTGTCTCAGTTTGCTTTCACTGCTATTAAACAACTTCTAAAATTGCTGACTTAAAGAAAAGGTAATACCTTACTTTTCCTAGTATGGCAATTCCTTTATTTGGGGTTGGATAATCTATGCTCACCTACTACATGTCTAGGCTATCTGGGGTGCCTCAGCTCTTTGTAGGCAGTGCTTATCTTTTCTGGTCCTTCTTCCAGCAGCCTGGCCTTGGCATCTTAACAAGGTGTAGAAGGGTCCAAAGATCAGCCAGAGAGCAAGTTTCAGAGTGCACATTTCTAGTATCTGCTTATGTCACATTTGTTAACATCTATTAGCAAATACAAGTCACATGTTCAATCTAGATTGAGGGGAAGGAAAAAAAATAGGCTCTACTTCTCAAGGGGAGAATAGAAAAAATTCATGTTGCCAGGATGCAATTGAGGCAAACAGCTGATCTTTAACATCAAACCTCTGGCTTGAGAAGTTTTAAATGAGAATAATCATAGGTTCCTACCATTCTCAGCTTGCATGGAGAACAGTGTCAAAGGGGACTACCTATAGCTGTTTCTTTGCTCAGCTTAAGAGACTCATGACAATTCTGGGAATTTTTCTGTATCAAGAGTACCCAAAACTTTTCCACAAGGCTTGAGAAATTGATTCCAAAAGCCAAGAGCAAAGGTCATTGTGTATGTGGAGTATAAACTGGTTTTGGTATAACTATGACATTTAATGACAGGTTGGAGCTTGTTCTCATGTTATGCCACATACATATGGAAAAACAGAGTAAGGCTAAATAACATAACACATTTGCACACCAAACAACAATGGCTGGCTGGGCACCTTTACCTTACACAGAAAATGAAAGGAAATAATCTTTATCTTAGTGCTCTTGGCAGTCAGTATATCTTGAGTGGGTAACTTTTATCTCATCCATAAACATTCCTTGAAGGCAACGTAGGGATCAAATGCCAGTTTCTAGAAAGATTATGGTAGACAAAGTAAAATGATTCCTTTCTGTGTGGAATTTGAGTTGGGGAGGTGGTTATAAGACTTTTAAAAACATTAACTGATAGATGATAGATAGAGAGAGACAGGTAGGTAATGAACAAAGAAAAAGGGTACAGAAGGATGGTAGGTAAAGACATTGAGTTAAGATGGGATAGCCAGGGAACATCTCTCTGAAACTGACATTTCAACAAAGTGTTGAGAAATGAGCAGGAGCCTGCATTTCAGAGACAGGAACAGCAAAGATTCTGTGCAGGAAAAGAATTCCTACTAAAAATTCATGCAAGGCTTGTGTAGTCTTTGAGAAGCTTTTATTCCCCTTTCCTGTATTTTTTTTTTACAGTAATATTGCATTGTTACTCACTTGGTCTTTGTACAATCTATGAGTTATTTTCATGCTCGAAAACAATAAATAAATCTATGGATGTATTTTTCTTTCAGTGATTCTTAGAGCTGTTAAGAGAGTCTAAATAGTTGATTACCTCTTCTCTCACAATTTTGTGCCTATTGTCATTTTGTGTGAGTTTCTTCTTAAAAGAGACCATCTTTATAATTCTTTTTGAAATATGCCTTTATTCCTTAAAATATAAAATAAAGGTATTTGAACATGTTCCTTCAGAGTTCTATGATTATTATTTCCAAAGCCATTTAGGTGAGTTGGAGGAAAAGGGCTTACTCTCATTTAAGTCCTGAAATAAGTAAGGGAAAAGCCATGAAATGTTCATATTATCATTGCATGTGTTTTTTTTTCCCCCTCAGAGGAGAAAGCTGAGACTTATCAGAAATTAAATAAAATTAAGTGTGAAGAAAACGCAAAGAAATGCTATCATTGGCATAGGAGAAAAGATTATATTATATGTAGGAAAGAAGTCAGGAGCATATCACAAGTGTGTACTTAAACTATGGATAATGAGAATTAAGTGGCAGAATAACACCTAGAGTGTATCTTGAAGAGAACTAACATGAAAATCACTGTGAAATACACAAAACTCTATCCTGAAACCTCATTAACATTTCCCAGTTTTTTGTATATATCGATCTCTTTGAACAAAAAATTGTTTAGAACATTTGCTATAAATTATTCCCTGCTTTAAAGACTGTGCTCTGTGTGCACATAATAAAAAACAAACAAAATAAAAACAAAGCTAGCATACTCTTTCACATTGAATTATCAGCTTATACATTTACTAGAAAAGGGAAGAACAAATTTCATGGTGTATGTTGATGCCATAATTTTGTAGCACATTATAATTAGGGATAACAAATAAGATGATGTATGGGAACTAATGAACAAGTGGTCATGATTCACTATAATGGAATGGTTCTTCACTTGTATTTCTTAATGAGAGGTGGAACACAAAGGAACAAATGTTCTTTCTTCTTTTATCTATCTTCACATCCAAGAAATTGGGGTTCCTCTTTATAGAGTCAACACTCTCACCTTTGAAAAGGACCATGATTTCTTCATTATTATTTTTCTCCCTGGTCCTTTCTGCTCCAGCTATGATGAAACCATCTGATATTTTTCTTTTTCTTTCTATCTGGCTTATTTCACTAAACATGATCCCTTCCACCTCCATCCATGTTGCTAAAAATGGCATGAGTTTATGTTTTTTTGATTGCTGAGTAATATTCCATTGTGTATATGTACCACATCTTTTTAATCCAGTCACCCACTTTTGGGCATTTGGGTTGATTCCATGTCTTTCCTATTGTAAATAAAACAGCAATAAACAGCTGGGTGCAGGTCTCTTTTTGAATCAGTGTTTCTGCGTCTTTTGGGTAGATACCTAGGAGAGAGATTGCTGGGTCATATGAAAGCTCCATGCTTAGCAGTTTGAGGAACCTCCAAACAGTTTTCCATAGTGGTTGTACTAATTTGCATTCCCACCAGTAATTCAGGAGAGTTCCTTTTTCTCCACATCCTCGCCAACATTTGAGTCTCAAGAATTTTTATTTAAGTTTATACTTAAAAAGATTCAAGACCAGGCTTTCTCAATCTCAGTACTATTGACATTCTGGGTTGAGTACATGTTTGTTGTGCTTAAAGCTGTAGAAAGCTGAGTGGCATCCCTGACCTTTACCACTAGCTATTAGCACATAGATCTACCTCATTCTTCCTCTCTCCCATCCCTCCCTTTCCCCCAGACTTTGCCAAATGTCCCCTAGAGGGCAAACTCAGCCCCAGCTAGAGCCATTGTTCTATCTTTCCATTGTCAGAAAATTTGAACTTTGCTGCTGAAATGACTTTTTTTTTTAAAGATTTTTATTTATTTATGCTTACAGAAATGGGGTACAAGCCAGAAATGCAGGGGCCACAAAAGGGCTCACCAGAAACAGAGTGGGGAGCAGAACAGGCAGATTGACAAAGCATACTTCTGAGGGGAGCAGCTGGAGGGACAGAAGAGGTCTGCTGTGCCATGTGGGTCACCTCTGGGGTGGGGATAGAACTAGCACTGAGCGACCATGGCTTGGCTTAGCTTCGCAGTACAGCGCTTCAACACACTGTACCAACAGGGAGGGCCTTGAAAATACTACTTATAGGGATGTTTCAGGATGATGTAGAGAATAAAGAAAAATGTGGAGTTTATTAATAACATGTTCTTTAATCCATTTCTATCCTAAAACAATTGAATCAAAAATATAATGTTTTACTTAAAATGCAGCAAGGGGAAATATTCCGCAAATATTACATATTGACATAAATTTCTCAAAATATAGAATGAATAAGCCAAAAACTGAGGTGATGTCTATAGATGTTGCTGCAATGACAAATAAAAGTACACTCTCCAATTATGAATCATTACATTTCTATTTCTTTTGGCACTAAGTCCCCAAAAATGTAACAAAGGAAATAAATTATCTAGGAAATATACAGAATCCCTAGAATATACCCACATGGTCTTATAGTATCACCTCGTTCCCTTTTATGGATGTCTCTGAATACAGTCAGTATATTTAAGTTTGTAATTCTTTGCTTTCTCTTGCCTTAAGCATGTGATATGCCATTACTCAATAGAAACATTGCAACATGAAACAATCCATCTTTTCAGAACACATCAGCAGTTAAATAACTTAATCAGGTCAAAAGGACTCTAAAAGAAAGTCCATTTTCCAGGTTGTGGATGAAATGAAGAAAAGCGCACATACTTCCTGTTACTACGAACATCATGAAATCATGACATCAAAAAGAACATGGCTTGCCCAAAGGAGGTTAACTGTCCAATGATGATAAATGAGCAGGGAGTTGTTAGTGTGCCGACGTGACCCATGACTAGTTAGCAAAAATGTTTACCTCAGATATAAAAGCCTAAGTCAGTGGAATATTTACAGATTGTCAGGCATGATAAATGTAAAGCTTGCCTGACCTTAGCCTACCCTTGACTGAAGATACTCATTGACTCTGGGAGATAAGTGTAAACCAGTCTATCAAATAAAGCTGATACATTGTTAAGAAGATCCTCACTCTTGCACTGCCACCCAGGGAAAGAAGATAAGAAACATAGTAGTAAAGTAAAATGCAATTTATTTAACTTTAAACTTCTTTCTACCTAAAATATTTTCCATCTGTCATTAATAGTTATCCCCTTGGCTTAGGGATTGTAGGGTATGGACAAATAAACATATATAGGACAACTGGCTTAGCATTGAGCTTGCAACTATATTTACTTAAGCAGCAAATACATCTGAGAAGAATATATCACATTATACTGTTTCACCTTCTGTTCCTGTGGAGTAAGCCTGCTGTAAGTCACCATTGAATAAAATGAACACAGTTCTGAAAAATGAATGATAAATGTGAGTGATAATTGATGGTTGAGTCTATTATGGTATGTAAATGTAAGAAAAAAAGGCATCTCAGATCCTAAAAACCAAAGATACACATGGTCCATTGGCCTACTTACTTATGTTGCATTTATATTTCTTACCAAATTTGACTATCTTGTTTCACACACCTGCATCGAGATGAAAGAGCAATGTAAGAACTGGCTGCAGGAAGAAGATACTCTAAAGAGTAAAAGCTGGGTAGGTGACAGGGAGTGTTTTGTTGCAATTAGAGTTAATTTGCTGACATCTTGACAACAAAACACCAAAAACTATAACACAGTTGTCTACCTATGATTATGCCATTAAATCATAGTAGGTAATTCTAACTCAGAGATGTGCAAATCTGAGTTGGGTAGGCCTCAAAGTCTATCCCCTCACCCCCAAAGTACTCTAAATCTCTATTATTACTCTCAAGTGGGCTTCTTGCCTGTGTTTTAACACCCATGGGAAATGGTAATGTGTTATGGCTTAGCTTGCATCTATGTTTTCATCCAAATTGAGAAAGAGTAAGACAAGGCTGTGGATAGAATCTGCTGGCACAATACAAGAAACATCTATTCAGATGCCATCCAGCTATTAGTCAACTCAACACGTTGATGTCCCCTGGTGTTCTTGGCTTGTCCAATATTTATGCCTGCATCACTGCTCCATTTTCCCAGCAAGCAATCATGACAATAAAATGAATAAGGTTAGCTTAAAATACTTATTCTCAGGCAACTCATGCTGACTCAAGTTTCACTACTCTCTTTTAAGGCTTATAGCTATCCCTTTAGAAATACATTCTAGACATATGCAGGTTACACTTAAGTTCATAAATTGAAGGTCATTCTTCCTTATTGCTTCTGAAATCAAGATGAACAATTTGATGACTTTAATCAAAAAGAAAATTTAAATTGTATTTAAGACCCTTTGTGCAGAGATAGGAATAAAAATGATATGTTTTAGAAGAGCTTCACCAACAATGGATTGAAGTAAAGTTCCATTGCTAAGTAAGAAGTAAGAAGTTTCACTTCTATGGAAAATTTACTACCAGGATTCCTCATACCCTAACCATACAAGTTATAAAAAATAGTATGGTAGATAATATTAGTAAACAGTATTCAAAATCTGATCTCTAGACTTGTCAGAAATATACAATCTTGGCCCCTTAGAAGGCCTTCTTATTGAATTAGAAATTTTATTGGGTAGAGTCTAGCAATCAGTGTTATAATAACCTGCCCAGCCGATTCTAGTATATGCTGAAATTTGAGAACCACTGTTATAGAAATCCAAATAAAATTAATATTATAAAGCTCAGTGTTATCAATGTATCAGCTGATAATGGTGAGAATGATGATTTTTTTTTAAAGATTTATTTATTTATTCGTACAGAACTGGGGTACAGGCCAGAGATGCGGAGGGTGAGAGGATTCACCAGAGTCAGAGCGGGATACAGAACAGGCAGATAGACGAAGTACACTGCTGAGGGGAGCAGTGGGCGGTCAGGAGAGGTCTGCCTCCATGTGGATCTCCTCCAGGGCAAGGGGGATTGAACTCATGCAGAAGTGGCTTAAGCTTCTTTGTGCTGTGCTTTAACTCACTGCACCACCAGGGAAGGCCCGAGAATGATGATTTTAATGGATAAGCTTTGTTAGCATCTACAGTGCACTTAAACCTTGTACTAAGTCAGTACCTTAGGTCCAATCTCATTTAATTCCCTTTTTTAAGAACCCAATATGAGCTGTTAATTCTCATTTCATGGATAAGGGAATAAAGTTAAGAAAAACTGACAATTTGATCAAGGCCAGCCATTAAGATGCAAAACTGGGATACTGCCTAGGTCTGGTTTGCGGGCGCGCGCACACACACACACACACACACACACCCCATTATGTCAGGAAAAAAAAATAAGAAAAATGAAATCGTCTCTTTTTAAAGCCTACTTCTTAAAATTTCCTCTGTCCTGAGAACCACTTCAGGAAGTAGCACCCTTGGCCCATCTTCATAGCAGTGATTCTCTACTTGACCTTCAGCCATGTCCTTCTCTTCCCATCTCCACTGATGCACTAGAGATAAAAGACCCAGGATAATATGAGACTGGTTTTCCTCTCTGCAAACCTAAATCTTTTATGTATAAGAATGAGCCATTATCATAATAACCAACTGCAGTTTTGAAGCTGGAAGACTCTTGCTGCATAATTTCTACATCTTTACTATTTAAAGTGTGGGATTTAGGTAAGCAACAACAGCCTCATTGTGGAGACTTGTTAGAATCTCAGCCCTTCTACTCCAAATCTATTGAATAAAGCTGCATTTTAGGGCCTCCCTGGTGGGGGGGTGGGGGGGCAGGGGTTAAAGACAGTGCTATCAAGCTATTGGCAGCCACTGCAATATGAGTTCGATGCCTGGCCAAGGAGTTAACTCATATGGTGTGACAGACTTCTCCTGTATCACCTGTATCACCACTGTTCCCCTCAGCAGTGTATCTCAGTAGATTCACCAATTCTGCTCCACATTCTGTCTCTGGAGAATCCTTTCACCACCCCCTTACACCTCTGGGCTACACCCCAGTTCTTGTATGCATAAATAAAAGTAAATCTATAAAAGATGCATTTTAACAAGCTCTCCAGGTGCTTCTATACACATTAAAATTTTAGATCTTTTAGTTTATCTAAACCTGCTCCCTCCCTTTTACCCTGAAAGTGAAACTTTCAGGAAATTGAATGACCTACTCAAGGTGACAAATCTAGTTAAACTGAAACTTATCCCCAGTTAAATTTGATTTTCTCTGTCTGCCTGCAGATTTCAACTATATGCCATAAAAAAATACTGCTACTGATACAATTATTGTGAGCTTCTTTTATTCTGAACTTGTGCTAATTACCTTGTATGGATTATCTCAGTTATTCCTCTACAATATCCTACGCACCCAGTACTGTTTAGTACTCCTCCTCACCTTTTTTTTTTTTTTTTGAATAGGGATCCTGAGACCCAGAGATGTTTAATTAAGCACATAGCCTGAATTATGCAACTTCCAAGTAGTAAATCAAAAATTAGAACCCAAGTGTCCTGACTTGAAAGTTTGTAGCTGTTGTCTTGCTTGCATGTATATATATCTTTATCTTTTTCTGATTCTAAAAGCGCTACCTAACTACCTACCTACCTTAGGGAGCTAAGGCGTCCAGGTAAACCTCTCCAACCAAGATGTTTAGGTTGGCTTCTCTAAAATGTTACGAACCTAAAGGATTCTGTCTATCACTTTGGCAAGTGGATTATTTCAAGCTGAGGTCAGTAGAGGCCCTGCAGGTTCATGAGAAGTGTTTACCACCCCTTAACTACCATATCGGATTTTTCCCAGAAATAAACTTTCTGTTGGAGAAATCATACATGGCAGAGTAAACATTTAATTACAGAACATCTGCTACTTGTCATATGAGTCACCTTCTCATTATCATGTGAATACCCCTCTTCTCTTCTTGAAGCCCCAAGCCCCTTCCCTACTCCTTAATTCAGGATAGATACCCTGATTTCCCTCACTGGAACAAGTCCACATGCATGTAAATTCTCCAGACATATGTATTTAGTAATTTTTCTATTAATCTCTTTGATATTAATGTGATTGCCTAACAAGCCTGAGAAGAATCCAGAAGGATGGGGAAATTTTTGTTTTTTCCCTTTTATCTAGCTATCTATCATCTATCTATCTATCTTTCTATCTGTCAGAAAGTTAATAATATATAAAATAGTGTCATTCTACTTGATGTACCTTTTTCTTTTAATTAATTTCAATAATACCAGGTCTTTTCTATCATTTCTTAGAAGATAAAGCAAAAGGTCCCTTACCATCAATCCTCCCTTCCTGTTCCTTTCAGTTCACTGTCCCATCCTTCAGGTTTTCCTTCCCAACCACCTCAGGAGCTCTGGTCTAGTAATCATCGTGGCTTGGAGGTGGTGAAGTCCCTGACTACTGAGGTGGAGGGATAAGAAGGTGCTATTCTGAAGCACTCAAATGTTAAAGAAAATGAAGTACCTAAGAACCAGTCATTTCAAGACCATACCTTGATAACTGAACTGCTTTTATGTATTTTCTTGAAAACCCAGCATACAGGAGGTGGTTTTAGTAGAAACTTAGCATTCCAACCAACTTAACAACAGAATTACAACCCAAGAGTAAACTGGAAACAGGCTTTGTTATGTTCCAATATAGTTATAAAAGTATCACTTCACTGCAGCACCTTTAAAAAATGTTTGGATGTTTCAGAGTAAAATAATTTCTCTTGCAATAGTCCAGTTCATTTGCCCCATTCTAATATATTGGTTAAACAAAAACAATATGAGAAAAGTCAAGCTTTATGAAAACACCTAAATTAGAATATGATTTTTTAAATTTAAATTTTACCTAACCATAAAATATTATTAAAGTGGTAATCTATTTAAACAAAAATCCAATTTTACACAACTTTATAGTGTCTGGTTATTATATATAGTGACAGGGACTGCCTATATTTTTGTTAGGTTTACTGTAAATCTAGACAGCAAACATGTATTTCAGAAATTGTTGCTATGTGAATCATAAGTCAGACAACTGCACAACTCTGTAACATTCCAAAAGAAAATACTCCAGAATTTTATTTATACCTGGGAATAAAATAAGTCCATTTATAGGTGTTCTCCAAAAGGAATATTACTGGTGCTCACACACAGGCACATACTGCACAGACTGTGTTTGATTTCAAGTATCTTGAGGCCCCAAGGTCCTCAAAGTAAAAGCCTGTTTTAATTTCTCTTATTGTGATAACATGTTCCTTCTTTAATAAATGTTTGCTGAGCTAAATACCATAGCTTAACTACATCTAGCTAGATTTTCTGTGAGAAATGGAAAAGATTTGTGATTTTTTGTAATTTTCAATCTCCTGATTTTTGTGATTTTTAAGAGCTTGTCATAATGCTATATAGTTCTCTGATTTTATTTCTTTGGTACAAAAAAAGCAAAATGAATGAATTGTGATTGAGCCATGGAGCCCAGTTGCTTGCATATATAATCGGGGTTCTAAATTACCACATAAACACAGCTGCAGATTTTCAGTGTGAAGGCTCTCAGAAGCTTGCCGACTGGTGAGTGGGGGGGTATTTGCAGCTCTAAATTTAAGAGCATTATTATGAGCTGCAATAGACAATCATCCCGCCTTATTTAAATCTCTGGGCAACTGTAAAACTAGAGTATATCTTGCTAAAATATTCAGGTTTCTTGTCTATGCTAAGTCTAAACAAACAAGTTTAGTTCATTTTTAAAGCTGAAAAATTATATTTTATGGTATGTCATTGGTTGTGATATAGACAAAGTCATCAGAAGATTAACAGTTTTGAAGTTGTGCACATTATAAAAATTATTACAAAGATCATACAAATCAATAAGAATTCCTATTGCAGGGAAAGTAGCACCATACCGGAAATTAAATGAAAATATTTATATTTTTATTTATTTACATATATACACTATACACATTAATACTAAAAACCTTTTAGTATAAAAATCAAACTGAATTTCATTTTGAAAAACAATGTAAGAAAGGTAAATTTTTAAATACATGTTCTCACTAATTTCCTAATCAGTCTAGTTTGAGGGGAAAAGATACTGCTAAAGAACAGACACCTAGTTTCCTGAAGTGTTATTTAAATTGAACAAGAAATATGGCTCATGATTTAACTACTGCTTTCATAAAATTTATTTTTTTGATGTCTCCTTTTAAATAAACTTTTAAGGGTCTTTAGCAGAATTAACTACTAATTGATGGAAACTAGGGGAAATTCTACTTCATGCAACAGTTCTTTAAACTAGTGAATTGCAATAAATCAAATCAGGAAAGTTTTGCTTACTGAGTGAAATGGGAACTATCACTGTATTATAATACTAACTCAATTAATTCATTAGGAAATTGGAATTAGAGCCAATTATTTGGATATTTTTCTATGGCTAGCTAAATTTAGAAAGAATCACATGGTATAGCCTGCATTAGAAGTAATTTACTTTGTGGTCAAAATTTAGCAAATTATAAAGTCAAATTGTTTTCCAGTGGGTAGCTTACTTAAGGCTTACTTCTTCTACCATCACTTTCATTAATTCTGAACACTAGATTTGACCTGAGCAACAATAAACAATAAATACTAATTTAATAGAGAAATGAAACCGGAATAACTCGCCAACCATTCACCCCAACTTTCTAAGATCAGGTAACTTTGGGCAGGAGTGACCATAATGTTGAATAATTCCAGATTGTTGTCCCTACCATAACAAATATTTAAAATTAAGAGTAATTTTCAATTGAAGTAGTGCTTGTGTTTTGTTTTCTAAAAAGAAGCGGTATTTATTCTTAATATTTTTTTAGACTACACAATCAATTAAAACAACCATAAAATTTTTACTACATTTTTTCTGCTGTATTAATATTTTATATTACATGAAACAAATACATCACATACATGAAGAACAAGCAAAATATTACTTTTTACTGATTCCAGTGAACTCACCATTAGCAAACAGAATCTTTGTAGGAAAGAATTCTATGTATCTTCAGCACAAATGATTCATTTGTAATAAAACAAATAAACAGTTATAAATCTCTCATTGTAAGGGAAGTATAGGTAGACTGTAATATTCTAGAATTGGAAGAAATTCTAGAAGTCATGTGGTAAAGGTCCTCTTATTTAAGAGAAGAGAAATACAGAGATTTGAAAGACAGAAACCACTGACCTGGAGTTGTTGGAAACCCTTGAAAGTGTGACACCTGTGCCTATTTGTACGTTTGTGGAAACAGTGTTGTGCCTCAATATCCTTTCTCACTTGGTCCAAGTAATAAAATTTCTAACCTCACCCTGTGTTGCCTCGATTGATTATGTTCCTTAGCATTTCTTGCAACTCCTTTGGGTCAGGGCAGTGGATGTAAAGGAAGTGTGATTGCTTCTGGGAAGTTCCCTTATGCTTAGATTCTGACTCTTCTTCTCTTCCTGCTAACTGGAAAATTTAGCTAGGGCTGCACAGTCATCTTGGGGAACTTGGGAGTGGAGGCCTGCCTGGCGGAACAGTAAGGTAGGATGAAGTCAAATCCAAGGATTTCATGTTATCTAGATTTTTTCAGAGAGAGACGATCAATAAATAGAAATCTTTTCCTGTTGAAACGATATTTACATTTTTTTTTTCACTGTTACTCCTAGGCAATCTCAATTCTAATTCCTGCTCACTGGTGACAGATTCTAGAACAGTGGCTGGTATGTAGGAGGCATTCAGTAGATGCTTGCAGCTGTGATGGAAACATCCCTGACATCTGCTTCTCTTCTTCATTCTCAATACAGCACTGAGTCCTTTCAGTTTCAACTCCTTTCAGCTCTCAAATCCATGCACATGATCCATCTCTCTAGCCAAGTGAGCTGAAGCACTTGCCCTGTCTTGCCTAGACTGCTCTAATTCATTTGAATTAGCTTACATATATCACATCCCTTTCCATGTAAAACTTGTTTCTTTTTGGAGAAAGACCCAAACCTTTGATATAGTTCATAGGCCTCATGTTTCTGACTTGAAAATTCCTATCCCACTTTTACCCGGTTAAATTCCAACTCCTTTAGTCCCCCCTTTTGTACTGACTCAGAAAAAACTTACCTGATTCTGCAGAAAATTTACACAACTCCTCTATAATACCACATAATTTTCTGTCCTAGTACTAAAAACATTTTGTGTTCTACTAAAATGTAAGACCACTGAAGGAAGTGATCTGGGTGTTTTACATATTGTTTTGTCTCAATTGTGTAGCATGGTGACATAACGTAGCTGTTTAATATGTGATTGCTGAATGAAGAGTGGTACTGAAAAATGCATTCCTACAACTAGAAAGATGGCAAACTGGCAGTGGCTGAGGTTGGATAGAGAGAATTGAGAGACAGCAAGAGCAAGAGAGGGAGAGAGAATATATGTGTGTATATATATGTGTATATATACATGCCTATACTTATATAGGCATGTTTATGTATATGCATATATGTATACACACATGTTATATTTATATTATAGAATGGCTATGTAGCTCATTAGATTAATGAAATTCTAAAATAATCTTACTTATTCTATGCCTCTCCCGAGGTGTAGTGAATAGGTCAGCAGTCTTCATTGTGATTCTAAGATTCTTGGTCGTACACAAGACCACATCTGGGTGGGCCTGCATTTTAAGTCTGGGTGAACCTTAAATTTCTTCATCTGCTTCAAGCTGAGCAACATACTGTAACAGACTATTAAGGCAAAAGGACTAACAAGGAATAAAATAATAGAAAGAACCTAGATTTTTGGGGCTAGATATGGATCTTGAAGTAGGGCTGATTCTGCTTATGTGAACTTGGGCAAATCAGTCAACTTCTGAATCCCAGTTTTCATATTGTCTACTCTCAGAAATGAAAACCCCTCAGATTATCTTGAGAATAAAAATAAACATGTGAAAGCACTCGGCATAGTGTAGTAGATAAAAGGTATGTGTTTAACCCACAAAACTATTAAATTTTATTGTTAACTGTATACATTGTCAAGCATTTTAAAATTTTTTGTTACAAAAAAATTTTTTTATTACACATATTTTAAGAGCAGAGCCAGACACTATAGTGGTGTATGGTAAAAATTAATAACTAACATTCTGGGGGGAAAGAGCCTTGGTCAGTATCATTTGCTGATTTCCATGCCAGTTGGGAAGAGATAGACTTAAATAAGTTCTTGTGAATAGGCAAGAGCCAGTTTCTACGTAAAATATTCTGGTGCCTTTATCAGAAATAGAGGGGAGACAAATTAGGCAGAAAAGGAATCTGGTGGAGTGAGGGGAACATCAAGACTAATTTAATATTTTGCCTGGAGTCAGTTTTTTCATCTCCAGAGTTCTCAATTCCTTTTTTGATTGTATCGAATGCTAGGGGTAAATGAGAGGGCACCACAATGACTTGTATATACAAATTATGTGCCACAGACACTCTTTTTTTCTTTTTTTAAGATTTATTTATTTGTGCATACAGAACTGGGGTACAGGCCAGAGGCTCAGGGGCGGCGAGAGGCTTAACCAGAGACAGAGTGGGGAACAGAACAGGCAGATCGACGAAGTACACTGCTGAGGGGAGCAGTGGGCGGGTCAGGAGAGGTCTGCCACGCTATGTGGTCACCTCCAGGCGGGAATCGAACTAATGTGGAAGTGGCTTTAGATTCTCAGTGCTGTGCTTTAACCCGCTGCGCCACCAGGGAGGGCCACCACAGACACTCTTAAGTCTACTATCAGTATAACTACTTGGAGACACATGTTGCCAAAGAAGAGCCGAGTTAAAATAAGAACAATGGACCCTCCCTGGTGGCGCAACAGGTTGAAGCACAGCACTGCAAGCTAGCCACAGTTGTTTCAGTGAGTTTGATCCCCTGGGAAAGAGATGATCCACATGGTGTGGCAGACCTCTCCTGACCACCCCACTGCTCCCCTCAGCAATGTACTTCGTCAATCTGTCTGTTCTGCTCCCCACTCTGTCTCTGGTAAATCCTCTCACTGCTCCTGCACCCCCGTTCTGTATGCATAAATAAAGCTTAAAAAAATAAAAGCATATCTATGAGTGTAGTTTATGTGTCACCTGGGTCCAGGTATAATGCCTGAAATGATGCTTCAGGGCAGTGGATCTCAAAGAGGGCTCACATCACCTAGGGACATCTTAAAGGTGAAAATCAACCCTCCTACCCCCAGTCCTATAGAGCTACTGTAGACTTTTTAGTGTCAGGCCCAACCATGTATTTTAGCAAACCCTTCAAGAGATGACTCCATATATGCTTAACAACATGTTTGAGATTCCTAGTGAAAGGGTTGTTTGGTAGACATGGGCACTGGGATGACTAGTGTTTTGGAGCACAGAGTTTCCTGGATAGCCTAGATGTCCAGAGTGAGGGTGGGGCAAAGACAAACTGCCACAGAATCTGGTGGGTGCTGCTGGTTCTTCTGTTGGATCCCCTTCACTGAGCTGGTGCTTTAGTCTTGGCAGCTGCTAATGTAGCATTGATGTACCCTTCTCTGGATTAAGGCCAAGGACTGGCTGTCAGTGGTTTAAAAACCTCCTCTTCAAAATGAGATTAATTCTGTGATGCAATTCATATTCCCTGTGGATTAGACCAAAGCCAGTCTCCAGCTGAGACATTCTAGCTCAGCTTTCTCACATGTCCTATCCTGCTTCCCTCTTCATCACTTAGAAACACTCCCTACCCCCCCCCCCAAAAATAAATCACTTCTAGATGTGGTTACAAACACAATGAAAGATGACTCAGTGATTTAAAAAAAAAAAAAGATGAAATGCTGTCATTCCACCAATCTGGATGGAATTGGAGGGGATTATGCTAAGTGAAATAAGTCAACTACTGTATGTTTTCACCCTTATGTGGTACATAAAGAAACATAATAAAGGAATGAGCCAAATAAAGCAAAATAAAACTTCCAACTTTTAGACTATAAGAACAGTGGTGACCAGAAGGGAAGGAGGTGGAGAGGGGGATAAATCAGGTAAAGTGATGGATGGACACTAGAATTGCAGTGGTGAATATACGGTAGGATGTACACATTTTAACTTCAGAGGCTGTACAACTGAAACCTATATGTTACAAAACAATATTACTTCCATAAAAAAAGTTCAATTCCATAAGAATCTTGGTATAGACTGTGCTTCAAGACGCTAGATTTCAAAGTTAGGCAATTCTGTGTTTCTATTTGGATTCTCTCGATTATTATGTGCCTTTAGTTGAATTAGAGAATCCCTCTATGCCTCTGTTTCTTTCTGTACGTGTTCGGTGGAGCTAATGATGCCTGCTTGGAGGGTTTGCAGTGAGAATTGGAGAGACACTGTGGACATACCCTCAGCAGTGTCTGAGAGTGGTATGAGTTGCTCAGAGTGGACTTTGAATTTTCCTTGACTTGGACAAATTAAAGTTTTCATGTTGTCTGCTTGTGGGTATTCCATGTGTATCTAATACCAGGATACCTCATCAGTAACTAAAAGCCAGAAGCATTTTTCAAGTCAGAAGTATCTTTTCAAGTGGTAAAATTCTTGGCAAAATGTGGAATGAAGCCATAAAGCATAAAGAACACTAATTATGTAACTAAGGGTGGAAGTACCCAGGAAAACATGTCTGGGAGTTCAGAGACTAGCAGAGAGGGGGGAAACCTGGGACTTTCCTGGGACTTTCCCATCAAGAAGCAGCACTGTTAAAGTGTAGACTTTAGAAACATACAACCTGGTCTTCACAAATTTTAGGGAGCTTAGTAAACTGGAAGACAGGAAAATGTAGAAGAGAGGTGGAGAGACTTCTTTTCCATGGCCTGTCTTCTTCCAGAGTTCCCTGTATGGGTGCAATTGTCACCTCCTGGGAGAAGTCTTTAAATGTACTTCCCAGTCTCATAGCCCAGTTTTGTTTTTTTTCCACCATCAGGCTTTAGCAAGTGTAGCTATCTATATATATCCTGCCAGTCTCTCTAGTTAGAACAACTTGAGGGACTCAGTGTGTCCTGGTCACAGCACATAGTAGGTCCTTACTTGGTCTTGGAGCCATTGACATTTTCTGGGGAGAAAATTGCTGGGGCGAGGTAAATGGAAATCTCTTTGGCTACCTCTAATAAAGTTGAACACGTGTCTTCTGATGGTCCAATTTCACTTGTTGGTATCCCTTGTCCACTAAGAGGGACATATTAGGATGTTCACACTAGTGCTTTCTGCAATACTCACAGAACCAGAAGGTATTTAAATATCCATGAAAATAAATGAGCAAATTGTGGAAACATGTAAATACTATACAGAAATGAGAACCTTCAATTAGAGGCAAAAACAGGGGTCCCACTAACATGATTAAGTGAAATAAACCAGACACAGAAGGTTACATTCTCCAGAATCACATTTATATAGAATGTAAAAGTAGACCAAACCAGTCTCAGTGTTAGAAATCTCAAATGATGGCCCTGGGTGAGTGGATAGAGCTGGAGGCTGGCAGAGCTAAAGGGGCGGGCCACCAAGGGTGCTGGGCACAGGCTGTCATTTGTTCACTGTGATACAGAGGTGTGTGCAGTTTGTGAACAGTCGTTTAGCTTTGCACTGTCACCTTTTTTTTTTTTAATATAACAGTTTATTTTTACATCATTCTGTACTTTTTTTTTTATCTCAATTGTAATCCCCGTGGGTTTCCCATCACCGAGTCACCCGTGTGACTGTCACCTTTTTAATGTACTTTACACGGCGATAAAATTTATATTTAAAAAACTGCATGGGACTTTGCTCAAGAGCAACTGAGCAAATCACTCAAGAGCAAATCGCCCAAGAGCAAACCACTATTGTGGGAGCTCTCAATAGTATTTATTTGGAAAAAAAAAAGTCCTGAGGACTCTGAGTTCTGGAGAGAGGCTCGGGCTTACCGGACCGAGGTCCACCCAGCCTGGTTTGCCCGCGTAGGCAGGCGCGAGACCGCGCTCTGGGGCGCCCGGGAGGGTCCAGTCCGGGCCGCGCGGGCCCGGCGGGGAGGGGGCGGAGCTCCGGGAGCTGCGGGGCCGGAAGCGCCGCTCCAGGCGCGCTCCGGGGTCGTCGAGTCGGTGGCGCTCCTCAGCGGCCGCGATGCCTCCCGCGGGCGCCCTCGCCTCATCCGCCTGCGTCCGCGCCCGCGGAGTTCACGACACTCCCCCTCCGCGGGGTCGCGGCCGCGCAGGTCCGCTCGTGCTGGGCCGGGGACCTGGGGTTGGGGAGGCTTCACACGTCGCTCGGGCATTCGGGGCGCGGGCTGGCACCCGGGTTCGCCGCCCCCGGAGGCTGGGGCTACCGCCGCAGGAGGGCGGGGGAAAGCGCACGTCCCGGAGTGACCCCGCGGCGAGGAAGGGCGGGCCGCGGCTGGCGGGGGAGGCGAGAAGGGGGAGGAGGGAGCCGGGGACGAGGAGACCGGCGAGACTGTGCGGGCCCGGTGAGGCCGGCGCCGGTTGGGGTAGAAGATGGAAGAGTCCCCATGAGCCCAGACGCCGGGTCTGGGAAGAAGAGGGGGCTTCCCTGAAAAGCCCGAGCCTAGGGCGGGTAGCGAGTGAGGAGTTGAGAAGGGGCGTTTCTCTCCCCCCTACCAAGGCCACAACTTGGAGCTGAAGGAATGGAGGGCCCCTGGCTGTTCAGGACCTCAGGGCGGGAGAGAAGATTCCTGGTGAGCAGGAAAACCGAGAACCCAGACCCCTGGGCTGGGTGTGGTAGAGAGGAAACTGCCAAAGTGCTGTCTGTACAGGCACGGGCGTTTGATGTTTGTGACAGGCCTGACCTCACCTAACTGGTGGAAAACTCCCACATCCATCTTCTCTTCACTATCAACCCCCTCAACTCTCTACCCAGGTTACCCAGTCACCAGGCCTTTGAACTAAGAGCTGGAGCTGGAGAGGGGCTCCCAAGGTGAGGTGCCCCTTATAGGCTCAGCATAGGAAGGGTTCCTGGCTCCAATTTCATCCACTGTCAGCCCTGGGCCGTGGGTGGGCTAGTGGGATTTGGGAGAGGGAGTTGCCTGAGCCAGTGGCCGAAACTGCAGCACATCCATGCTTCTTTTTGGAAACATCCTTTTCTTATCCAAAATCCATGACCCCACCCCCCACCCCTTGTCCCCTTTACCACTTCTCCTGGGGTCTGTGGGTGGGAGAGTGCAAAGGCCTAGCTGTCCCTGCTTTGGAAGTCAGTGACTAAGGTAGCATCAGATGGCAGCTTCATTTCCCAGCCATCCCAGAGAATCCTATTTTGAGTGATTTTAATTTTCATCTGGCAACTAGTGATAATTCCCTAAAATGCCAAGGACTAAAAAGTGGATGGCAACTGCTTAAGTTGGAGGCCAAGGAAAAACCAGCTCACAGGTTTCTTTTTTTTTTTTTCACTTTTTCCCATTTTTTCCTCCCAGGGGCTTATCTCAGCTAGTTGTCAGAGACTACTAGTAAACTGTAAGCAGCTGCTTATAGGGAACAGGTGCCTGTTTGCTGTTGAAAAAAGATTTTCCCAATACTTTTCTCCTGTTTTTACCCATTTCCTTTACTAAGTGCTATTTTTACTTGCTCAAAGAAAGCAATAATCTGCCTGTATTATATACTAAGATTTTCCCCTTACTTACAAGTTTCAAAAAAAAAAAAAAAAGACAAAATGGGAAGTGTCCTAGCACTGTCTACAAACTATTATAATAATATAAAAAATAGGGTGCTGAACTTACTTTTATGAAACCTTTAACCTTTTCCTGCAACTAATTTGCTAGTCAAGTGGCCCTATTTTTTTTGCCTATTTCTCCAGCGAATTGTGGCTGTTACCATAAGTGACCTCATATTTCAAAATCTGCTACTTTACTACTTTAACTTTTTCTTGGGGGTGGTTAAAAGATCTGATTCAAATTTCCATTCATTGTATGGTTTAATATTGTATTCCCTCTCTGCTGCAAGCGAAGGAATATGTGTCAAGACATACACATTTCCTCATCCTAAATCCCTTTTATCCTCTCATAATGCTCAAAGTGCAGTGTTGATGTCTGGCAGGCTTTGTATTCAGTTTGTACCATTTGCAAACACAGTGAGGATTACTATGGAATGGAGGAAAGAATGGCTACAAGATTTCTTGGACCTGTAAATCTCACACATCTCTTTCCATTTTCTCTCTCATTAGCACACAACTTTTAAAAGTTGGCTTCAACACAGCAACACTTTCACACATCCTTACTAAAATCCATGCTAATCTTTCCCATGGGATTTAATTCAATTGAATTGACATTCTAATAAAATACTGGCAAAGATACAATCACAGTTTGCCTGCAATGCATAATTAAAATAGCACTATGCAGTTGCTTAAAACTCAGATAATGGCTTCATACATATTGTTGGTTATGAGATTTCAAGGATGTTAATAGAACATTGTAAAGCTACTTTTTTTTTTTTTTAAAGCAAAGTTTTGGGCTTTAGTGCATTGCTGGGAATGCACTAAATGTCTAAAGACCAAGACATCTTTCAGATTGGTTTTGGGCAGTTCCTTTAAGCAAACCTGCCTTCAAATCTACATTTTCTGGGGGTAGGTGACTCCAGATGGTCCCCCTGCTCTCATTAGATTACTAGCTACAGATAAACATTGACTGGGAGGTGGTCTAAATCTATCATATGTGGCCTTTGGGGAAACAGCTTTTCTAAAAGATTAAGACAGGTAGACTTTGGGTAATGATACTCAGATTTGCTGTTCTTTTTGTTCCAAAGTGCTCTATTCTGTAAAGTAACATTGGTTTACCATTGCCATTGACAATACAACATAGAAAGCATCAAGTTTGGGTGCCTACATTTTATTTAAAACATCTAGCTGCTAGTGGTTGATGCTTCTTAGGTGATTACTTAATCTGTCAAACAGAACATTTCCACTGATAGTTTTATTATCAGTTCAGAAATTTTGATCAAGTTTGTAGAGAAAGGATAGCCCTTGGAGAATTCTTAGATGTTTTACCAAAGTTTGGCTAGATGTGCCCACCTACATTGTGATGGCATTTGTAGCTGTGTCCTTAGCTAGGTAAACTTACTTGTGAGGCAGCTTACACGTGAGGCATCACATGTACATTTGTGATGTTAACACTCTCCGTCTTCAGGGATAGATGGTTATAGAAAATTGGTAAAAGTTGTTACTAGAGCAGAGAATGGTTACTGTATTCACTGGGTCATTCAATCACTTACTGTTGACTGACATATGAACTCTAACTTAGGTTTATCTACTAAATTTGAGACAGGTTCTGGGTACCTGACCAGGGAGGATTAAAATGTATTCTGTGAGATATAGGAAGCTGTGTTTGTCTTTGAATGTACCTGTGTAGTTAGATAGGCAGTTTTGATATAGATGAAACAAGATGACACACACCACTCAAGACCAGTGTACACTGAAAATAATCAGTGCTGTAATAAGAAAAAGTGAATAAGGGAACTTCATTTTCAGAGTTAAGGATGAAGGCCAGCTTGGGGAAGCAGTGCCATGAGAGTGTTTTGATGATCTGTGCTACAGCCCTCCTCCCCCTGTCCTGCAGTAGATTATAACTTATCTAATTGTGAAAGGCTAGGTACAAGAGAAAAAAAATTAACATGAATGTAACAATTTATAAACAGATTATCTGGAAATATAACATCTCTGTGTGAAAGGGATTGCATTGTTTATATTTAGGGGATGGTTCTGTCAGATACAATCTATGTGTAAGAAATGCAAATATTTAGTGATTAAATCTTTATCATAGAGGATATCCTATGGTGGGCCTGCTGATCTGTACAGCATATTCCATTGTCATTTCTTCTGGCACTAGAACTGTGAGGAGCTGGGCTATATACTGCATAGCATCTTCACAGCCAGTATTGCTTACTTAATTTTATGGTTGATTTAATATCCTCCGCCGCCTCTCCTTGCGCCCAGTAGCTGCTGACTTCCACACAAGGAATCAAACAGGAAAAAAAAAAAATTTAGTATCTGCAGGACTTTAACACTTGTTAAATCCATACATATTTTTATTGGATCAGAATACACTTACTTTGCATTTATTTTCCATGGAATTTCAATAAAGCACAGAAAAATGGCACCCTCTTTTGGCTGTGTTAAGGAAAATGAGGTCCTAGGAGACTGAAGGATGGTACATATATCTGATAGATATGGGAACTGCACAAAATAAACACACTGGAAAGAATTCAGCTCAAGAGAAAAGCTATGAGAGATGCAAAAGTGGAGAGCTAAGCTAGGCCTTTAATTAATTGACAATTTCTCATTTGTTTTGTAGTGAGAACCCTGATGTACCAGACCAAGAATATTTTAATGTGAATCCTTGTTCTCTATGAGCTGTTTTAATTATTTAAGGTAGGTTGCAGTAACAAATAGCTCCCAAATAAATAATGGCACAGAGAACAATCCGGGGAAGTTGTGCTTGGCTGGGAGGTATTGAGAGCTGTATTCCTGCATACAGTTATTTGGGAATCTCAACCTGGCTTCTCTTATTTGTAGCCCTTTTGTTCCTCGAGACTATACCCATTTATTTCTATGTAGAAGGGTTAAAGGTTGGTGGAAGGAGCTTCTTCCTTCTTAAATTTCCTTCTTAAAATTCTTAAGCACTTTGAGCTGAAAGCTGAATATATTCTGTGGCTAGAACTCAACCATATGGTCCCACACATACCTGTGGGAAACAATCTAGTTGTATAGCAGAGAAGAAAGGAAATGGTGGACAGCTCGCTGGCCAGGCCACCCTATCCTGTTGTTTCAAATGTTGTAGTCTTAATAGCTAATATTTATGATAGATTTTTTTTTAGATGCTAGGTAGGAGTTTTGTATAAATATTTCTACTTAATCATCACAAGAGCTCTGTGAAGTACATTTTACAAATATCCCTTTTTACAAATGTTATAACTGTGGTTTGCAGAGGTTAGAAAACTTTCATAAAGATGAACAGAAAATAGAAGAATAAGATTCACACTTAAAAGTCTGTTTTTCTCCAAGCTAGAGATTCTGTATGGACAATAAAACAAGCGGCAAAAACTCACATGTACCTTCACTGCTTTTTCAAAGAACCAGCATCTCTTCTTCCTTTCCCAAGTCTCACAGATGCTGAGAAAGGAGAAGCTGGTAAAAGAATTAGAGGAGGGAGTTGACTAAATCACCTTAAATCTGTTTTAAAAATTTCCATTTTAAAGAGCTTTCTGTTTATTACAGTGCTCTCTGTGAGAGACACTAGCCTCTTTTCAGAGCCAGCAGAGTAATAGAATGCAACTTCTAACAGACTGGCTGGCATGCTAAGGTAGCAATTGTATTTAAATTTCAGTATCAGTTATCACTAGCTGGAACCACCTAAAGCAAAAGGAAGAAAGGGGTATCAGGGCACATATTCACTTCTTCAACTGCCCTTAGGGGCTAGAAGTAGAAAGTTTTATGTGACAGAGTTTATTTTTGCAACTTGAAATTTTCCTCTCCTTTGAGAATAAAGGCAGCCTAACAGCCTTCTCTTCAGGCCAATACAACGGTAAATTTATGAAGTGAAAAAGAGGAGGTTTTCAAAGTGTTATAAGCTCACCCACGTTGAACATAAATTTACTACTTAGAATACTCCAGATTTAAATTTTATTATAGAGCAAGTATGCTAGGAACAAATTGACTTCAGATTTTAGAGTTTGGGGAATTAAATAGCAGCTCATAGCATCTATATCATTCATTATTTCTATTATAGTAGTGCTGTCCTGAAAGCAACAACAAAAAATAACCAATTTCAAGTTTCGTATTACCTTAATGTAGAAAGTTAACTGACATCCATTTTTTCTTCAGCCAACATGTTGAAACTGGGAATTTAAAAATTCTTTTAAACAAAGTCAATTATTTGGAGTAATAGTTCTAATATTTGATGATTCATATGTATCCATAAACTAGGAAGATCCATTGGTAAAGATGTCAAAATGGGACTAAAACTATTCTTTAAAGGGATTTTCTAAAATTCTCCAGGGATCTTTGTTTATCCTGACCTGGCAAGGCTGCTGCATTTCAATTCAGGGCTTTTGCATACAGAAGTACAGACTTGCTGAGCTGAGCCAAAACTGTCTATCCAATTACTGGGTAAGAGAGCTGACTGTAGCTTCAGGCAAAACCCGTAATCTGTAAAACTCCATAGTATCAGTGACACCCTAATGAAAGGGAAGGACCAATAGAGTGTATATGTTACTTGAATGATAAACAGTTGCATAGTGTTCTCTACCAATAACTCACTTCAGATATAACATCACAGAGCAATGAATTATACTGAATCCTGAAAAATATCATTTGATAGAACCATAAAAAATTTTAGATAGGATTGTTTACAAACAGAAACAAGGTCTAGCAGATGGCATTCAGTGAGCACAAGTTTTAGTGCTTTTATTACCTTTCATGAAATCTAAATTAGATATTGTCCTCAGTATTTACTACAGCGATTTTTATTATGTTTGGCAAAATTATATTTTGCTAAAATTTATGTTATTTGTAAAGAGAATGAATTCAAGGAAACTGACAACATTTTATCATATAAAATTCAATGAATTCAATTTAAGAGAAAAGGATACGCTCTATAAAAACATAATGATGAGTGAAAGTAACTAGCAACCTAATATGCACATGCTGTTGATAGTATTTATTTAAGTAGAGAAATACTGGATAATCTCACTTATATATAGAATATAGAGAAATCAAATAAAGGGTCAGACAAAGACAGACTTTAAAACCAACTCTCAAAAGTTCCCACTCCCACCATCAAGGAGGAGTGGGGGTAGGAAAGAATAGGTTAAAGGGAGTGGCCAGGACTGAATGGATTAAAAGACTATTGTGGAGGACTAAGGGTGTTTTGGTAGTGGGAAAGTCAGGGTAACTACACCTGAAGGTAGCAATCTATACTGTCAAAATAAAAGGATGAAAACAATTTTATTAAAATTAATAAAAATTAAATTACAAAGGTAGGTCAACATTTCTGTAGTTTGGGCTCAGGAGAGGGAATATCTTTAAGAGAGAAGCTGTAGGTTGGGGAGAAGACTAACTGGTCTTTGGGTATGTTGATAGTGTTCTCTTTCTTAATCTGGGTTCTGAACATAAAACTATATTCATTGTCCATTTTGTGATAATTTATCGAGCATTACACTTAAGATCATGACATTTCTCATATCTAAATTGATATTTAGATATGTGTGTAATGATCCAATGAAAAAGGTTAATAATTTTAATCTCCACAGTGTTACATTAGTGTTTTAAGAAAAAATGGATTAATAATTATGAGCAGGGTGGGTGGCATTTTTGAACCTTTAATCTGTAAAGAAAATTCAGAGCTAGTCAAATGGCATGTTTTTAAAGAATTTAAGATTATTTTTAATTTTAGTTTCTAAAAATAGTTCCTTTTTTATGGAAAAAGGAAATTAGTTTTATCAATATTGGATTGCAGTAAGAAAGTGAATTCTTTTTTTCACATGCATTGAAGTACAGGCAAGAATGAAATCTGGCAGGGTATACTTATGAAGATATTTTAATTCCTGTTACCAGTATATCTTATAAGAAACTTAATATCTCTGTAAGTAAAGTTTTGCTGGACTCAGCATTTTTGGTGGTAATGAAGCTTGGTGATCGTCATCACAATCATCTAGTAATCGATATTTGGGATACCTACTCCAGTAGAAATGAAACCCCTGATAAATGTTTCCATTTATACTTTTTTTTTTGTATCAATGGGAGCAGATAACATACAATTTAGTGAATGTATAGCTCCCATTAGCCTTATAATTTTAATAGATAATGGTTTAGCTTAATTTCTTATTGTAATTTCTTTTACAATAGCAGCAAGAAATTGCAAGGGAACTTAACCTTATTTTGTAGTGGTAAGGCAAATTACTTCATTCTTAATTTTTTATTCACACAATCATTGTTTACTGAGGGCTTTCTATCTGTTAGGCCAAAGGGAGAGGGTGATGCAAGAAATATGGACTTTGTTCTCTAGCTGTGTTCTAAGAGAAGTATTTTATTATTTGTCCAATAGACACTTAAAGAGGTTACTGTGTATGTCCAATGAACACCTTTAAGGAAGCTACTGTTTGTCCAGTAAACACTTTTAAAGAGACTTCTGTGCACAAAGTTCTGTCCTAGGATCTCAAGAGAGAGAGATGGGAACCTTATAAAAATCTCACTCAGGCCCTCCCTGCTGGCACAGTGCGTTAAAGTGCAGCACTGCAAAAAGCTGCACCTGCTTCAGGCATCAGCGTGAGTTTTATCTCCAGCCCTGAAGGTGATCCACATGGCCGACCTCTCCTGAACCGCCTGCTGCTCCCCTCAGCAGTGTCCTTTAATTCGATCTGCCTGTTCTGCTCCCCACTCTGTCTAGTGAATCCTCTCACCACCCCTGCACCTCTGGCCTATACCCCAGTTCTGTATGAATAAATAAATCTTAAAAAAAATGAGAGAGAAACGGGGTAACTTAAAAAAAAAAAAACTCAGTCAATGTAGGATTTACATTGTACTTGGGAAAGATAAAAGTGAATATATTCGAAGAAGTTCTTTATATTTAATGTGTTTCTTATGCACAGCATATTCTAGGATCTTGATTTTTTTCCCCTTAAAACTGGTCTGACAACCTCTGCCTTTAGATTCCATTAGTGCCCATTTCCTCTGAACCAGGATATTCTACACAATCATAGTACCACCATCAAAACCAGGAAATTAACATTGATTTATTGCTACCACCTACTCTCCGAACCTCAGTCCAGTTTTGCCAGTTGTCTCAATAATGCCTTTTATATAGAGCAGAAGGGTTGACTTCATTATCACCTGTTGATTTAGTTTTTATGTCTCTTTAGCCTGGAACATTTCTTCTGTCTTTGATTTCTATGACCTTGACTTGACTTTTGAAGATTAAAGTCCAGTTATTTTGTAAAATTGTCTTTTGATTTTTTTTCCCTGATGTTCTCTCATACGGTGCAGATTGATTACACATCTTTGGCAGGCTGTCACATAGGTAAACCTGTGTTCTTACTGTATTATAGCAGGTGCCACAGTTTGAGTTTATCCATCACTGAGGAAGTTCACACTGGTCACTTAATTTGAGAAGGTGTTTGCCAGGCATCTCTTCTAAGTAATTTTTCTCTCTTTCATAATTAGCAAGTATGTTATAGGGATACACTTTGAACCTAAGCAAATACCCAGTTTCTTGTAAACTCTGACTTTATTTATTTATTTTTTAAAGATTTATTTATTTGTGCATGGGGTACAGGACAGAGGCTCAGGGGCGGCGAGAGGCTTCACCTGAGACAGAGTGGGGAGCAGAACAGGCAGATCGACGAAGTACACTGCTGAGGGGAGCAGCGGGCGGGTCAGGAGAGGTCTGCC
>NW_004567134.1:3804899-3851139 GCF_000260355.1 Condylura cristata | reverse complement strand
GAACAGGCAGATCGACGAAGTACACTGCTGAGGGGAGCAGCGGGCGGGTCAGGAGAGGTCTGCCACGCCATGTGGTCACCTCCTGGGCAGGCGGGGATCTAGCTCTTTCGGAAGTGGCTTTAGCTTCTCAGTGCTGTGTTTTAACCTGCTGCACCACCAGGGAGGGCCTCATTCATTTATTTTTATCAATATGAATCAATTTTAATCACCTGGTTACAGTCAGTGACTGTCATTTGTTTTGCTGCTCAAAAATTATTTTTCAGGATTTTGAGCTGGTTTGTGAGTTCTTTTGGCTTTCTCCCATATTTCTTTGCTCATTTCCTTGTTTCCTGGTACAATGGAAGACCCAGGTTCATCGTTAGTTTTCTCTGGCCTAGCCCTGAAACCAGCTGCTTTTCTCTTTTCTTGACACAGTGCACTTTACTTTTCTCAGCCTCCACTTTACATGCTGGGCGCTTGTCTAGTGTGATCTCCTCATCCTCCTTTACTCTCTTTCCTAGTCCTCCACATATTTTCCATCTCTAGGGCCCTTAGCTCCTTTATGGAAACCTGAGTTTCCATACAGTATCATTTTCCTAGTCTGAAAAATCTTCTTTTAACATTTCTCATAAAGCAAATCTGATGGTGGGAAATTCTTCCAGCATCTGTTCATCTTGAAATATTTTTAGTTTGCTTTAATTTCTGAAGGATATTTTTGCTAGATATATACTTCATGGGTGACAGCCTTTCCTATCAGCACATTATAGCTGTCCTAGCATTGTTTTTTTGTTAGCATTGTTTCATGTAAACAGTCATAATTCTTACCATTGGTCTCTAGTATATAAGCTTGCTTTCTGATGTCTTTTATATTTTCCTTTTTGCATTGCTTTTAGCTTTATATAGAATGTACCTAAATATAGCCTTTTATTGGCCTTACTTAAAAAATTATTGTTTAGGGTTAACTGAGGCTTTGGATCAGTAGGTTTTTGGTTTCTCTCAAAATTGGAAAAATTTTAGTTATTGTTAAAAAAAAAATTATGTCCGGCCCTCCCTGGCGGTGTAGCGGGTTAGGATGCAGCACTATAGGCATAGCTGCAACTGATTCAGTGCTAGTTGGATCCCCAGCCCCAGAGGTGATCTATATGGCAAGGCAGACCTCTCCTGGCCTTCCCATTGCACCCTTAGCAGTGTACTTTGTCGATCTGCCTGTTCTGCTACCACTCTGTCTCTGGTGAAGCCTCTCACCACCCCTACGCCTCTGGCTTGTACCCTAGTTCTGTATGAATGAATGAATAAACCTTTTTTAAAAATTAAAAAAAAAATTTAAGAATATATATGTCTTCATTGTTCTTTTTCTGCTGCCCAATTTGCAGGTGTATCAGCCACTTATTACTTCCCACAAGACCTGGATTGTTCAGAGACTGCCAGCCTGTGCCACCTTAGATCTGAGTACTTTTCTTCGAGGCTTTAAGGAGCCAAACCCCATGCATACTTAAGCATTTAGTTAATGAGTAAGGCAAACCCTGGGAACATTTCTGGAGCCCTTTCTCTGTGCAGCTCCCTCCTCTCAAATACTGTGTACTATAAACTCCAGGGACCTCAGCTGCTGAGAGGTCTCATCATTAGTTCAGCAAGACTTTCAGGTTTCCTTGCACCCTCTCATTACGCTTCTCCCCCTTCCCACTTACTCCAGTTTTGTCAGTATCTCTAGCCAGAAAGCCAGGGTTATTGTGGGTTCAATGTGATGTTTTCCATTTCTTAGAGACCGTAACTTGTGTTGCCTGTTGTCTAATAATGCAAATATTTGTTTTGTATATATTTTCTTTGTTTTTGGATGTTTGTATCAAAAGTGTTCATTTGATTATAGGTACTGTTATATGGCCAGGAGTGAACATTGAGTAAATTCCAAGATATGTTAGAAACTAATAATTGTTATGAAAATATAGCAGAACAGACTAAGGAGTATGGATATGTTATAGGCCCCAACAAAAAGGGTGGTTCCTTTGCCTGCTAGGGAATAATTCACAAGAGAGGGCTAGCTGTAGTTGAACCAAGCAAGGCTTTATTCAAAAGACTCATGCATTAGGAAGGTAATGCTGGAAAGGAGGATTAGCCTGGATCCTTGAAGAGAGTTAGGACATATATAAAGGATAAGTTCTCAGGCATAGAGGAGGAGGGCAGTGTTTCAGTTTGTTCTGTGTTGGCCTACACAAGGCATGTGCAGAGGGGTTGTATTCCACTATACTTGTAGGCGGGCTCTCAGCTTTCTTCTTTCAGGAAATTGTGATAATCATTAGTTAGGCTCTAATGTTTTTATCTATCATGGTGCCTCAAGGTCAGTGTAGTGGCCTGCATTGTTTGAACAGGGTTCACCAGTCCATGGTTTAGTTCACCTGTCCAAGTGGGGTTGGGGCAGCTTATCCAACTGACTCACAGTTTGTTTTATCTATGCTGTCACAGGTAATTTTGGGTGAGGAAGGTGTGATAGATAGATCAGGAAGCAGGCTTTACAAGTGAGCATAGTAGAAATAGTAGTGTAGTCATCTAAAGAAGAAGGTGCAGCTGAAGGATTATTGGATGCTGTTGGGGCAGTGGGGTAGGAGAGGAGAATGCTGACATGTTTCCCAAGAGACCTAAATAGTATTTCAATGATTTGGGTAAAGTTGTCAGAACCCACTGAATATGAGTAGTTTTTTATGGCAGAAATAATATTGTGTGTTAAAGCAGAGAACAAACTGTAGAGGACCTTGAAAGCCTTGTTGAGAGGTTTGCACTTTGTACTGTGGGACTAGGTACTAAAGGTTTTCAAACAAGTGTGAGACTTGATTATAACCTATGAATGTATTAGAAAGAATCACTTCTTTTTTTATAAATGAGTTTACTCTTTATTATGGGCAGTTCAAATTTTGTGTCCATATTGGAAACCAATGTCAGATGCCTAATAGAAGAGGTCCTAGAAAAGATAATGCTTTCAAACAGATTTATAGACCATCTATTTTCTGTGATGTAATGTAATCTCAACATAATGAAGCCTGATGAATAAAATGTTTATACTGAAGGGTTAGTAGATTCCAGTAGGGGAAAATAAGAGAAACAGAATTAAATGAAAGCCAGCAAACAAGAAATTAGTCTCTTTATTTTCACACCAGATGGGCAGATAGAAAAAGATTGCTTTTTTTTTTTTTTTTCTTGAGTCAACTCAATCCAACATTTGTTGGGTTTCCTACTAGGTACTAAAGGAATGAAAAATGATGACTTAGACTGTTTTCACACCAAAGGCATGTACAAACTTTTGAGGACACAGATGCTTCTAATTATTTGTTATAAAAAGCAGGATGAAATAAATAGCTTCCACCTTGATTTTGAAGAAAAATATGAACAGTTAACTGTATTAAAAAGCACACAAAGAGATGCATGAAGAAAGTTTCATGGGATACCATAAGGTTAATAGATTCTGAACTGAGAGAACAGGGAACATTCACAGATGAGAAAGAGTTTGGGGAGAAGGAATTGGAGTTGGATAAAAAGAACAGTTATTCCAGGAAAGGCATGGGACCATGTTTGTGCTGGACACATTCAAAAAACATCAAGTATTCCTGAGTGGTTTCTGGTGAGGGCAACAAGGTGAGGTAAGTTTGGGGATTTATGAATTGTGGTTGCTTCCCTGCCCAGGTCCTTTAGTAGGCCACCATCCCTCTCTTAGCTGCAATGAGTGTTGCCTGCTATGAGATAGAAGTTGCTCTATTTACAATAGGGAAGACCTGGAATCAACCTAAATGCCCCAAAATAGAAAGAGATGGTACATATACATGATGGAATATTACTCAGCTATCAAAAGATAAACTTATGCCTTTTGCAGCAACATGGATAAGTCTGGAAGGGATCATGCTTAGTGAAATAAGCCAGAAAGAAAAAGAAAAATACCAGGTGGTTTCACTCATAGCAGGAGTGTAAAGGACCAGGAAAGGAAAAAAAAAGCAACTGTAATAAAGTAAAAATGAAAAACAATGAACAATTATAAACCACAAAAGTGACTTTGTGGTGAGAAGTCAATGGGGATTACTACCGAGATTTAAAAAATACACAAAATGAAGAATGATGTGAAAATGAATGAATAAATGAATAAATAAATTAATAAATAAATAAATAAAAATCCCATGTAGAAAGGCTAAAAAAAAAGTTGTTCCTTTTGTCAGAGAACTGCCTCGATTAAATGGGGACAATCTCAACAGAGAAATTACCTACACTTCTACCCCAATTTCACCCCACAGCCAGAAGGACTGTCATGAACTTAGAATAGAGTACTCTCCTTTGCCTTTGCCACAAGGTGGAGTTAGTTGTGGTTCAATCCATCTTCCAGAGCAATTCAGCAAGTCAGGCTAATGCTGTATTCTAGTAAGACCACATTCTTGCTTACTTCAATTCTAGCTCCTTTCCTGCTTTCTGTGACTCCTTTTTCCTGTGAGCACTTGCTCTCTATTAGGTCACGTAAACTTGAATCCCTGTGTCAGTATCTATAAGCATTCAGAGCTAAGGTGGAAAGGTAGATGGGACCAGTTTGGGGGCTCTTGTATGCCATGCTAAATTTGGTTCTTCTTGTCTGGGAAGTGAAGAACTGACTGCTGGAGGTTTTGAAATAGTCAGAATTGTACATTGGGATAATAATGTATATGAAAATAAAATGAAAAGACCTCAGAAATAGAGTTCTGAAGGAAAAAAAATTATTTGGTGTGAGAAAAGGTGAAGAATGAGGAAATGATAGTGTTAGAATTTTGATTGAGACTTGTTGAATTTGGGGAACCAGAGGAAAACTGATGTGAGAAAGTTTATCAAGCAGTTGGGATTTCAACTTGTAGCTCCTGGCCATGTCTGGATTATAGATCTGGAATCACCACTCATCATAATAAATACATGTTTAGTATCACTGAAGACAAATTATCTGTGGAGGACATAGATATTTCAATTTTTTAATTGAAGTGGTTAATTGTAATCTACTTGAATAAAGGATGGTTTTTATTTTTTACAGATATAACTTATTAAAACCAAAATATAATTCACTAAAGAAGCATAAGCTAAATATCCAAAAATCAGTGGCTTCCTTCTGCACCTGTAGTAAATACTTTAAAAAATGAAACAAAATAATCCTGTTCACCTAGACCACAAAACACATCATATATGTAAAAATAAATTTAACTAAAAAGATATAAGACCTTTCTGAAGAAGCAAAGTAATAAAATACCAGAGAGAAATATCTGAGTAAAAATAGAGGCAATCCATGCTTCTGGGCAGGGTAGACTTTTTGAAACAGTATTTGTCTTTTATAAATGAATTCCTTACAGCCAATAAAATTCCAGTAGAATCTGGCGAAAACTTGTCAAATTGATTCAAACCTTTAGCTGCAAAAATAGAAACAATTATAAAACAGTGTAAATGTAGATAAGAATGTTTTTAAAAAGGATTTACCCTCCTGGCTAGTATAGAAATCAAGAAGTTACTATATATTACAATTTATCATATTGGCACAAAAATAGACAAATAATTTCCTGGAACAAAATAGTATTATATAACTATGGCACCTTGGTAGTGGGTGTGGTTTGCTAATATACATTTGAGGCAGTGTGATCCTATATGCTTTTTTTTTTTCACTTAATAGTATAACCTGGTTATCTTTTCTTTTTAAAAATTTACTTATTTTTTTACAGCATTCTTAATTTTGTGCATTTTCCCACCTCGGTTGTAATTCCCATGGACTTCTTACCACCAATTCACCCATGTGCTATCACCATAGTCCCTTGCACTCCTCCCACCCTGGGAATGATCCCATTTCCTTCTTCACCCCAGTAAAATGTCTCTGGCTTATAGTTGCTCATTGTCTTTCATTTTTACTTATTACAATTGCTTTTATCCCCCCTGATCTCTTGCGCTCTTGCTATGAGTGAAACCATCATTATTTTTCCTTTTCTTTCTGACCATGTTGACTGATGCGAGATGGTACCTCATTGTGGTTTTAATTTACATTTCCTTATTACAAGGTGAAGCTGAACATTTTTTCATATGCCTGTTGTCCGTCTGCATTTCCTCTTTGGAGAAGTGTCCATGTAGCTCTTTTGCCCATTTTTTGATGGCATTGTTGACTTTATTATTATTTTTAATATAATAGTTTATTTTTACATTATTTTGTGCCTTTTCCCATCTCAGTTGTAATCCCTGTGGACTTCCCATCACCAAATCACCCATGTGCCATCACCATGGTCCAGTGCACTGCCCCCACCCCCCTTTTTGACCCCATTTCCCACTCCATCCCTATAAAATGTCTCTGGTATATAGTTATTCATTATTATAATGATTTTTGCCTCTGGTCCTTTATGTTCCTGCTATGAGTGAAACCATCTTGTATTTTTCTTTTTCTTTCTAACTTATTCCACTAAGCAGGATTCCTTCCAGCTCCACCCATGTTTCTATAAAAGGCATGTGTTTATCTTTTTTCATTGCTGAGTAATATTCCACTGTGTATATGTACCACATCTTTTTAATCTAGTCATCTACTTTTGGGCATTTGGGTTGATTCCATGTCTTTCCTATTGTAAATAAAGCAGCAATAAACATCAGGATGCATTTTGAATCATTGTTTTTGTGACTTTTGGGTAGATACCTAGGAGTGGGATTGTACAGGGTCATATGGAAGCTCCATGTTTAGCAGTTTGAGGAAACTCCAAACAGTGTTCCATAGTGGTTGTACTAGTTTACATTCCCACCAGCAGTGAAGGAGAGTTCCTTTTTCTCTATATCCTCACCAACATTTGTTGCTAGTTGTTTTAAGATGTGCTATTCTCACTAGTGTGAGGTGGTATCTCATTGTGGTTTTAATTTGCATCTCCCTTATTACAAGTGATGTTGAACATTTTTTTTCATATGTTTGTTGGCATTTCCCCTTTGGAAAAGTGTCTTTTTAGCTCTTCTGCCCATTTTTTGATGGGGTTGTTTATATTTGTTGAGTCTCATCAGTTCTTTGTATATCATTGTAATCAATGCTTTATTGCTAGTATATGTGAGAAAATTTTTTTCCCATTCAGTGGGATGTCTGTTTGTTTTTTGTAATGTTTCTTTTGCTATACAGAAGCTGTTTAACTTCATGTAGTCTTAGGTGTTTATCCTTTCCTTTACTATCCTTGCTTTGGGTGATGTATCTTTAAAGATGTTACTGAGTTGTATGTTGTACAGTGTTTCATCTACCTTTTCTTCTAGATATTTTATGGTTTGGGTCTTATGTCTAGCTCTTTAATCCATTTAGAATTGGTTTTTGTGCATGGTGTGAGGTAGTAATCTAGCTGCATTGTTTTGCACTGAGCAGTCCAGTTTTCCCAGCACCATTTATTGAGCAAACTTGTTCCATTCTTTGTATATTCTTTGCTCCTTTGTCAAAGATAAGCATTCCATAAACCTGTGGATTTATATCTGGGCTTTCTAGTCAAATCCACTGGTCTATATGCCTATTCTTGTTCCCATACCATGCAGTTTTGATTATTACGGTTTTGTAGTGTAGCTTGAAATCTGGGAGTGTGATGCTTCTGTTCTATTTCGTTTTAGTCAGGAGAGTTTTGGCTATTCGAGGCTTTTTGTTATTCCATATAAATCTCATCAATATTTGTTCTATTTCTTTGAAGAATGTCATTAAATTTTTATTGGACAAATGTTAAATCTATATATTGCTTTTGGTGGCATGCCATTTTAATGATGTTAATTTTTCTGATCCATGAGCAGGGTATATGTCTTTCCACTTATTTGTGTCTTCTAGTATTTTAATAGTGTTTTATAATTTTCTTTATATAGGGGATTTTTTTCTATTTCCACTTCTTCTGATTGGTTGCTTGTGTATAAGAAGGCTTTTATATGTTGATTTTATATCCTGCTACCTTATTAAATGGGTTAATTGTTTTGATTAGTTTTTCTATAGAGTTTTAGGGTTTTACATGCAAATTATATTGTCTTTCTGCAGTTGATATAATGGATTACATTAATTAATTTTCTGATATTGAACCACCCTCGTGCCCCCAGAATAAAACCCTTTTGGTCATGGTATATTATTCTCTTAATGTATTGTTGGATTCTGTTTGCTAAGATTTTATTGAGGATTACCTATACCTTTCAATCATATACTGTGTTAATAAACCAATGTTACCTAAATTAAAAAAAAATATTTAAAGGAGTCCCATGTAATAAATTTAGATCCCTATGTCACAATACACATAAAAATTTTGCATGCATATTGCATGTAGCCTGTTAATTATATTATTAAGTTGGGTCAGGAAAATGCCTTTTAAAACATATGAAATCTAGAAATCAGGAAGAAAAATATTGAAGATTTGATAGCACTTCTAATTCTGCATGTGTGTAATACAGCAAGATAAACAACAATTTGGGAAAGTATGTGCAGAATATCAGACAGACCAATAATCTTGCCAATATTGAAAGCGTTCCTACATAGCAATAAAATATACAATGTGAATGTTGACCAATTAGAAGAACAATTAAATGATGTAAATTGCCAATAAATACATGGAAAGAAGCTTATGGTCTCACATAATGACAGAACTGAGAATTAAAGCAAAGGTGCCATTTATTTTTCTATTAGATAGGAACATTGTCAATATTACATATTTAGAATTAGCACTTTCTTGAATGTATTACACACATACTTTTGCTTTTTATCTTTGACTTTGTTTACTACATTTATTCTTTATTTGTGACTTGTCACAATTTATATTTATTTTAAAAGTTTTAGTTAAAAATATTTGAATCTCTTATTGTTCTGGGATTAATTTTGTTTCAAGTAATTAAGTAGTAATCTAGCTAAGTTTTCCAACTACTAATGTATTTTCAAATACATTTTTTGAAGCAATCCATCTTTGCTCCATTAGCTGAAAATTCCATCTTTATCACAGGCTAAATTTCCTTATGCTATGGATCTATTTCTGTTTTATTGTTATGTCTCTTCACTCCACTAGTGTAACACTATATTAAATATTATGATTGTAAAGATTTTAAATTGCTGACTATTTTCTTATTACTTCTTCCTTTTCAAGTTTCTCTTAGCTATTTTCACATATTCATATTTCCAGACAAACTTCAGAATTAGGCAATATTTTAAATTTATTTTTACTTTATAACTGTCTTCTCTTTTCCAGGTTTTTGACATATATTGGCAAAATTGTACATATGTAAAGTGTACATTATGACAATTTGATACAGAGTGTGAAATATTTACCACAATCAAGTTAATTAACACATTACTCCCTCACATTGCTACTTTTTTGGTGTGTGGTGAGGAGGAATTCTTTTTTTTTTTTAATTATTTATGCACACTTATTAAATATAGAAACCACATTGTACATTAAGTTTTCAGAACTTACTCATTCTGCTATTGAAAATCTCTACTCAAATCAGCATCTACCCATTTCCTTCACTCCTCACCATGGTAGCCATCATTCTACTATTTCTATGAATTAAACTTACCCCCTCACACATTAGACATTTGTATAGTATTATCTTTCTACATTTGGATTATTTCACTTAACGACATGTAGTTTCATCTATTTTATTGCAAATGTCAGGTTTTAGGTTATTGTGAATAATGCAGTGAACATAGGAAGGCAGATATCTCTAAGATACTGATTTTTGTGTCCTTCAGTTACATATCCAGAAGTATTCTTGCTAGTTATAGTGGTAATTCAATTTTCAATATTCTGAGGAACCACTATGCAGTTTTCCATCTGGTTGCATCAGGTTATATTCCTACTAATAGTGCAAGTATTCCCTTTTCTGCACATACTTGCCAACATTTACTATCTTTAGTCCTTTTGAGTATAACCATCCTAACAGATATGAGATGATTTCTCATTGTGGTTTTAATTTGTATTTCCCTGACGATTAGTGAAATATATAGTATATAGTATATATAGTGGTTATGTACACACACACACACACACACACAGCTCCCTGTTGAGTATCTGCACGTTTTTGGAGAAATGTCCTATATTTGACCCTTTTTTTCTTTGAGTTGATTATATATTTAATATATATGTAAGATTTCTTACATATTTTCAATATTAACACATTAGCAAATATATGTTTTGCATACTCAGTGTTTTTAAAACGCTGCTCCTCCCATCCTCAACATTTTAGTGTTTGTTGTTGGGATTACATTAAATTTAGAAATTCAATTATTAAGATTCTTTTAATTTTTGAACATTTCCTAAATAGCAAGATAGATTTCTATGTATCTTTCACCTATGTCTCTCAGCCAGATCTTGAATCTTTCTTTATTTTTTTGTGGGAGGAGGAGGTTGTGCCTATCTTCTATATATGTCATTTGAAATTTATCCATAGATTATTTCTATAATAGATTGTACTTTCTCATTCTTTATATTGTCTACTTCATTATTATTGTACTAAAAAGCTATTTGTTTTTTGTATATTTATTTTGTAATGCTTACTGCATTCCTACCAGAATTTTTTGGACATAGATAAGTTCAGTCTATTTAAATACCTCAAAAAAAGTGCTTCAAATTCCATTTGTAAACCACTATTTTATAGACATTATTCCCTCTAAAGGAAATTACAGATCAATGTGATTAACTATGTAAAATTATTAATAAAATCTCACTGTTTTGCAATTTTCTTTGCAGTTGATAATCTTACATATTTTCATGCATATTGGTATGTCATCTACAAGTAATCATACATTTATTTTCTATGTTGATATTTTTATATATTTCTCAATTTTTCAATATTTCACAAATTATAATAGTAAGCTGAAATTTTCTTTTGTCTTCCTGATATACCTCATTTTTCACCATTAGCACAATGATGGATGAATATTAGTATCATGTCAAGAAAATATCACTCACTTTCCCTTTTTTGTTTTTTTCTCAGAGTTCTTTTTAGGTAGAAATGCCACTTATATTTTATCAAAGGTCTTATTTGGCATTATTTGAAGCAATGATTAGAATTTTCCTCATCCTATTAATGTGCTATTTTAAATCAAGAAAGTTGCTATTATTAAGTATTTTTTGCAGTCTTTTAAAAACATTGTTATTCTACTGTAATGAATTTGCTCATATTTAATAGTAAGATTGATGTATTGTTTCTTTTCAGGGGAATATGCAAATGAGATTTCTTATCAGTATTTCTGGCTTCAAAAAAGGTATTTGAAAGATTTCTTCTTTATGTTTAAGAACAGTATAAATGGGATTTATCTTATTTTTAAGTTAAAGAAGTTCACCTTATTCCCACTTCTTTTTTAAAAAACATACCTGGAAAATTTCTGGCAGAAACCCATGAAAAATGAATTATGGAATTGTCAGTGATTTTTTTCCTTTTCCTAGTTTTCTAACTTTGGGGAACTCTTGAAATACAATTTTATAGCAATATAAGAGAAATAAAGGAGACAGAGAGGAAGGGAGTGAAGAGGAGAAAGTTACTTTCTCAATGATGAGTGGTAGTTAGTAAACCTGTCAGTAGGCAGATCATTTAAGCAACTTTCAAAAATTCAGGAAAGAAATGATATGGATATTATTAAAGTGGTAGCCCCAAAGGAGGGGATGACTAAAGGTGATAACTAAAGTGTTAAGGCTGAATGAAATAGCAAAAGGAGAAACTGTGGAGATAAAGTAAAACTGAAGTCAGAACCTTAGGACAGTGTCAAGCACCTAAAAGACACATAGTAGTTCTTTGTGAAGTATAAGATAAAATGGACCTAAGTATATGTGCTCAGGTTTCAGTAAAGCACACATAGTGTAAATCTCCATAGAAGTTGGAAGTGACAGGGTAACAGGTGGCTGAAGCCAAAAGACTATTATAGGTGGTGCCCCTTGGAGGGGATTGCTGATAAGGATAGATTTCTCCAGGGAAAATGCTAAAAAGTGTGTCATTTTGGGGATACAGAAATGTATAAGAAATATAAGGGATTGCAGAAGGGAAATGGATTTATTTGGCCTTTGGGATTCACTGGTTTTTGGATCTTCAGCATTTGGGGCCAGTGGATTTCCACCATCTTCCAGAATGCTGTTAGGGGCATCTGAAGGTAGAGCCGCCGATAGCAGCCAAGGACAGAGAGGAAAAGTTCAGAGACTTTGCAAGTAGCCAACAGAGTGAAACTGTTTTGGCTTGTGCTATTACATCCTGTCAGAGAAGATGAAGATTTCGATTCAGAGCCAGAGGGGGGACCTTGCTGAGCTGCTGAGTGTGGCTGTTTGCTGGGGTCATTCAGTCCTGCAGCTGCTTTTGTGAATGTTGTTTGTCTGGTGCTCGGCTGGGCATCCTGGCAGTACTGGGAGCATGTCCTGTTGCTTCTTCTGTTGTCTTCATGAATTGGATCCTGGCCTAGAGTCTGGCTACCACTTGCTTCAGGTCAGCAGAAGCAGGAAGATACCATCTTGGACATGTGGCCTATTGTCGGGGAGTGGAGCTATATGTTCTCAGTGATGGGAAGATGCCATCTTAGCTGCTTTTGTTTAGGACTGAAAAACACTGGACACTGCTTCAGGTGAGGTAAATGACCACTTTTGGCCTCAGTAACTCTTTGTTTTCCCTGATTTGTTACATAAACCCTATTGTTGTTCCATGAGCCTGAGTAGTCTTGCAATTGTGTGTGTGGTGAAGAACTCAGTGACCAGTAAAATATTTGGGATGTATCCTTGGTGAATTTTAGTGCCCCTTGCTACCCTGTATCAAGAGGTCACATTGACCTAAGAGTGAAGGGAGCGTCCAGAAAAAGGAGATGTTTTTAGGGTAAAATGCTGCATGGAGATCTTGTAGGATCAGCAGATCATTGGCTTCATTTCAGAGGGCAGTTTTAAGAGAAAGTGGGGACCCAGAGCAGGAGCAGATGGAGTGAGGGGAAGGTTGTCAAAATCAAATGAAATGAGTGAGGAACTTAGATGATAACCTAAGTAAATATTAGTGGGGCAGGGAAGGGGATTCATTTCACAAAAGAAAGGGATGTAGACAAGGGAAAGTATGACCTTACATTTTTGACTAAGTTATTTTGGATGTCTTTTGGGCCATCATAATTGCTGATCAGACAGTAATTGATTTCCCTACTGCATTGGCTCCAGTGAATCCATAGGTGGGCCTGAAGAACTCAGGAATGCATTTCTGTATTTTTCTAAACTATCAGGGAAACTTATTTCTGGGCTTTATGGAATTATGACTGTAGCCAGTCTATTTAGGGGTGAATTCTTTGTTTCTGTTTTTCTGCTTCTTCATAGCAGTGCCAGCCTTGGAAGGTTTACATTAACTTCTCCAAAGTAAGTGCAACATTATCAGTATACCTTGAAACTGATGTTTAGTTTCCTTATTGAGAAGTGAGAACAAAAAGAGTCTTGTCTTCTGGATCAGCCAAGTTCCCAGTGACTATGTGAGGGTCCATTTTGCCAATTTTATTTTAAGATATCAGACCTTTTCTTGATTTGTCACTCTGAAAATGCCATTTCTTGGTAAGGGCAGGGATGTCATGTGGGGCAGTGTAGTGTTGGTCATTGACAAGGCATTTGAAAAAATGTTTTCCAGTGAAAGTGATTTTTTTTTTTTGAAAAAATAAGTCACAGGTATTTTATATTTCATATCTGGCGATTCCTAGAAATAATGTTGTCTAGTAGTAACAGTATTTGTTTATTGTAACTGTAACAGCTACAGGATAACTCTGTTTCTCTAGAAAACTAACTTAATGCTATGGAATGTAATCATCCAAAAAACATAGTATTATCCAGAAATTGGCTGCTGTTGTTTGTGAAGTTTGAAATACTCCAGTGTAGGGTTGGCCTTTTACCAGCTATTGTCAAAACAAGTCTAGGGCTTCCTGAAAGTTTGTTTGGCAGTTTCTTACAAATATAAATGTACTGTCACCATATGATCTAGAAATCATGCTCATTAGTATTTTTGAAAGAAGTTGAAAACTTGTATCTACAAGAGTCCACACATAGATGTTTATAGCCACTCAAAAACTTTGAAGCAACTAAGATGTTCTCAAGTAGGTGAATGAGTAAACTGTGCTACATGCAGTGAATGGGTGTTATTTAGCACTAAAACTAAATGCATTATCCAGCTGTGAAAACACATGGAGAAATGTTAAATCTGTATTACTAAGTGAAAACAACCAATCTGAAAAACAGATTTCATGATTCCAACTATGGACTTTTTGAAACAGGTAAACATATGGATTGAAGGAAGGGAGAAAGGATTAGTTGACACAGCACAGAGGCTTTTTAGAGTAGAAAAATACTCTTTGATTCCATGATGACAGATGCGTGTCACTGTACATTTGTGCAAACTTATAGAATGTGTAATCTCGAGTGAATTGTAGACTGTAAACTGTAAACTATAGGTGATTGTCATGTGTCGATGTGGGTTCATTAAATATAAAACATGCTCCTGGAATGTTGAAATTAGGAAGGCTATGTGTGAGTAAGGGCAGGAGGTCTACAGGAAATGTCTGTATCTTCCCTTGATTTTGCTGTAATTTACTTTTTTTTTTTTAATAATATGAGTTTATTTTTACATCAGTTTGTACCTTTTTTTTCATCTCAATTGTAATCCCCGTGGGTTTCCCATCACCAAGTCACCCATGTGCCATCACCATAGTCCAGTGCACTTCCCTCCCCCCACTGTTTTTGATCCCATTCCCCACTCCACCACCAAAATGTCTCTAGTATATAGTTGTTCCTTGTTATTATTACTTTCTTGCCTGGTCCATTATACTGTTATGAGTGAAACCATCGGTATTTTTCTTTTTCTTTCTGGCTTATCTTACTAAGCATGATCTTTTCCAGCTCCATCCATATTGCTGCAAAAGATGTTTATTTTTTTGGTTGCTGAGTAATATTCCATTGTGTATATGTACCACATCTTTTTAATCCAGTCATCCACTTTTGGACATTTGGGTTGTTTCCATGTCTTTCCAATTGTAAATAAAGCAGCAATAAACATCGGGGTGCAGGTATCTTTTTGAATCAGTGTTTTTGTGTCTTTTGGGTAGATACCTAGGAGTGGGATTGCTGGGTCGCAGGGAAGCTCCATGTTTAGCAGTTTGAGGAACCTCCAAACAGTGTTCCATAGTGGTTGTACTAGTTTGCATTCCCACCAGCAGTGCAGGAGAGTTCCTTTTTCTCCACATCCTTGCCAACATTTGTTGTTGCTAGTTGTTTTAAGATGTGCCATTCTCACTGGTGTAAGGTGGTATCTCATTGTGGTTTTAATTTGTATCTCCTTTATTATAAGTGATGTTGAACATTTTTTTCATATGCTTGTTGGCCATCTGCATTTCTCCTTTGGAGAAGTGTCTTTTTAACTCTTCTGCCCATTTTTTGATGGGGTTGTTTATATTTGTTGAGTCTCATCAGTTCTTTGTATATCATTGTAATCAATCCTTTATTGCTAGTATTGTGTGAGAAATAAAATAAATAAAAAATAAAGGTGTGATTTAAAAACCCAACAAATTGTAACAATTTATCAGTGATCTAAATCTTCATAATAAATGTGGTGTTACTCTCTCCCTTCACAGCAGTGTTCTGTTCTATTTTAAGATCCTTATTAATGTGTGTTGGCCATAGACAAGAAAAGGATGAGGATGTTTCCTGTCTACTTTTCAAAAAACTGTTTGAAGGAAACATGTATGTCAGAACTTCTCTTATGGGATACTGATAAAACTGATTTTCTTTGGCACTTCACACTTTCAAACTCTTTTCCACATGCAAAAAACTGACTTTTTCTTATATATTGGACTTTTCTCTTTCTGACAATTGAGGTTTCCTAAAATTTGTTGAATGTTGTTGAGGTAAGAGTGAAATACAAATACTATTTTTTTTCTGTGCTCCTTCCCAGCTTGTTCTTGTCCATCCCTTTGTATTGTCCCCTCTGGTAGCCTCAGTTATATAGCCCAGTCTCAGCTTTCTAGAGTGGATCCTCAGTTTGGCTTCATTTAGCTGATGCTTTGTTTGGTTTCTTTATACTCTACATATAATTGACCTCACGTGGTATTTATCTTTCTCGTCACTTATTTTGCTTTTAATCCCCTCTATCTTCATGCATGTTGCTCTGAAAGTCACATCTTCTTGATCTACTCATCTTAATTCTTATTGCTGTTTTATTAACAAAAGCATAAATAATTGATATAAAAATTTTAAAACAGTAGCTCACAAATATAATTTGACATGAAAGTCACCTTTAACAAACTTAAAGAGAGATTTGAATCAAATTTGGTTTATGAATATGGCTTAATGACTTTCTTGTTGCTGTTACATTGAAGCCTGAACTGGTAACATATTATAAAATGAGACAAGTAAGAATAGGGTGCATGAAAGACTTCAAAGTCTATATATTGTTGACTCTAAAAGTGCTGAATTTCCTGCTTACTGAGCTAAAATAGGAAAAAAAAAATAGTCATGGCCAAACACTTCAGAACCAATAGGCATAGAAGCTTACAGCTTTCTCTACTTGTTTTTGTAGAATCTAAACTGTAATTAATACTTCAAGCCCACAAAATAGGCAGGATTGGAGGGCTTGGCTTCTAGAGAAATATTTGCAGTGAAAGTTAAGAAGCTGGTGAAACAGCTTATTATACTAGCCCATCCCATATAAATACCATAGTCCATGTAGTGATGAAATCTTGCTGGAAGCCTCCAAGTGAGCTTTCAGAGAACCAGGGTCAGTTTTCATTATACAACTGAAGTTGGCTGTTTTACAGACGAACTGACCTCTTTGTGTGGGAGTACAGCCTTTATGTCTTTGCTAAAAAATAATATATTGCTCCTCTCTTTTTGAGGCCATTTTTGGAAATCAGTTTGTCATTTTGGTGAGTTATCAATGAGTGGCATGTGTGGACGGGTTAAAATTGAATCCAAATGCTATAGGGAATCCTTCCTTGTATTGTGGATAAGCCTAGCAGTGAAGTGCAGTTGCTATTTATTTGTAGAGCAAAACAGGAAGTCATTCTCTAAGTGAACCGCCCATTAAGAATCAATTTACAGGATGATTTATATCCTCTCCACAAAACACCAGTATTTAAAGCAACAGATACGTTCTAAAGAGAAGGTTTTCTAGCAAGGTTTCTCTTCTAAACAGAAATCTGGAAGAACTTGGATGTTTAATAGATCTATGGTTAATCATTTCCCCAGAAAAATGTTATCAGTGAAAGAAGTAATGCAAGCAAATGCAATCCCTGTAGATGTGGTTTTCTTTCCTCACTTGGGTGGGATTCTTCCAAATGATTGTGTTTTGCAATCACCAGTAAACTGTCTCATGGATTAATTTTGTTCAAATCTCTTTTAGATACTATTTTAGGAAGTGAAAACACAGAATAAATATATTAAATGTCATAGGATTAGGAGGGGACGATATACATTTTTTCCCCATATATTTTCTGACCTATGAGTGAACAGTGGTTCTTGAACTATCTAGCCTTATATTTCCTAACCTGTGAGTGAACAGTGGTTCTTGAATGAAAGCCCCCACCAGATACTAATTGTTCTTTGAATGACTTAGACTCTGGATAATTCTTAGTGGCCATATACCTTCTGGGGCTCCTGGTAGGAAGTATGTGGCCCCACAGGCACCTGAGACAGGTCCATGAGGGACATTTGGATCTAAGTCATCAAAGAGACACTTTTTAGTTAGAAATTTAACCTGAAAATTAGGGTTCTTGATGGGAGAATGTATAATTACATTTTCTTTTTCTTTTTTCTTTTCTTACATTGTTGTTCATTTTTATAAAGTAATTGGTTTTCCTTCTCAGATGTAGTCCCTCAATTCTCCTATCACCATATGACTATGGACCATCACCATATTCCCTTGTATTCTTTTTTTCCCTGTTTTAACCCCCGCTTTCCTTTTCCCTTGCTAAAAGGGGGAAGAGAGTGGGGGCATTATTCTCCCAGACTTTAAACAATACTAGAAATCCATTATAATAAAAAACAACAACATGGAATTGGACCAAAAACAGCCACATAGACTAATGGACTGTACTTGAAAGCCCAGAAATAAAACAACACATATATGGTCAATTAATCTATGACAGAGAATATATACTGAAACAGGGGAAGCCTCTTCAATAAATGGTGTTGGGAAACTCGACTGCATATGCAAAAAAAAATGAAACTCTCATACCAGTTACAAAATTCAACTCGAAATGGATAAAATAGTTGAATGTAAGACCTGAAACTGTTATAGGGCAACCCAACATGTATTGGGTTGCCTATCTGTGGGTCCTCACCTGTGTTAAGATTCAGTGCACTGCACACACACACACAAAGTCAATAAGGGGTTTATTTACAAGGGAAAAGAACAACCCAGGGAAAGAGGAAAAGAGAGGTACAAGTTAACTAATGTGTCCTACTAGTTCAGATGACCTGGAACCCCAATAGTATGTTGAAGGCTAATGAAGAGCCAAACAACCACCCTCCAGCCAAAAGCCAGAGAGAGAGACTGGGATTTGTAGTTTTGTCTGGAGTGGGGGTGGAATCCACAAAACTTGTATCTGTAGAGTTTGTTTAGGACATCTTTTCCCCTAACAAAACCATATATTATACAGAAGAAAACATAGATGAAACACTCTATGACATAAGCCGCAGAAACACCTTTGAGGCTTCTTCTTCAAAGCAAGGAAAACAAAGGAGAAGATAAACAGCTGGGCCTACATCAAACTAAAAGGCTTATCTATAGCAAAAGAGAAGATAATCAAAGAGACATCCATTGAATGGGAGAAAATATTTGCACACCATACAATGGATAAGTAACTGATACTGAAGATTTACAAAGAGTTAACACAAACTCCACAGCTGCATTTTTATTCAAATATCTCTAAAAAGAATGTTGATTCTTTTGCATAATGTTCAAATGACTTTTATTTTCTTGGTGTTACTTTTTACCTTTTCTAAATAGGCTAAAAGCTTTAAGAATACAGAGATAAAGAAAGGGAGAAAAGTCTACTCTTGGACACTTGTCATAAAGATGCTAGTGCTAGAGAGAGGTGCCACATTCTGCAAATGACACTGAGACTCAAAGAATGTCTTTTTATGAGGGGTGATTTTATTTGAATTCCAGTAGAGGTTATTTGGAATAGAGAGTTTTAAAATATACCTAATCTTGCAGGTCATTGTTGGAAAATGAAAAATGGGTCATATCCTGTTAATGTATTTTTAATGTGAGAAAATTTATTCTTTTCCTTTATTGGCCAAGATCGTTCTGAAATATGTTTTAATGATAATCTAAGGTCTGAAAATTCCAAATGAAGTCTTTTAAGAACTTAAGACACATGTAATTCTTGGGTTCTTTTGAAGTCTTATGGGACTTTATTGCCATCTACACTGTCTAATATCCAGGAGGGATTAAAAAAGACAATAGATGCACTCCTGACAAAGTTAAATCAAGTGAGATGATACTACCTATTGAGTTGGCCTTACCTCAAGGAATGTGATATAAATCATCAGTGTTCAAATAGGGAAGAGCATGTTGCCATTTAAGTCAAACAAGAATCTTCTTGTTCTTTTACTTTAAATAACTCAGCCAACAATCTACTTCCACTTTTTGATTGGGTCTATGAAGAGAAATATGCTAAGTAATGAGTGAGAACTGATCAAATGATTCTGACCCAGACAGCCTATTTTGATATTATAAATACTACAGGTAATATACAAATAGACAATATCTGAAAATAAAATGTCAAATCCAGGTAACTATTCTAAGCCTGCTTTTTATTTGGGGAGTATAGAGTTATTTACAGGGTTCCTAATCTTAACCTTGAATCATAATGATGATGATAATGATAATTAGTTTATATTTATAGAGGTTATACAGCAAGAGATGTGCTTTTGAGGTAGTATATTCTTTAATACTCCCTCTCATCTTGGAAGTCTACATCTAGCTGAACAGAGTAATGTAGATTTATTATTCATTTTATCCTCAAATTTAATGTTACCACGTTAGGGATCCTGAAAATGAAACTGGATTAAAGCTTAATCTTTCCTACATAGTTGTTCATTTTTGTAACAATAATTGGTTTCCCACCTCAGATGTAGTCCCCATGATTCTTCCATCACCATATTACCTTGTATTCTTCCTTCCCTTGTTTAGATCTCTCCCGTTTCCTCCCCCCTTGCTACTAAAAGATGGAGGCATTATTCTCCCAGATATATAATAATATATGTGTGTGTGTGTGTACACATATATATGTATATACATATAGAAAAAATTCAATATAATTTTATAAGTGAGGATTGATTTTAGAAGGGAATAATCACTTCATCAAACTATTTTTTTTTTAAAGATTTATTTATTTATTCATACAGAACTGGGGTACAGGCCAGAGGCTCAGGGACGGTGAGAGGCTTCACCAGAGACAGAGTGGGGAGCAGAACAGGCAGATTGACGAAGTACACTGCTGAGGGGAGCAGCGGGCGGGTCAGGAGAGGTCTGGCTCGCCATGTGGTCTCCTCCGGGGCAGGCGGCAGGCGGGAATCGAACTCATGCGGAAGTGGCTTCAGATTCTCAGTGCTGTGCTTTAACCCACTGCGCCACCAGGGAGGGCCTCATCAAACTATTTTTAACTACACACTTTCTGCTTGTTCTTCACCATTTGATAGTATTTTCACCAGTGAAATAACTTATTTGATTTAGTGTGCCAAGGGTAGTTTCCCTATTTGACTGAATATAATAGGTAATCAAAAAGTCATCTAGAGTGACTGCTGCACATGGCTAATAATACATTGTGGCAGATACTTTCCTAGTCGCTTTCCAAGTACTATCTCATTTTACACTCACAGCCCCTGAAGTGGATACTAATATTATTGCTGTTTTGTAGATGAGGAAACCGTTTCAAAGAACTTAAGTGGATACCTCAGGGTCAAAAGGCCAGTAAATTGTAGTTTCTATTTCTTTCACTGAGCACTCTTTGTTTGTTTTTCACTTCAAATTTTCATGGTGCAGAAAAGATTTTCAACTCTGGGTATAATCAAAATCACCTAGGGAAATTAAAAAAAAAATATTGGTACTTAGGAACAAAATATCTTTTTACAGATCACAAGGTTGATTATATAGGATATTAAGAATAGAAAAAATAACTGTTTCTTACAAATAAAAAACTCATTTAGGGAGGTTATATGATATATGATAAATCAGTTGCATTTTATGTACTATTAATGGAAACTAACTAGCTCTTAACATGAAATTAAGACTGGTTGACTTTTAGTTTCAGTATGGAATGGTCTGCTTGGTTGTTAGTTGTGACATCCCAGTGTAAATATTTTACAACTTTACTCTGGGACTGGTTAGATTTCCTAGAGAAGACTTTTTTAATCTTCTGCCTGGAGGATGATGGCCTGGTTGCCAGCATGCAGAAGATTGGAGATTTCAGCATTCCATAGTCATATTTTCACTAAATCCTTATTTTTGCTTCAAAGATTATACTTTCTGCTATGTCTGGCATTTTTGGTATGAAGACCTTCTATTTACAATCTCTGGAGAATGTATTTATGGTCTGCTAGGAGGAGGAAAGAGCTTTCACTCAGGCAAAGTGGAGCATCCAAGATAATAACTGATTCTTATAATGCTTTAGCCAGTTATTTTTATTTAAAGTCTATAGGTCTTTTGCTCACCTCCAGAAGTGCCTATTGCTTGTCTCTGAGTCCTTTGAGAATTCCTTGGTGAAGATGAGGTTGGTTCTCAGTGTTCCCTGCTGCTAGCTTAGGCTTTTCTCTCTGCTGAATTGATTACTGCTCATCCATCTGCTTTACAGCGTACAACATTTTTATTGTTATTTTTTCTTCTTCTGTTTTTGAATGCTTGTAAGTCTTTTTAAGAAGTTCCTTATCTTCTTTTCCGTGTTTCTAAAGATGGTGTGACTGTTTCATCTGTAACTGAAATGCTAAGACTAATCATCGATTTAAAGGAATATTTTATAAAAATATTAATTTGGGGGCCCTCCCTGGTGGCGCAGAAAGTTAAAGCATAGCACTAAGAAGCTAAAACTACTCAGCATGAGTTCAATACCCATCCTAGAGGTGATCCACAGGATGCGGCAGACCTCTAGTGACTCTTCCGCTGCTCCCCTCAGCAGTGTACTTTGTCGGTCATCCTGTTCTACTCCCCACTCTGTCTCTGGTGAATCCTCTCACTGCCCCTGCACCTCTGGCCTGTACCCCAGTTTTGTATACATAAATAAATAAAGTTTTGTATACATAAATAATTAATATACTTTAAAAAGTATATTAATTTGTAGGTTACATTATACTTAATAAGGGAAGAGGAATTGAGCATCTTTTTTTTATAGAATTCAGAGTAATAATTATTTCATGTGAAAATATCATATTGAATCAGCCAATTTTTTTTCATCACAAATAACTCCATTAAAAGAAACACTGAAAGGTATCTGGTTTGCCCAAAATCAGTGGGCATTTCATTTTCTCTCACATAAAACATGTATGTATACATACACTGCATTTTCATGTTAGTTTGGAAGAAACTGGATGTAACTGTAGTCATGGCATGAAGGAAGTAAAGTATTACATTTTATAGGTGGCTCTAATTAATCAATGAACCTTAATTGAGTACTTACTATGAGGCAGACACTGTTCCTGCTCTGTTAGAGAAGTAAACAAAACAGGATTCCATTCACATCAGTGGACTTCTGGCACTAAAATAAGCATAAGAGATGCCAAAAAAGCTCCTTCAGCAAATTCTGTGAAATAGCTACCTGTCTTTGTATCTGCTGGTATATCTTATTGTACTCTCTCTGTATTCTCTTATTGTTCTCTCTTATTGTACTCTGTACTCTCTCTTATTGATGACTTCTCTGCTGGAGTTGTTTCACAAATTCAATTCTGATTTAACTAAGTCTGTTTGTTTTTGCAGTTCTTGTTCATCATATATTCCTTTATAACCATGACTTGAAACAGGCTTCCAAGATATATACAATGTGATAAAAAAAGTTAAAGTCAGAGAATCAGAGACCTGAGACAGGGGTAGAATACCAGTAGGAAAATAGAATGAAACTAACAATGGCAACACATACAAAATGCATATAAAGAAAACTCATTCCTTGCAAGGCACAGGCCACACACTTTTATGTGGAAAATTCCATATTGAACCAGTCAATTTGTTAAATTTCCATTAAAAAAATAGCTATTGGAGACCCTTTCTGGTGGCCAAGTAGGTTAAAGCTCAGCACTGAGAAGCTAAAACCATTTTGGCAAGAGTTCAATCCCAGACCCAGAGGTGATCCACATGATGTGGCAGACCTCTCTTGACCTGCTGGCTGCTGCCCTCAGCAGCTCCATGTTTAGCTGTTTGAGGAACCTCCAAACAGTTTTCCATAGTGGTTGTACTAGTTTGCATTCCCACCAGCAGTTCAGGAGAGTTCCTTTTTCTCCACATCCTCACCAACATTTGTTGTTGCTAGTTGTTTTAAGATGTGCCATTCTCACTGATGTGAGGTGGTATCTCATTGTGGTTTTAATTTGCATCTCCGTTATTACGAGTGATGTTAAACATTTGTTCATATGCTTGTTGGACACCTGCATTTCCCCTTTGGAGAAGTGTCTTTTTAGCTCTTCTGACCATTTTTGATGGGGTTGTTTACTTTTGTTGAATTTCATCAGTTCTTTGTATATCTATGTGATCAATCCTTTATCTCTAGTTATGTGTGAGAAATTTTTTTCCCCAATCAGTGGGATGTCTGTTTGCTTTTGTAATGTCTCTTTTGCTATAGAGAAGCTCTTTAACTTGATGTTGTCTCATCTGTTTATCCTTGCTTTCACTATCATTGCATTGGGAGCTGTAGCTTCAAAGACGTTAACTGAAGTAAATGTCGTGTAGTGTTTGGCCCATCTTTGCTTCCAGGTATTTTATGGTCTTCAATTAACTTTGAGTTGATTTTTGTGTATGGTGTGAGGTAGTGATCTAGTTTCATTTTTTTTTCATGTAGCTTCCCAGTTTTCCCATCACCATTTGCTGAAAAAACTTTCTTTGTTCCATTGTATCTTCTTTGCTCCTTTGTCAGAGATTAGCTGTTCATACCTGTGGATTTATATCTGAGTTGTCTATTTGAATCCACTGGTCGGTATGTCTGTTCTTGTTCCAGTACCATGCAGTTTTGATTATTATGTCTTTGTAGGATAGCTTGAAGTTTGGAATTGTAATGCCTCCATTTTCTTTCTTCTTAGTCATGAGAGTTTTGGGTATTCAGGGTCTTTTGGCTATTCGCGGTCATCAATGAATCTCATCGACATTTTTTCTATTTCCTTGAAGAATGTCATTGAGACTTTTACTGGGATGGCGTTAAGTATATATATGTCGTTTTTGGCAGGATGGCCATTTTGATGATGTTAATTCTCCCGATCCGTGACAGGGGGTGTCTTTCCATTTCATGGTGTCTTCTTATATTTCTTTTAACAGTGTTTTGTAATTTTCTTTATATAGGTCTTTTACCACTTTTGTTAGGTTGATTCCCAGGTATTTGATTCTTTTTGTTTTAACTAAAAATGGAATCTCATTTTTATTTCTGCTTCTTCTGATTGATTGTATATAGGAAGGCCTCTGACTTTTGTGTGTTGATTTTATATCCTGCTACCGTGCTAAACTGGTTAGATGGTTTTGATTAGTTTCTCTGTGGAATTTTTAGGTTTCCCATGTAAATTAACATATCATCTGCAAATAAGGACAGTTTCACTTTGTCTTTCCCTATTTGGATTCCTTGTATATCTTTTCCCTGTCTTATTGCTCTGGCTAGAACTTCCAATGTTATGTTGAAGAGCAGTAGTGATAGTGGACACCCTTGTCTTGTTCCTGATCTCAAAGGAAAGGCTTTTAGCTTTTCTCTGTTGAGGATAATATTGGCTGTGGGTTTGTCATATATGGCTTTTATCATGTTGAGGTATGTTTCTTCTATTCTGAGGGCCTTAAACATAAGTGGGAGTTGAACTTTGTCGAATGCCTTCTCTGCATCTATTGATATATGATTATATGGTTTTTATTTTTCTGTAAGTTGATGTGATGGGTTACATTAACTGATTTTCTGATGTTGAACAATCCTTGTACTCTTACAGGATAATATTTTATTGTTATCTATTCTGTTGGGAATCATTTAAATTCTTCTCAGCTTTTGAGTATTTTGAATAACACTTGTAGACGTTTTTGAACAGCCTCTGTTGACACAGACATCCATTCAGCTTTAATATGATTAATGTTAAGGTGTTAGATTGATAAGAGTAATAGGAAAAATAAGAATTAGGGAAGGAAAATGTGTTGCTTAAAAAATATATTCAATAAATTTTGCTTTATTAATGTAAACTACATAAAGTAAAATGTGAACATACTTATGTTTTATTTTTTAAAAGATTTATTTATTTATGCATACAGCACTGGGGTACAGGCCAGATGTGCATGGTGATGAGAGACAGAGCAGGGAGCAGGGCAGGTAGATCAACAAAATTCACTGCTAAGGAGAGCAGTGGGCAAGACAGGGATCAAACTCACACTGAAGTGGCTGTGGCCAGCTTGCAGTGCTGTGCTTCAATCCATTGGGCCACCAGGGAGAGCTGTGGAAACATTTTTAAAAGGTGAGAAAGATAGATTGGTGTTTTTCACAGATATAGTTTAAGCAGAAATAGTGTACCAGGCTCCTTTCTAGTTTTAGAGTCAATCTTTTCTCTACAGCTAAGTCTCATTTGGAATTTTGTCTTCAAATGTTTCATTAAAAATAGATAAAACCAAAATAATTTAACCTTAATGTAAATAAATTAGCTTGTAGTGTAATTTAAAGACTAATATTTACCACTTTCATTTTTTTTTGTGATGAAAGAGATCAGAAAAAATGCAAAAATGATTTTTACTAGAAACATTATAGAATGGTGGAGAGGGTGAACTTTCCATGCTGAAAAAAAAAAATCCTAGATTACTTGAAGGAATTTTTAAGGTTTACCTAAAATTTTCTGCATGAGAAAATAATGAAAAAAAAATCATGAAATTTTTTTTTAAACTTTAAAAGTAGATAAAATTATATATTTCAACATTGGAGGGATTTTGGTTTTTAATGAGAAATGAAAAGGAAGCCAAATTTGAAGAAAAATTGTTAAGCATATTTTATGTTTGAGTAATTTATTTTGTGGGCACTTTATAGAACATTCTGATTCAGTACCTTTTGGGTATAGATGATGGATTCAAGTTCTTTCTTTTAAAAACCAATATATTTATGTGAAAATAAATTTCTTGAGTTTCAGGGATTTTATTTATATTTTTGTTTTCTAGCTATATTTTCTATACTTCTTTTCCTATATAATTTTGGTATCTGTGTTTATAACTTTTCCAATATTTTGCCTTCATGTTATTGTCACCCTTCTCATTTTCCATTAGCTTTCTAGCTCTTGATTTCTAGCTGGTGAAGATCCCGAGCTCTAAAATTCTACTGTTTGGACCATGGCTTCTGTTGTTCTGTCTCATACTTACTCTTACAGAACCTGATGTTCTGTTTCACTATAAGACCTCTTCCCACACTTCTCTGACCTACCGAGTCTTGCTGCTTCTCTGGTGAATTACTATAATTAATGCTCTTGATAGCTACACGGAAATACTGTCCTTTGAGTTTCAGGCTTGTGGGCTTTGCTAAATCCAAAAATTTGGAGAACATGCAGGTGTTACTTCTGGAAGCTAAATTTCCCCGAAGAAAGTCAAATGTCGATTAACTGATGGAGTGTTCCAGGTGGAAGTTGATTAGCTTCTTCTGGTTAACTGTGTACATAGAACTTCAGTGTTCTCATGACACATTTGACGTTAGATTCAGTAGGGCTAGCTATCCCAGTCTCAACTGCTATTTCCCATTTGGGCCCCTTCTATCTATTCTCAAATAAGGAAATTCATCAACTGTCTCATCCCCTAAAATCTCTTCACCTATCCTCCTGAATTCTTTCCCTTCTATCACTGTTCCTTTTGTTCCTCCAACAAATCGTTTGAACTTCTCTTCTAGGAGGAGAGAGAGAAATTTCTATCCAGAGTAGCCTGAACATATACCACCGAACTCGGAAATTTTTTCAGTTTTTTTTTTCCCTAAATTCATAGTCAATGTAACATCACCTTAAATATTCTCCAATGATATAGGTAGAAAACTTCTTGGGGTAAGGGATTTGGTTAGTTTGGTAGCAGGTTGTTGAAATTGGAGGTGAAAGTTTTTCAAGAATAGCAGTTAAAACCTGGTTCTAAAAGGGGAACATGTCACTACCAGTAAATTTGAATTATTTTTTCTTTTCACATATAAATGATTTAACTTGAAATATCTTTTTGTGATAAACTGATACTTGTTACTGTTTTTCAAAGAATTTGTTCAAAAATTGATAACCTCTTTAACAAAGAACATATCTATTATAAGTGCCACATACTATAGCTGTCCAAAGAAGGAATGATAACATTTATATTGATAACTTCCTATTTACTCTAAGTCATTTATTTTTTAAATTTCAAAATCAAAAAAATAAAGAGGAAAATAACTAAAGAAAGTAAATATAATTGCTGTTTGACAGCAATTGGAAACAGTGATTGGAAGCACTTAGTGAAATATGTTCTACAAAGAACTTAATTTTTTTGTTTTGGTTGCTCATAGATCTCTTGAATCTTTAAATTGCTGCATTAGGAAGTACAAGTATCAATTTGGTATTGAAGTGCTTTCCTGACTGGAGGAAGATGTTTTGAAAATTGAGTTGTATTTCTAATGCACAAAATTCTGTCTTGTTTCAAATTTTAGGAACAAATCATCTCATTGTTAATCTAGATTCTGAATTGCTTTTACTTTTTCTCTGACAATAGAAGATGACTCCAGAGGAAGTCACAGTTCATGAGTACAGTGTGAGGAAACTCATTCCTGTTATACATGTTAGTTAACACTTCCTCCTTGGCATTTATAATTTGTTTCTGACAAGAAACAATGACATCCTCAGAATACTAAATAAGTGGTTTAATTGTAGCCATACTTATAAGTAGGGTTAAGGAAAACAAAAACTTGAAAAGTGTCAAGATACTAGCATATACTGTCTTGATACTATAGGGGCTTTATTTTTCCTTATATTATCTATGCTCTGTCATTAGCTGTTTGATTATTGCTGGTATAGAGGAATAACTTCATGCCTACCAAACGTACTGTATTATGTTATTCATTTAACTTATTACTAATTTTTGGTATGTTTTCAATGTGGGTAAACAAAGCTGAAAAAAATATGTGACTCATTTGTTTTGCATGTACCACTAAACAAGAGTTTGAGTCCGTGTTTGATGGTAATGGTGCTAGCAATATACTTTCCTTGATTATAATCTTCAATGGAATGTGTCTATAGCCTTTCCATTTGGTATGTTTGTTATAATGTTTTTAGATGTATAGATGTTTATATATTTAGGAAATTCTCCATTTCTAATTTTCTAAGTGTTTTTTTTTTTTTTAAGATTTATTTATTTGTGCATACAGAACTGGGGTACAGGCAAGAGGCTCAGGGGCGGTGAGAGGCTTCACCAGAGACAGAGTGGGGAACAGAACAGGCAGATCGACGAAGTACACTGCTGAGGGGAGCAGCGGGTGGGTTAGGAGAGGTCTGCCACGCCATGTGATCTCCTCCAGGGCAGGCGGGAATCGAACTCATGCGGAAGCGGCTTTAGATTCTCAGTGCTGTGCTTTAACCCGCTGCGCCACCAGGGAGGGCTAAGTGTTTTAATAAAAATAAATGGTGAATTTTATCATTACTTTTAAGCATCTATTCATATAACCATATAATTTTCCTTTAACTCCTTAATATGGTGGACTGCATGAATAGATTTACTGAATAGACCCTTCTATTAATGAGATAAATCCTGTTTATTTATGACTTCTAAATTTTTTGTTTTATTTTTAATCTGTAAAATTCATTTTCCTTTATTTTTATTGTAGTTTTCCTTTTTGTTTAAATGAGGTAACATGGTTTACAGCACTTATGACTTAGGATTCATACCTCCTCAGATGTGTATCACCACATGGCACCAACCATCAAAGCCCCATAGTCCAATATCTTGGACTATTGAGTCCCTTTCCTCCTGTGTTGCCGCCTCACCCTCCTGTTCCTTTTGGTAGGCTCAATACTGCAGTATTCATGTCTTTTTTTAAAAAAGATTTATTTATTTATGCATACAGCACAGGGGTCCAGGCCAGAGGTATGGGGGCAGTGAGAAGATTCACCAAGACAGAGCAGGGAGCAGAACAGGCAGATGGATGCAGTACACTGCTGAGGAGAGCAGCAAATAAGGCAGGAGAGATCTGCTGCACCATGTGGGTCATCTCCCTGGCCAGGGATTAAACTCGTGCTAATGCGGCTTTGGATAGCTTTATAGTGCTGTGCTTAACCCATTATGCCACCAGGGAGGGCATTATTTAAAAAAAAATGTTGATGATTCCTTTAGTCAGAAGCTTTTGTTCTGTATCTACTGTCTATTTAAATTTGGATCTACATAAGTGAAACATTATTCAGTTATCTTTTGTTAACATTCTATTTTATTAAGCTTTTCGATTTCTAACTTTTGATTTTATTAATCTTTTCTATTGATTTGTGTTTTATTTTAAAATAATTTCATTTGTCTTTATTCTTGCCTTCCTTCCAGTTTCCCTGGATTTTCCTTTTATTTTCAATAAAACTTTTTTTTTTTTAAATTTACGCATACAGGGCCCTCCTTGGTCATGCAGTGGGTTAAAGGACAGCACAAAGAATAGTAAGGCCCTTCCGCATGAGCCCCGCATGCCCCGGAGGAGATCCACATGGCGTGGCAGATCTCTCCTGACCTGCCCGCTGCTCCCCTCAGCAGCATACTTCGTCTATCTGCCTGTTCTGTACCCTACTCTGTCTCTGGTGAATCCTCTCACCCTCCGCATCTCTGGCCTGTACCCCAGTTCTGTACGAATAAATAAATAAATCTTTTAACAAAAATTTTATGCATAAAAGAACTAAGTTGTAATGCCGGAGTTGTGTGTGGCAGGACATGAGAAGATTCACTAGAGACACAGTAGGGAGCAGCACAGGCAGATCTACTGAAATACACTGCTGAGGGGAGCAGTGGGTGAGACAGGAGAGGTCTGCTTGCCATGTGGTCAGCTCGAAATGGGGATGGAACTCAAGCTGCAGTGGCTGGCAATAGCTTGATAGCACTGATTTTAAACCCTGTGCCACCAAGGATGTCCCTGGATTGTCTTTATTGTTCTTTCCTCAGCCTCTTTCATTACTTATATTTTCAACATCTTTTGTATTCTGTGTATGCATTTAAAACTATACATTTCCTATTGAAAATTGCTTTAGCTATGGACTACAATTTTGATAAAATGTTTATAATCCTTCATTTCTGATTATTTTAGAATTCTTTATGATTTCCCCTCCCTTTGGTAGAGGGCCTATTTAGTTGTATTATTTGATATATATATATATATATATATATATATGTATAGAGAGAGAGAGAGAGAGAGAGAGCTGTTAAAGTTATTTTGCAATTGAATTTTAGAAATTTACTGGGATTTTCATGTGGAACACTATGGAGTGTTTTCTTTTCCAAGACATAGGTATTTTGTTTCTTGGGTATTAAGTTTCACATGTATCTTTGTGTTTTTATTATTTCTGTTTTTGTTATGCTTAATTTATTTGGCTCTGAGAGGGATATGCTGAAATCTTAAGTTCCAGTTGTTACACCTATCTTTTATTTTATTTATCTCCTTTGTTTCTGTCTTCTTTCAGTCTGTAAACTTAGGTATCAGTGTTCTAGATACTTACATCTTTTTGATTTACTTTGTTTTCCCCCACTATATGTTGTTGCTACTTATCTTTTTTACCTTGATTTTTATTTTGTTTTATATTACCATTGCTGCTCAGGCTTACACTTGGATTGTTTTCTAGTCTACTAATCTTAATGTCATAAAGGTACTTTCTTACATTGATTCTGAAGGTTTTGAAATTTTGCCTTTTACAAATAAATCATTAGCCCATCTGGAATTGCTTTTTATGTATGGTGTGAGATTTTATTTTTTTCTTTATAGATTCAACCATCTGCTTTTTTCTCCCTGACCTGAAATGTCATCTCTGTTATAAAATAAGTCTTTATATACATGTTGTACTGGTTTTGTGCTCCTTACTCAGATCTATTTCTGCTACTTTGTACCAGATAACTCAGCCTTACTCACTTGTTTTATATCAAATCTTAATATCAAGTAGGACGGGTCCTCCTAAAATTTGTTTTTTATCCCTCCTTTTTTTTTTTTTTTTTTTTGGTGAGAATCTTGGTTCCTTGCCCTGTCACATAAGTTTTACAAAAAACTTCTTGAACAGTAGAAAATCTCATTTCTTCCTTTGCAATGCCTGGAACTGAAATTTTGACAAGTTTACATTTTGTATTCATGAATGTGACTATTCTCCCTATTTAGCAAGTTTCCACTTTAATGTTATTCATCTTAATATAACAGAGAATACCTAAAGCATTGAGTTGCCGTAAGTGCTGCTTCGTTTTTTATGGCTAAGGTGATAGATTAGCGACAAAAATCATTCTCCTTTTTATAGTTTGTCCTGGACTGTTTGAATTGACATATCAAAATACCATAGATGAAATGGCTTAGACTGTAGAAATTAATTTCTGTGTAATTTTGGAGTAAAAAGTATAAGAATAAAGGGCCAATTGATTAAATTTCTGGTTGAAATGCTTTTTCTGACTTACAGAAAGTAGTCCTCTTGCTGGGTTGTCACATGGGAGAGAAAGCAAGTTTTTTAGTGTTTCTTGTTATACAGAAATTAATTCTATTGGTTCAGGACACTGTTCTTTTATTCTCATTGAATGTCATTACATCATAAGGACCCCTTCTCCAAATACAGTTACATTGGAGGTTCAAAAATTTGGAGGGGCATATTTCTGTCTATTGGATAGTGCTACCAAGCTCTACCTATTGCAGACTTTCCTTTCCAGGGACTAGAGATGATTGTCTCCACTTCCAGGTTAGCCACAACTGTCTATTATGCTGATAAACTACTTACTCATCCTGCTTTATTCTGACAGTTGTAATTTCAATGATTGCCAAGATGCTTGAGGGTTATTTCTTTGGAAACTAAAAGGACAGACTTGTGCAGAATGATGTTGATGATTTTTCTTATATCCTAGTTCTAGCTGGGGAAAGTGGAAAAGAAAAGAAGTTACTACATTCTTTGTATTCTTTTAACCTGGAAGGGATGCTTTAATTCAGGGGACATAGCATCAGTGGTCACAATCTCATTTTTCTCCATCCAGTTTCAGCAGCCTTATAGTTAGAAATTCCTTCCAGATGCTGGTTTTAGATCAGTTGTATTAATTTTCAGCACTAGTGTAGCATTTCTAACTTCAAAGATATTTTAGTTGAAATGCAAAGAAGCTAGCTCAACACTCTTTTAAATGAAACCACCCAATTTTACCAGTTTTCACATCAAATAAATTTGTATTTTTTTGGCCACCAAAAAAACAAACCCAGAACACTGTGAATACTGGATGTAAAAATTGGAATTTTTATGAGTGCCTAAATAAGATCAGTATTTTCCATCTTGACTATTTTTCCTTTTTAATGGATATATCATCAATACTTTGAGAAATTCCACAGGCCAAATAAATGAAGAAAAGTCAGCTAGAATCACATGAAATTGGACTTTGATAGTTTTCCAGTTTTTATTTTTTCCTCATATTTATCCCAAGAGTGCAATGTTTCAGTTAATTACTCTTTCTCAGACCAACTTTTGTGTTTTTGATCAGTAACAGTTCTGTGTCCCTTCTCTATTATTTGATGTTAATCTAATGTCAAATTAATATTTACATAGATTTTTGTAGTTGACAATAAGCAAAAATATGTTATATTTATATATATATTTTACTTTGAAGATTGAAACAGAATTCAACTGAAAACAATCCATCTCATTAGTGACCAAAATTTATCTTTATAAACTCCTTACAAACTCAAGGACTTGCTTATGATATGGTTAATATAACTCCTTATAATACATTGTTTTAAAAAACAAACTTAGAACTCAGGAATTCTGCTTAACTTTGAGTGAATAATTTAACCATTCTAAGTCTTAACTTTCTAGTGCATACGATGTAAATTATAATGCCATCTTTGTTGGGTTTATACAACATTTACAAGACTTACATAACAAAGCTTTGCTGCAAGCGATCATTTCTTAAAAGTTATAGTTAAGTATTATTGTCCTTCTGAATTACATGAAATATGAAGTTTCCTTCTAGTTTTGTTTTCTGGGCTGGTATTTCCTAAACCAAGATACACTACAAATGAATAAGCCACTTATCCATAGACTGAATCCCATAAGTGAGAGAAAAATTAACTTTAACTAATATTACCGAACCTGTTCCTTGAAATCTTGAAGACTGATGGCCGGATTACCTTGTGATTGTGTTCTTTGCTCTAATTTGAGAGTGAAGGTACAGACAAGTTTTAAACCAATGGCCATCAATAGCCACGGGTTAATATTTTGTATACTGAACCAGTTAATATCACATAGGTTAGACTTTTCTTCTTATGTGAATTTGAAACACGTAGTTTCCATCTCTAACATCTAATTTCTATCTCAAATGAAAAAGTGGAGTGTTCCAATAAAGATATCTGTGCTACCTGTGTTAATCTATTGAATGACTCCTGTCACTGACCAGCGTTCTGATATTTTTCCCTTCTGAAAGGGTCTCCTGATCAGAGAGGCAGTGGCTGATGCCCCAGGTTAGACCCACACATAAGTGTACCTTGTTTTAGGGAAGAAGGAAGCAAAACACCACTGGTGTCAGTGTCTCAACCATGAAAAAGTCTTGGCTTAAGCATGAGCCTCACTTGTAGGTAGTTGACTTAGCTCTTATAATTAGAAATTGGCTTAATGTTCCTCAATGGTCTTGTGACTATATGCCTCATATGTATATTGCTACCAACCCCAAATATTGTTCTTTCAGTTGGTTAGCTATTGTTGCATAACAAACTACCCCAAAACTTAGTGGCTTAAAGCAGCAATCATTAAAATATTAATTTTTCATGATTTTGTGGGTCACAATTTTAGTCAGGATTTGGTACGGTTATTCTTGGCTAGTCTGGTCTATAGAACATTCCTGGTGCTTTGATTGTATGAATGAATGGTTGTAAAGCCTCATCAAAGTAGGGTAAATAGACGTTTTACAGAGCTGGTGGCTTCTCTAGAAAAAATGTGCTAAGGTAAGATGGAAAGTGGTGGGGTCTTCTGATCTGGTCTCTGAAGTTGTGAATGATCACTTAAACCTCATTCTAATCATCAGAAGTAAATTGCAGACCCAGTGCAGATACAAGGAGAAGACAGGTGAATATACAGAGATCAATACCTATATTTATGGAGATCACTTACTCTTACCTATTCACATTAGCATCCTTATTGTTCCTGAAACATTCCAAATGTGGTCCCATATTTGGATATTTGTGTTATTCTTTATGCTTGGGAATGCTCTTCATCCAGATAACCACATGACTTGTTCTCTCACTTCATTTAGTTCTTTATCAATTACACAGAGCTCAGATACCAACTACAGAGTCCATTTTCTTGACCACTATAAAGAAATGGTAGCTTTGCCCATACCATACATAGTTCCTTCCTCCTGTCATCTTATTAGTATTTGTCACCATATTGCAAACTATATATATAATTGCTTGTTTATTGTACATCTCTTTCCATTAGAATGAATGGTCTGTAAGGGCAGGACTTAGCTGTATTATTTACTGCTAAACTCAAGCATGAGTCAGTGCAGATTTCAATAAGTACTTGTTTTGATTCAGTAATATAAATTCTGGTTAAAAAAAAAGAACCTCCATGGGGATTACAATTGAGATGAAAAAAAAATGTACAAAATGATGTAAAAATAAACTTTTGTAAAAAATAAAAAAAAATAGAACCTCATTAATTATCAGTTCCCCACTTACATGAATTTCTTACTTATCTAGACCATTTGACTACAGATTAGATTGCAGTGGTCACTTGAGTCTCTTCTCTCTAGGTTAAATATATTCTGACATTCAGTTACCTATAGTAGATTAAAAAAAGAGAGAGTACAAACCCTATTCTGTGGCCCTACAGAACAATTTAAGGCTTCCTTTGAAATTCATTAAAAAGAAATATGTGGAATAAGGCTCTTGAGTTATTATCTTTATCCATCTTTTAAACTCATGCATTATGCTCATTCCCAATTTATTCTCTTAGGCAATGAAGCAGCAAATGTTGGTTTACTTTAATTAAAAAGCTACTTGAATTAAACCAACACCACTTAAAGTTACATTACAGTAAATGTACCATTATACATCATGTAGTAATGACAAATATACAAATAAAATGGAGAACTGGACAGAATTAAAAAAGTAATTTTGTCACTGATGATTCTCAAATTGATCATCAAAGGCAGAAAGCACCACTTGCTTGTCATCCAGAGAATGTGGATAATTCTTTCATTTGCCTTGCTACTTAAAGAGCCAATTTCATTTCATTCTTTTCCACCTTTAACTTCCAAGTAACATAGTTTTTGAACTGTTTAAACACTGTTAACAAAAAAGAAGTAACAATAGTAATTAATACTGAGTTTTTTGTCTAGTAAATCCAGAGCAATGTAAAATAAATTTTAAGTCTAACTTTTTTTTTTTAAAGATTTTATTTATTTGTGCATACAGAACTGGGGTACAGGCCAGAGGCTCAGGGGTGGTGAAAGGCTTCACCAGAGACAGAGTGGGCAACAGAACAGGCAGATGGTCGAAGTACACTGCTGAGGGGAACATCGGGCGGGTCAGGAGAGGTCTGCCACACCATGTGGTCACCTCCGGGGCTGGCGGGAATTGAACTCATGCGGAAGTGGCTTTAGATTCTCAGTGCTGTGCTTTAACCCGCTGAGCCACCAGGGAGGGCCTTAAGTCTAACTTTTGAAGGAAATATTGATTTAATTTCATGCAGGGTTGAGCAAATCAAGGCTGCAGGATTAATTCTGCCCACCATCTACTTTTGTTCAGGCTAAGATGTTAGAATGATTTTTATGTTTTTTAATGGTTAAAAAAATAAAATGAAGACTACTTGATGACATGACAAAATTAAGATTTCAGGGTCCATAAAATTTCATTGGACATAGTCACCACTGTTGTTTTACATACTGCCTCTGCTTGAACATGAAGGCAGAATTGAATAGTTTCAACAGGGATCATATGTCCCCCAGAGTATAAAATATAAACTGTATCTTTGCAGAAAAAGGTTACTGACCTTGATTCAGTATATTGATCACCTAGATTTTATCAGTAGATATTGCACATTAGAATTAACTGAAGAAAAATAAATTAGTGCAGACTCTCCATCTGCCCCAGGACATTCTTGTTCAGTGGCTGTCTAGCAGTTTCAGGATTCCTGTTTTTGGCTTAGTGGGCTCCCTTGAGTAATACATATCTTCAGTAGGTCTGGAATCCACTGACACACTGCATATCCTGCATTTTATTGTCTACTAGGTCAACTGTGGTGTTACATCCTTGTCTCATTGAGTTTCATTCATTCTTTGCATAATTCTAACATTTTCAAAAGTCAGATTCTTCCCTTAGCTAATGACAGTGTACATTTTTCTTAGGATTTTTTCTATTTGTATCCCTAGAGTATTATCAGTTACTATTTGTATCCTTAGAATATTATCAGTTATTTGTGCTAATGTGTTAATTTAAATAGGCTAATTTAATTTAAAGAGACAACATCCATGAAGTGACATAAGATTAAAGTACTTGCCATATAGAAATGACTAAATAGTAATATTCAGAAATAAACTATAATTTCCCCAATAATTGAGATTTGAAGTGAAGGTGGTGTTCAACCTTGACTTATGTCAGGAGAAAAAGGGTATTGGGGTCATTTATTGAATAAAATATGGGTCCTGCATTCTAGTGTATTACACAGAAGCGGATATTAGTCCACATATGCCTTAGCTGTTTCTTTCTGTATTGAGTCTAAGTAAGGATTTTTGACCTAGATCTTCAAAATCAAAATTAAAGATACTTCTAGATACATGAGAAACCCTCATACAGAAAGCTCCTTTTTGATAATCTCTTTGGCTCTGCTTTTTATTACTGTAGATTTCTTTATCTGTTGAAAATATTTAGACTTTATAATGCCACTATTTTCTTCAAGGTTTATTTATTAAAAGACTCAATTTTAAAATTAAACATTTTTGGTGGTGGACCATATACACATTAAATATTAAATATGTCAGTATGATTTATATGACTTTACATAAAGGGGAGAAACTGAACATTAATTTTGTTGTTGCTAGTTTATCTCAGCTCAGTTTGTAGATTTGTTTTATTTAGGTAAACTCTTTTCTGATTGAAATTTTCATTGAGATGGTTGTAGATTTGCATGCAGAATAAGAAATAATAGAATGCTTCCATAAGCCCTTTAGCAAATTTCCTTTTAGTGGAAATGTTTTGCAAAAGTACAGTATAATATCAATATCCAGTATAACAACCTGGATATTGATGATAGAATCTACCTGTCATTCATATTTCCATGGTTGTATGTGCAATCATTTCTGTCAATATGTTTAGTTCTATGTAATTTTATCACATATATAAAGTTGCTTCTGCTCTTTTATTATTATTTAACTTTGTTTGCCAGGTATATTTTTATCCATTTTTAATTTTTAGGCTACTTATGTTGAATTTAAAGTGAGTTTTCTGAAAACAGCATATAGTTGGGTAATATTTTAATTCACTCTAAGCTCTGTTTCTTATGATATTTTGCATCACTTATAGTTGTGATAATTTTTTATATACAGTGTGTAAGTGTGCTATTTATTTATTTATTTTCTGTTTTCCCGTGGCTCCCATTCCCAAATTTCTCTTTTCTTGCCTACCTGTGCATTACTTAAACATGTTTAGAATTTATTTTGATTGACATACATTTCTGAGTCTACTGGTATTGACATTTTACCATTTTGAATGAAGTATGGAAATCTCACTTTCATTTAGACTTCTTTACTTTCTTCACTTTTAGTATCATGATAATAACTATCAGCTTATGCATTTTTCTTCCATCATCAATATGATTTACAAAACCCTTAAGGAAAATGATACTATAATGCTTATGCCTATATTCCTCATCTTTCCCTCATTATTTCTTCCAATACTCTGTTATTTCATCCTTTTATTCTTGTGTGGAGAACTTAATTTAGCCAAGTTTTAAGGATATGTTTCTTAATAACAAAATCTTTTCATTTCCCTTAATCTGAGAATGTCTTTATTTTTCCTTCCATTTGTTCCTAAACTTGGCCCTTCTGCTGTGGAAATATTGGGTAGTGGGGAAAAAAAAATTATGTGTTTACTGGCATTTCTGTAATTGTAGATTTTTTTAACCCAAAAAATCTGGGTGTGGGATTAGATTATCTTGAAAATTCCTTCCAATCCTGATCATCTGGACACAATTTCAAGTAATCACTTATGGTGATGACTAAAAACGGGACAGTGTCCTAGAAGAGGGCAGAAGATCTGCACAGGAGAATTTGAAAAGTCATAGACCAACATTCTTCCATTACTTACAAGACTTTCTGCTGGTAAGCAATGAGCAAAGGAGAAAGTTAGATGGAACAGGAAACATTTGGAGAACCAGTTCACATGACAGGAGAAGGTAAATACAAAACAAGATTCAAGAACTAAGAGAATAGTGTGTTTCATGCTCATGCAGTAATCTAGTACCGTCTAGTAGAAATCTAATGTGAGACAAATGTGAGTCACATCATGAAGACAACAGGTAAAATTAATGATAGTGATATGTTCTGTAACTGAATATGCCCCAAATATTATACACATACAACCTATACGTGAAGTGGATGAGAGAATTACCATTCCTTTATTAAATTTCGTTATTGGATTTTTGTATGGTTTTACTTACCTCCCATCAATTCAATTAACAACATTTCAAGTGCTCACTAGCCAGTGTGGCTAGCTGCTACCTTACTGACTGTGTAAGTTGATGTGTCTCCTTACTCTTTGTGTCTCCTGTTTGTATAAACATTACCTCTTTCAACACTAAAAAATGCATTGGTATTCCTCATCTATGTTACTTACTCCCTGTTTTCTTCCCTGAATTTTCCAACTTTATGCTTGCTTTTAACTTCTAATGGAAGGTTTTACAAGGACAATAATTATACCTGTTAATCATTTCTTACCTTACCAAAATCAGAGTATAGAAGAAAGCACAGAGGTAAAAGCCTACATTTTCAAAATACTATTTTATGTGTTTATATAGTGTTTTATGATTTATCATGCCTTTTTTCTCTGTAATGACTTAGTGCATAATCACAATGAAGCTATGAGGTTTTCCAACTAGTGTTTCCATTTGCTTCATGGCACACCTGAGGTGTCAACATGTCTGAAGCTAAAATGATAATTCTTCCTTACTATACTCATATTTCTTTTTGTATTCTGGAGCTTAAAGAGGGTTGTATCACTATTTCCTATATCAGCCTGCTTGGGAGACACCCTAGATACCTGTGATCTTAACTTCCCCTCTCTCTCATTTAGTATCTAGTTAAATCCTGCTAAGTCTGCCTTTTAAATATTAATATATTAATCTCTATGTTTTTCCTTTTATAATCTCATCTTAATGTGAGTGCACATCCTAGTTGTCTGAACCCAGCAATTCAATAACTATACTATCCTTGTCCCACCTCGACCCCTATTCCATTCTCGATAACCCACTTCCCCATGAAATATTAATGACTCGTCCATTTCTGTGACTGATGCTTCTCTAAGTTTAATGTGAATTCAGATAATCTATGCATCTTGTTAACATGCATATTCTGACTCAATAGATCTGGGATAGCAGTTACTAAATGTGGAAAAGTGAAATGATACTGCTTGCCCACCTTGAGTAGCAGCAGCCTCAAGGATATAGTATTTGCTAGAATGGCATTCATTGAACTCTTACCTGGCTTCATTTTAAAATCTCCAATCTAAGCTATTCTTTTTTAAGAAAAAATAAAAAAAAATCATTTGAGTTGAGATTCCTAAATTTAAAATTTCTGAACTTCTTGGCTAATCTTATCACTAAGAGGCAATTGGAACAGGACAGTTAATAGATTTAAACTTTAGTATACATTCTGCCCTCTTGTGGCTTTTGTTTTCTAGTGACTCCAAAGGATATTTTTGGTAAAATTCACACATTCTGCTTATTATCTGGTCCAATTCAGTATATAGGGGGGCCAGTTGGGTGCTGAGGAAAGAACTGCTTTACTGAAGATGAAGAACTTCCTTTATTGAAATGATGTGATGACCTGGTAACTTCCTGGACTGCTCCTGACAACACTGTTAAGTAGGTGACCTTTCTCTTGCCTGCGCTCTCACCTCTCCTCTCAATACCACTCTCCTTTCTGTTCCAGGTAGTCAACATTGTCATATTATCTGACATCTCCCACAATTTTGTCAGTGCACCCATCATCTTCTTTTCTTTTCATCATCACCCATAAGCTTTTTATGCACCCCCTTACTGGAGGCATAAAAGGCTTTTAATTTTCTGGGTCCAGTTAAGGAACCTGAGTGAAGTCCCATATCCAGTTCTCATGTCTCCCCTTGCTATTCACCATACTCCCCATACCTTTGTTCATGTGTTCACTAGTTTAATCCAACTGATGCCTTTATGAAAACCTTTGAAAATGGCCTTTATGGGCAAAGGGAGCTTAGTTATATGGTCCATTATTCCTTTCCTAGAATAAAGATGGAATTATTATTACCAAGCTTATTGCTAGCAAGCAGAGTTCCTCTTCTCAAGAAAATTTGTACATAATTCAGCAAAGTCAGGGAATGTACTATGTGGGTTTGCTAGATAAGTTTTGCCACATAATATACTTACTTACAGTTTTAACCTTAGTACTAATACTAATATTTTACTTCAATTTTCTAAATGAACTGAAGTGTGCCTGAATACTAGTCTGTCTTATCCATGTACCAGGGGAATGATAAACAGGGTCAAACACTCCACTTCTTTTGAGGCATCATTCCCCTATATACCTAGGGCTTGACTGTGGGCAGAGGACAGATTCCTTTGGGGCTGATCATTAGTCAGACCAAAAATGCTGGGGCATTTGAAAAAATAAAGAATAATCCCCTTATTGGCTTTTTTTGGGGGGGGGATGTTAGGATGTGGGGAGATTTTCTTGAGAACTACAAATAAAAGAGTAACAAAGTGATAAGTCACTGACAACACAAGTTTGGTTCTTGTTCATTGTGCGTAGGTCTAACATATGCTGAGTGATTCCTAAGGAATTAAGTATTGTTAGGTGGGAAGGCAGAAAAGAGATGAAGTTAGGTGCTGGGTACACAGATATCTGGGGACACTTGAATTAAGGTCATGGCCTTGCTTTGGATGTTCCTTACACTGTAACTTGATCAATGAACTAAAGCAAGCTTGGAAAATAAAATCACAGCTAAAAACAATTCATAAACAAGGACTTAGGGACCTACAGTAAATTTGCCAGAACAAAACCTCATTTCATGATAACTTTACTATTCTCAATCCTTAATTACCTAACTTTAAAGAACAGAACATTGGAAAATAAACTGATATGACTGTCTATTTAGAATCTAACATTCTATCTACCTTCTCCAAATGCATCAAAAGTATATGGTGAAAAATATGTTCAGAATGATTAATTTTATATACTGGAATAACTCCAGTGATGAATAAAATATATCTGCTGTTTAGATTTTTGATAAAGGTGAGCAGATTTTTTAAAATTTCAAAAAAGTGTTGAAATCAAATGAAAGTTTTATAATTAAAAAAATTTAAATGAAAGAGAGTAACCAATTGCTAAACATTCTGCCAGCTGAGGCTGTTTTATAATTAGGTGCTGACTAGAACTTGGAGTCATTATATCATAGTAACTTTTAAATCTTCTGGGTTTTTAGGGAATTATGGGGATTGCTAAAATCTAACTTTATGACATGATCAACTATTCCTCCAAAATTTGACTCTCCATCATCTTGGCACACAGCCAAGCCCCTTAGTATCTTGGGAAAATTCCATTTGAATCAAGCAATTAGTGGTAAATGGAATCCTTTGGAAAATTTCCACTTGGGGGACCAGCGATCTGATTTCTTCCCTCCATTGCATTCTCTGGGGTACTATCAAGTGCGGCTAAGGTTAGTTGAGCTGCCTTCTCAGACTTATCTCCCCACTCAATCACAGCCCCAAAACTTTCTTGACAGGTAGTTTTGGTAGCACAGGTTTAAGGTTACCACAGCAAGGGAAAGACACATTTGAGAGTCTACACAAAATTTTGGTGGTTGCCAAAACAGTCTGTGGAGTAGTCAACCTTCTTCCCTTCAGTGTCTTACACAAAACTATTGCAAATTAGTAACACACAAAGCAGTCATACAGCCCCACTGTGATTAGTAAGATGATTTTGTCAAAGACTGGAAGCTTGAAGTAATTTGTATTCCAAACCTAGATTAAAACCAGCAACCCAGAAACAGTCAAAGATAATTTTTTTTCTTTCTGAATCTTTTTTAAAAATTAAAAAAAAAATTAATAGCTTATTTTTATATCATTGTGTGCTTTTTCCCATCTCAGTTATAATCCCCATGGGCTTCCCATCACCAAATCACTTGTGTGCCATCACCATTGCACAGTGCACCTACCTTCCCCCTTTTTGATCCCATTCCCCACTCACCCTGGTAAAATGTCTCTGGTATATAGTTGTTCATTATTGTCCCCACCCCCCGGTCCTTTATGCTCCTGCTATGAATGAAACCATCCAGTATTTTTCTTTTTCTTTCTGGTTTATTTCACTAAGCATGATCCCTTCCAGCTCAATCCATGAGTTGCTGCACAAGTTATGAGCTTATCTTTTTGATTACTGAGTAACATTCCATTGTGTATACATACCAGATATTTTTAATCCAGTCACAAAGATTTTTTTTTTAAATTTATTTATGCATACAGAACTGGGGTATAGGCCAGAGGTGCAGAAGCAGCTAGAGGATTCACCAGAGTCAGAGTGTGGAGCAGAATAGGCAGAATGATGAAGTACACTATTGAGGGGAGCAGCTGGTGAGACATGAGAAGTCTGCTGAGCCATGTGGATCACCTCCAGGGCAAGGATCAAACTCATACTGAAGATGTGGTGACCAGCTTCACAGTGCTGCACTTTAACCTGTTGCACCACCAGGGAGGTCTCAAAGATGATTTTTAATTTTCCAACTGTTTCAACGTCAAAGCAAGCAAATAAATAATAATAAAGGAAGGGAAAGAAAGAAGGATGGAAAAAGTTGAAGAATTTATTTCCCAAGCTAATTATGGAGAAAATAAAATCCTAAAACATTAACTTGGAAGTCCCTCTGGGGAGGAAGCAATGTCTTTCCACTAAGCAACTACCCAGAGGATATCTTTAGCTATTTTTAAGAACAGGTTATTAAAGAAAAAATTTAATTTGTTATATTAAATATTATTATCATCATAATTAAAAAATGATGATACTAATAAAGGAACTAAGTTAGGCAAACAACAAAAGAATGTGGCTGCCATTTTCTACGATGACAGCTTTTAATGCAATATATCATATGTTTTATGTTATATTTGAATTATGAAGCTGGCTACTGGGCTTTTCCACCAGACAATTATGAGGATAAATTGACTACAGCATAGTTCTAAAATAGAAAAAGATAGAGGGAAAAAAGAATTTCACTTGAATACCTATATTCAACAGAAGAAAAAATCCCTTTATATGCAAATGAACTCCAGTATTTGTACTTCAGTCTTTGTCTCACTATCTCTCTTGTGTCTTGCATTGTAGCAGTTACTGTTGATATCTCATGTATATTGCCTCTGTCTTACATTTACTGGTATCCCAACTGCCAAGCTCCTGTGACTTTTTCCCTAAGGATTTTCTCTGGCACTGGGAGTTCATCGAATGCAGTCATGTGGCAAACCAGAACTGCCTGGGAGTGTGTTTTCTGGGAGCCACTTTGACTCAGTGATTGAGAAAAGCTGGTGGGAAAACAGCCTTGCTACCTCTCCCTTCAGTTAGGACAATGCTGAAGCTGTTACTATAATCACTTCCCTAGCTGAATTGTTTCTAGTGCTCTACAGTGATAATTTGACCTAATCTACTAAATCATTTCATGCTGCATCCTTGTCTCAGGACATGTTTTTTGGGAACCCAAACTAAGATAACCATCAAAATTCCTTTGTATCACCTTTCTTCCCGTAACTCCTGCCTCTAGCCACTTAGGGAACAAGAGGTCTCAAAAAACTTCATCCTAAAGTGAGAATGGAGCTCTTACCTGATTTCTCTTTCCCGAGTTGTACTCATTATTGTTCAACCTTTAACTCCAGTCTCACCTTCACCACTCTCTTATGCTGGCCTAACTCCTAACCTCCCACCTGCCAGCCACCACTCCTGGAATTGACAGTTGTTCCTAATTCTTATTCTAAAAATGAAGTTGCATTGATAAAATAGCAGATGGAAAAGATAGGTACACATTAACTTCTTCAATGTACTAAGAACATCCGGAAATCCAGACATTTCCTTTGATTGTTGAAGCTCTGATAAAAGCAAGCAGAGCAAATCACTGATTCTACACCAACCACCTACTCTTTCTCCTACTCCAAGATAATAATTTGTTTAAAATACTTTGCTTTAATTCTTATTATATATTGCTTCTGTTATTGCTTTCTATTTATATCTCTAGTCCAGTAATCCCTGAATCTGTTGATGCATAAAGCTTAAACCAACTGTTACAATTCTTTAAAAAAACTGACAGCTCTCTCTGTTCTCTAATTAGGAAAGCCTTAAAGGCAAAGAAGTGGGTAAAAAGTGAACTATTCATTTCTAAACAGGTACTTTTTACTTTAAATCAGTAAGAACTAATTCCCCACCATTTGTCCTAAATGTTTAGATTCCAAGCTGATCACTTAAACTTATTTTTAGTGAAGATCACAAATTTGATTTGAGCTGCAGTTATTCTTTCCTCAGTCATTTGTATCCCCCCATACATGTCAATTAGGATAGACCAGTTACTTTATGAGTTTTTCATAGTCCACTCCTGGATCACCTTCATTAACACCATATGGGGTAATGGCAAATTCATCAGGCCACCCTTGAATAAGTCTAGTTTGGGAAAGAGGCCCAGAGGTTATAGGTACAGAGAAGTTTGAGATTATCAGGTTTGGTTTGCAAGTTGAGCAGAGGGCTTAGACCTAAATATTCTTTGAAGCTCAAGCCTAAGTATTCATTGTCACTCCCAGGATTGAATTTATGGTGTTGACCACACTAGTTGGCTGTTCCTACCAAACCTAATACACTTTAATACTAATACTTACTCCTAGAACTGAAAAAGACACATCAACACCTTCTCTTTTACATGAGAAAAAGAAATCAATTAAAAATTATTTCAATGAGAAAAATGCACCTACTAATTGCAAAAACTTGACCTCTATAAACTAAAAACTTTAGGGAGCAGGAACAGAATTCAAATTTTGAGAATTACTACAGGTTATTTCTCTGGGGATAAGCGTTTAGAAAAGAGGATCTAGTTTCCTGATTTAGACTATGGAGAAAAGTTAAGAAGATGTATTTACATTTGTATTGGGGAAAGAATGATCTTGCTTTCATTCTCTTCTCCCATTTTGGTGATAGCTGTAGTTCAAATCTGTGATCTTGTGTGAATGCTCCTGGTTTTTCCATCTGTCAGGTTGCTATTAGGTAAATTTGGTCTCTTTAGAAATAATCATTGTATCCTGAATTTGAAAGGAGTTTGGCCCTGAGTTTGGAAATATTGCCTAAGAAGATGACAGAAGCTTGGAACAGAATCTTATTTGGCATTGTCATACAGAGTTCATTATGGGCACACAGGTTATAGCTTGGCTCAAGGAGGAGGGGGATCCTATTTTAGAAAGCCATAGTGAATGTGCTTGTGAGAAAACATGCATAACTTTGGTGAGTAAGCTCATCCCTTCTACATTAGCTGTAGGATCAGTTGATCTCTGTAAGAACAGAGCACATGTAATGCCATTTAAAGTATCAGCTTTCAGAGTAATGTTTATAGCACACACTTTTTTTTTATGAATAATATATTTATTTTTACATCATTTTGTGCATTTTTCCATCTCAGTTGTAATCCCCTTGGGCTTCCCATCACCAAATCACCTTGTGCCATCACCATAGTCTAGTGCTTTTCCCTCCCCCC
>NW_004567134.1:3794252-3803939 GCF_000260355.1 Condylura cristata | reverse complement strand
CCATTTTTTGATGGGTTGCTTATTTTTGGTTGAGTTTCATCTGTTCTTTGATGGGTTGCTTATTTTTTGTTGAGTTTCATCTGTTCTTTGTATATCTTTGTGATCAATCTTTTATTGCTCGTTTTGCGTGAGGAAATTTTTTCCCAATCAGCGGGATGTCTGTTTGTTTTTTGTAATGTCTCTTTTGCTGTACAGAAGCTCTTTAACTTGATGTAGTCCCATCTATTTATACTTGCTTTCACTATCATTGCATTGGGTGTTGTATCTTTAAAGATGTTGCTGAAGTGTATGTCATGTAGAGTTTGGCCCATCTTTGCTTCCAGGTATTTTATGGCTTAGTCCACTTTGAGTTGATTTTTGTGTATTGTGTGAGGTAGTGATCTAGTTTCATTTTTTTTTCATGTAGCTTCCCAGTTTTCCCATCACCATTTGCTGAACAAACTTTCTTTGTTCCATTGCATCTTCTTTGCTCCTTTGTGAAAGATTATCTGCCCATAAACCTGTGGGTTTATATCTGTGTTTTCTATCCAAATCCACTGGTCTGTATATCTGTTCTTGTTCCAGTGCCATGCAGTTTTGATTATTATGGCTTTGTAGTATAGTAAAGCACACACTTTTTAATGAAGAAGTTCCTATTTGCTACATATAGGAGATGATGGCATGTGGCATTTTCCCATAAAATATTATATTGTTCTTTGATATGGCAGCATGCCGCTAAATACATTTGTACAGAATGATACTATTTATGGTTCCACATTAAAGATGAAACTATAGTCTTGGTGTCAGCCCTGGTTCCTTATGAGAGATGTTTATTATAGGAGTTTATTAATAGAGGTGAAAGGGTATAGGCTTCTGCACACTGAATGATTTTATAAGTTCAACATCCTTCCATCATGGTAAGTTTTATATTCCCTCTGCTACAGATTTCTTTCTCTTTTCACCTAAGCAAGAATTTTTCAAGAATGAGATCTGGAACTATTTCTACTTGAATACTTGTCAACATGAATGAATAGTATTTTGCATAGTATTTGTATTTATGAGTCATTGACCCAAGGCATAAACTAATTTATCAAGTTTTAAATTATTTGAACCTTTTGGTTACTTTTTATTTTTAAAGGTTTATTTTATTTATTTATACATAGAAGAGCTGGGGTGTAGGCCAGAGGTAGGAGTGGTGGTGAGAGGATTCACCAGAGACAGAGTGGGGAGCAGATCAAGCATGTTGACTGAAATACACTACCTAGGGGAGTAGATTGCGAGATAGGAGAGGTCTGCTGGACCATGTATATTAGCTCCCTGTCCAGGGATGGAACTCATGCTGTAGTGGCTGCTAGTTGCTTCATAGTGCTGGGACTTAACTTTGTTTGCCACCAGAAGGCCCCTTTTGGTTATCCTTTTCCTAATTGTGTCCATTGTGTTTCAAGACACAATTTTTGTATATTCATTAACAGCAAAACTATTAAAAGAAACTATAGAAAATTCTAGAGGAGAAAAATAGTTTTTTGTTTTTTTTTTTTAAGCAACTCAAATTTTTTTCTTATCAAATTCAAAGCTTTAACTTTAATTGTTGGAACTTATCATTTGATAACTTCCCCCTGCTCCAACTCTTTGGACTTCCATCTCTACACATAGTCTGTCAACACCTAGAAAAAAGTGAGGATGATATCAGTCATTCAGAAGGGCTTCTATTAATCGCTTTTTTTTTTTAAAGATTTATTTATTTGTACATACAGAACTGGGGTACAGGCCAGAGGCTCAGGGGCGGTGAGAGGCTTCACCAGAGACAGAGTGGGGAACAGAACAGGCAGATCGATGAAGTACACTGCTGAGGGGAGCAGTGGGTGGGTCAGGAGAGGTCTGCCACGCCATGCGGTCACCTCCGTGGCAGGCGGGAATCGAACTCATGGTGAAGTGGCTTTAGCTTCTCAGTGCTGTGCTTTTACCTGCTGCGCCACCAGGGAGGGCCTAACTTTACAGAATATATGCATGTTTTAAATTTTCTTTGTTACTCAATACTTGGATTTCTGAAATGTTACATTAGAATACCAGTTCTGGAAATCAATTTCCATCTCTCCATCATGAATATCATAATGCAACTTATTTTTTGGGGGGTGGAGGAGTCTGCTTTTCAAGATGTTGACTTATAGATTTTCTGCTTTAATTTTATCCTATACGTAGTCCTCAAACCCAGCTAAATCTGATCACCTATAAATCATGGCAGCCCAAGATGTACTATGGACTGGCAACATCTGGTTTACCTGGGAGAGAGCTCATTAGAAAAGCCAGAGCTGCTAAGCCAGAATTGCATTTTTAATAAAATTTCCCAAGTGTTTTTTGTGAACATTAAATTTCAGAAACTATGTTTTCTTAATCTTTCTACTTTATTTGGTAGTGTTTCTAAATTAAATGAACTTATTAGCTCAGTTTTATAAATATATTACATTAATAACCTGAAGATAATACTCATGGTAAAGGGCACTGTGATGACTGACTCTATTGCTGAGCATCCCCTGGCAGCTCAACCTGTGCTTAAGGTTTTAAGTATCATGGTGTTGACATGGTGTTCCCTGCTCTGTACTGGACTGGAGGAGGGGATAGAGCATGCAGAGTTAGTAAACTCAGGGTTAAGAGAATATATGCACCAGTTAAGATATAAATATGACACACTAGTGACAGTAAAGCTAGAGAAGTAGAACTAAGGAGGGGTTAATTCTGTGGGTGGAAGATGGGGCAGACAGAACAGGAAGCCTTCTCCAAGTTGATGATTTGATTTTTAGTATTTCACCCCATAGCAAACTAGAGGATGTTCTAGACAGATAGGCATGAAAACAGTGAGACAGATGTACATCTCTGGGCAAATTCACATGGTTGGTGTTTGTGAATGTGAAGTCTGTGTAAGTGTGGGGGCTGCAGGTAGGAGGGATCTGATGGAAGCAATGGGAAATTAAGTGGGATGACAGTCACTATAGGCCTCTTGACTTTGGTCAAATGGGGCCTTGCAAATGTTAAGGGCACAGCCAGTTTTGCATTTTTAAAAAGGCATTTGAATGCATTATGGAGAATGGACTGGACACAAATGAGGCAAGAATAACATCAGAGAAACTAGTGTGGTTTTGGTTTTGTGACCCAGGTGAGCAACAGAGATTACTTCATGATGGAGCAGGGTGGATAACTAAAATAACCCTGAAATAAAGAGGATGCATGCTTTTCTACTCAGCCACCAGATTTTCCTTCAAATTTTTGGGGAGAACATTTCTTTGCTGAGTTTTTGCTTGTACGGAACAAACAGATCTTTGAAATACTTCTCAGCCTTCTACAAAGACTTTAGTTTATTAATATCCCACATGCATTGTAGTATCAAAAGTTGAAGAAAAGGAAAAGTTAGCGGGGAAAGGGAACTAAAGATTTCTGGGAACTTGGATATGCCAGGTGCAGCATAAACATTGGCTTTCTTACTTTCTACAACCCTCAAAGTAAGGCTTATTTTTTTGTTTTATAGATGAAAAGAAAGGTCCTGGAGGTTAAAGTGCTCCCACGTCATTATTATTAGTTACTAGTAGTAGAATCTGAATTCACACCTAGAGATCCATGGTTCACATATAAAACTATCTGCACTGCAGAGACACTTAGAAAAGCTAAGCTACAGCTTCCCCCATGGTTTCATGAATATACAGGCGACAATCAACTGCCTTCCTGGCTTACTTTGCCTATTGAGTAGATCCTCTAGCCCTGGAGGGTTAGCAAATAAGACTCCTGAATCCCCAGGATATGACTCTAAGTCCAAGCTTTCCGTTTATAAGAAGAGACCTCACATACAGAACCTGTTTACTTTGTACACAATTCTTTCAAAGTTGGCCATATGTTTCTTCAGCCCACAGATGATTAGCAACAGCAAATTAAGAATGGGTGGGAAGCAAGTGAGATCTAATAGCTGACAAACTGACATCAAGAGGAGAGATGAAAAAATGTATGATGCACATATATAAAAAAGTTGATGATGGAAATTTTATGGGAACTACACCTAAAAGGAGAAAGCATACAAGCATACATTGTAAAAAATGAACACACACATACATATAAGTAAATATTAAGAAAAGCTAAGACACCTAGCTTATAGTTCTGATCACTAACTAGAGGTGGAATGTCTCAGATTTTACTGATCCCTGAAGGCAGGACAGTTACTGACTGTAAATCTTATCTGCAACCCAGAGGAGAGCACTTATAATCCCTTGGGTCAGAGGGTCATTTTTGCCTGTACTTGAGCAGCCCACAACATGCATCTCTTTTCTGATTAGAAGTCCTTAGAATTATAAAATATTTGCCTACTAAATCTTCTCTCATAGTCCACTAATTGGCCAATATTCTGTGCTTTTTTTCATACCAATCATCCATCTATCAGGAGACTGGTGTTACTAGTGTGGAATTGTAACCCACAACTCCAGGACTAGTACACTTCAAGGAGCAGCTTCTCTGTGTCAGACATCCTCTCAAGCCTGTTAAGGTGATGCGCAGCCTCCTGCCAGCACAGTCCCATGTTATTTCTATTAAATCTCAGGAATTAAATAGTGAGTAGTCATATGATGTTGTAAACAATGCCATGATTTTAAGTATCACATTATATATATTAATCCTTCCATTTTAATTGGAAGTTATACATTTCTCAGTTGATAAATCATTACAAACATATTTACCTGATTAATATCCATTGCCATCTAATGCCTTCTATGTAGTGTTTTAGGAGAATGGCAATAGGGTTTTGATGCCTATGGGGAATTATTTCTTTTTAACTTGAAACTGCTATTTAAATCTTAAATACCCAAGATAGATTTTTATTATTTTTTAAATAATATAATAGTTTATTTTTACATCATTTTGTGCCTTTTCCCATCTCAGTTAGATTTTGATTATTTTTACTAACCATATTATTTTGTTTATAACAAATAAAATACATGAGATAATACACTTTAAATTTTAATAATTATATAAGTTAATATTAATTGCATAGCTAAAGAGATTTCCTGTTAAGTGTATAAAATACATGTATATACTCTATTACTTAGTTGTTTAAAGCTGTCATCTTGAATATATAAGCAGAGTAGTGATATGCAAATTATATATACATACATGTTCCTTACATGAGATATAGTAATGAGTTCTGAAAAATTTTTGTTTAGAACTGCTACATCTCTTAATAAGATCATATTCTGTAACATAATTTTTTTTAAAGATTTTATTTATTTGTGCATACAGAACTGGGGTACAGGCCAGAGGCTCAGGGGCGGCAAGAGGCTTCACCAGAGACAGAATGGGGAGCAGAACAGGCAGATCAATGAAGTACACTGCTGAGGGAAGCAGTGGGCGGGTCAGGAGAGGTCTGCCACGCTTTGTGGTCACCTCCGGGGCAGGTGGGAATCGAACTCATGCAAAAGTGGCTTTAGCTTCTTAGTGCTATGCTTTAACCCGCTGCGCACCAGGGAGGGCCCTCTTAACATAATTTTTGATGGATGCTTTCTTAGCTCCTTAAACTGGTAATATTGCTAACTTTTGATGTTGATGGGCAAGATGAAAATAGAATACTAGGGATTTTTTTAGGAGGATAGGGAGATGTACAGAGATGATACTATTGTGCCACAGACTTGATTTCCAACAACCAAGTTTATAGTTTCCCACAGTTAGTCATTCTAAGATAACAATCAGGACTAAAATTTGCATATGGTAAAGACTGGCTTATATGTAGTCAGTTGGAAACTGTCAGTCTGAAAAATTATAATACCATAATTAATATTCACATCATTGGCTCTCAGGTAAAATTCTTAACTGCTATTTCTTTTATATTATTTGTATGTAGTAGCTTTAAATTTTAATGTAATATTATCTTATTTAAGTAAGAGGGATTTTAAAAAATAGCTCCTATTTCCCCCAGGCCACAGGTGAAGATGTTCAGATAGGTTCAAAGTAATTTTTCCAGAGGTTATCTTTCTGTTTTTCTACTTCCCAGGAGCACTTAAGTTCCAAAGTTTCGGCAAGTATTTATTTCTTGAAAACTATTAATTCATATTAGACACATTTTTGATAAAAGAGTTCTTCATTTTCATTCATGTTAGAGAAGATTTATTGTACATTTATGTATACTGGTTGTTCCTTTTACACAAATGTAATACTAAAGTGATCAATAAGAATGCACTCTGCAAATTATTTCCTCCAGTATTAGTTATGGGATTGTACTTACCCATCCCATGTCTAAATACCTCCCCATCATTGTCCTTCTTAAGGTAGATGTTTGGAGCTGATATGGTGCTTGTTACCAGGGCTTAGCACAAAGTTTTAAGTACTGTATTGACTCATTGACTCCATTTTCTCTCTCACATACTTTCTCTAATTAGAAGTTTTAGAATTTATATATGATATAGATTTGGGATATATTTATAAATAGGATTAATGGAATCAAACATTTGCAATTTGCTTTTTTTGGTATCCTAAATGTATCTTGAATCCTTCTATTTCACTGTTTCCACAGTTATCACCCTAGTTCATTTATCATCATCATCATTTATTTTATAAATTTCTCTGGCATCTTTACTTGTCTCTTTCTTTCTATTCATGCTTCTGGTCCCCACTAGTTTATGCTCCGTAGTGTAGCCAGTGTTCCTAAAGCACAAATCTTGTCATTTTGCTCATCTGTTTAAAATCCTTCATTGACTGCCCACTTAGGGCCTTTCAGATTTGATTCTGCCTATGTCCACAGTTTACCTCCTATTGAACTCAAGATAATTTGACTTTCTTGATATCTCTTTTACTTAGTAAGCTCCACCCAATTCAGGACCATGGGTTTTGTTAATCTTTTAATTTGTAACTCTTCTTTCCTTTTTTACTTGGCCAATCATCATTCAGGACTTAGCCTAACTGTCAAATTCTAAGAGCAACTTTCTAGGTTCCCAAATTAGGTTAAACAAACCAATTATATACTCTCAAAGCACCCTGTCACTGTACTAGCATTTCTTCCTAGTCTTGTGACTTAATTAAGCAATAATATGCTATTGCTAAATAAAGTCTATCTCCTACACTAAGTTGTTAACTTCAGGAGACTAGGGTTTGGTCTTATTCATCACTGTTTCCCTACCCTCTCAGCACTATGCCTGGCTGTTGTAAGCACACAATAAACTATTTGCTTATGTTTGAAGGTATTAAGCTTTTCACACTCTAGTCATACAAGATGACTGTTCACTGTTGTATTAGAAATGGCTGCAAGCTATTGTGGGATTGAATCTTTTAATGTAGAGAATTTGACTTGAAGAACTCAGAAATTCATGGCAGAAGCTGATAGATCATTAGCAACTGGAACACCTTGATTTTATGTTTAATATTAAGTATGACACTTATTGGCAGTAAGTAATGGAGAAGGGAGATTTAGTACTGGAAGATATTGGATAAAAGTTAGGAAAAAATATCAAAAAACCTAGAATGTGAGAGAGAGGTAGAATGAAATACTGATACTGGTAGAGGCCAAAGAGAAAGAAGGTCTATGGTAAGTGATATAAGGATGAATGTTTTCTAAAAGACAACACTTCAATAGACTGCAAGGTTAGAAATAATTGGCAAGCTTAGAACCAAGAGGGAGATTACCGAGAAAATTTAAGAGGTTCCTTCCCCCCCATTCCTTCCTTCCCTTCTTTTTTCTTTCCTTCTTCTGCAATTAATATACTATTCATGTGAATGGAATCATTTTACAAGTACTGGGGTAAAGGTCAAGTCATGGGCAGTGTTTATAGAGAAACAAAGGTTTCAGTAGGTAATTTGCTACTCACACCTTCAGTAAATAAATGTGAGATTAATACAAGTTTATCATGACAGTGAGTTTTTAATCAAAACTATTCAGTAAGGAAGCTATAAAATAATTTGCAAAATGTTTTGAGATAATGAACAATTATAAAAACAGTCTTATCTGAAATTATAAAACTATTTGTTTTAGAGAATTCATACTCTGGCATTTTATTTCCCTTGAGTGTTGACAATAGATTGATTTATGAAACATAATGTTTCTTCACTTGAGTTAAATGATTCCATATGTTTTTATACTGATTAGTCTTTAGGAGAATATGAATGAATACTGCTAACAACAACTTCATTTCTACTTTTGAATTTCATTAAAAAATCTCAAGATTCAAAAAACAGCATTTTGTGTCTCACATCTGGTATGTATGGCCTGGGGGAGCCATAAGCCCATGCTTTGCTTTTGGAATTATGGCTTGCCAAAGCAGCAGATACTCCACATTTCTGAAGACAGTGACAGAGGGTGTTAAAAAGAAAGAGCTATTGGCTTGGTAAAAATGAGAAAGAGGGAAGGAGAGAACAAAAACCTCATCAACATCTAAAACCCAGTACTCTCAATACATGGCACATTATAGGAGACTATCAGAGATTTCTAACAGACTATGTTTAATTTTAATTCTTTCCTGTGATCAGAGGAAGAGCTATTTCATCAAGACTCACAGTTTTGTTCCCTTATGTCATTTGTACCCTCCAGGTGCCTTGCTGATGAGGCAGTTCTGAGTTTCAGACTGCAGTGCTGGCTGTGAGCTTCTATGCTAAAATGCATGAATGCCCTCTCTCAAGTCTGTGATGCATTTACTACTGGTTGATAGTATTTCAAAGACTATGTGGGAAAGGAGAAAACAGTATGAAACCTTTACTTGATGTTGAACCTGGGCGCTCCAACTGTTCAGCATTGTTCATTCAGTAGAAACCTACCTAGCTTCAAGTTGCATGAGGTTTTAAACTGACAGTCTTGATGTTTTAAGAGGATTCCACATTTAGGAAGAAATATAGCTCATGACCTCAGTGGAAATGATGTGTCCACAGAGGTTTAATTTCATATTAGTCTCATTTCATCAGGAATGTCTCCTAATGGCCAAATTTCTTTATATAATTTCAAAGGAATTAAACTAGAATAAGTAGAAATGACATCATATTCAATGTCAATTGAAATTATACTTGCCATAATTCTGCTAACAGAACAATTGGATGGGATTAGTTACTAACAGCTTCTTTGCTTGGTTAATCCTAGTAGCTAATTCCCTCAATGTTGTTTAGCTATTAGGAATTAGCACACACATGCATATGTGAACATATGCACACATCTTTTTTTTTTCCTCCTAAAAACCTCACATTAATAGTGATTTAAAGGCTGGGCCCTTGCTTTTCACTGGGTGCTTCACGTTTCTAAAATTTGAAGTGTTTAAAAAATAATGATGCTCAGTTCCCATTCTCAGAGGTGGAGTCAAATGACTAAGGCAGGCACTCTTATATTCTAAAAGATGACCATGTGATATTAATGAGAGTTCAAGGATGAGAACTAGCCTTTTCACTCCATTTTTCTGATCACCGCAGTAGGTAGACTTTGCTAATCTAATTTTGCTTATCAAGAATTGACATTCAGTTTAAGGCTAAGATTTGAGCCCATATTTTTAGGGTGTGCTTTAGTCTGTGCTTCTGCTGTAAATGTTCATTTCTCAAGATTCATGGTGACGTCAAAGAATTTTCATAGAAAGGTACACAAAACTATTGAGAAGAAAATTCAGTGATAGTGCTTAAGCTAAAGATGGGTTTTTAAAGGCTTAGCAAATTTTCTGAAGTTCTGCTCTATAGGTTTGCCATGATAGAGAGCTTAATGCATGTGTTTGATTATAT
>NW_004567134.1:3764558-3794152 GCF_000260355.1 Condylura cristata | reverse complement strand
CTAAAGATGGGTTTTTAAAGGCTTAGCAAATTTTCTGAAGTTCTGCTCTATAGGTTTGCCATGATAGAGAGCTTAATGCATGTGTTTGATTATATAATTTCACATTACTAAAGCTAGTACTGAAGTATTGATCCCTCTGGTCCCCTTTTCTCTATGTGAACTTTGAAGACAGGTCACAAAACAGTGACAGTTTTCTCCAAAGGCATTTTGACTTTATAGAAAACAAAACTTGCAAACAGTTTTATTCTGACCTTCAATCTCATGCCCCAAAGTGGGCCATATTGGTTGTTATGTGTTTACCCTTACTGTCACTGCTGGATATTTCCTATGATTCTCTCTGTTCCTCCTTTCTCTTCTGTTCCTCCTATATCAACACATCTATAAATGATCAGGTTCTGGAGGGGAATAATAATTTTTATTGACTCACAAGCAATTACTATGTCATGATGACAGTTTGCTTCTTGGGGTATTTTTAAAAATTGTGTTGTTTATGCTTTCAATAACTCATTGGAAACCTCTTAAAGGTATACTTCCTGTCAGGCTGGTTGTCATATAATAAGTTTATAAACTAGAAAAAAAAAAGGTTATTTATTGGTTAGGGAGTACAGAACCTACTCCAGTGTGTTTGAGTTTAAAGAAGATTTATAGAAAGATAGTGGACATATTTATAAGTAAACTGTAAAGTGGGAAGTTTTTAGGCATCTATCTCTTTCTCCCTCTTTCCTCTGGACTTTTAGATTGAATGTTCTCTTGTTTATATGTTCTCTGCACATCTCTGTTCTAGTTAGGCTTCCTTTATTTGCAATGAATCCAACATAGCTACAGCACACCATGCTTTCCAATTCAAAATATAGAAGACTTCACAGCCAGTGGCAGTGCCCATCTCTACTCACTCTGTTTAGGCTCTAGGCTTATTTATTTATATTCTCTTGAAAATATGCTGATTGATTCAACCTAGATTATGGACATTGCCCTAGGCTTAGTGTCAAAGTCTGACCAATCACAATTTATATACCTCACCTAGGTCTACTCATTTTCTAGGGGCTGGGGATTCTATTTCCGTGGGACAATGTGGGTGGGAGATACAGGGAAAGCATCTAATAGATTCGTGAACAGGTGGCATTTTCTTGGTGGTTATAGGAGCATACTAAGTGAGGACTATAGAACAGATGTGTCAAGCTGATGTGTCATTAGAAAGGAATCTTTATAGAAAGTTTTACATTAAATATAATGAGTAGAATAGTGGCCCTCAAAAGACATGTGCAAATCCTAAGTGCAAGTAAATGTAGTTGTAAACTTAATTGGAAATGGAGTTATAAGTAAGGTAAGGATCTACAGTTGAGATCATCTTAGATTAAGATTGTCCTAAATTCATTGAATGCAGGTATCCTTTAACAAATAGAGACACTGGGAAAAGGGTCAGGTAAAGATGGAGGTAGAGGTTGGAATATGGCCTCAAACCAGAAAACAACCAGAAGATGGGAAAGCGAGACAGGATTCTCCTGTAGAGCTAAAGAGAAAGGTTGGCCCTTGATTTTGGACTTTGGGCCTGCAGAAGGAGAGAACGAATTCCTGTTGTTGATGAGCCAAGGAGTTTGTGGTAATTTGTTATTATAGCCCTAGGAAATGAATACATGGGACTTATGACAGGTAGCACTCTTCTGAGGAACGTTGTTAGAGCCAAGGAAAATAACAATCAGACACCTCAGAGCATGCCTCAGCTTTTTTCAGAAGAAGCTCTCAGAACTTGGGCATTACCAGTGGGGATGAAGTGAGGGTGCCAGCCTCAGTGAGGGTATAGACTCTGAGCCAGAAAGGATGGAGGGATCTTTGCTTTATTTTCTGGTGAAAATACTGTATTATGTGAGATTGTGAAAAGATCACCTTGTGCAAATTCCTTATTCTCTACTGGTCTTAACAACAGCAATTGTGTATACAAATATTACAAAAGGTGTTCTCTGAAGTCATTTTTTTTAAGCTGGCGTCTTCTGGTTCATAGCCTGTCTAGTTAGGGAAGGGGAAATTCAGGCCTGCACCTTCAAGGCTTTGCCTTATGCATTGGTTCCCTCAACTGGATATCAGCTTAATGGGAAGTATACCTTTCCCTACCACCCTTGTGGAATATAGCCTAAACCTGATTCTTCCCATATCTTAACTACTAGCTGATCCCATAGTAACTCTTGGAGGAATTGGTCCTTGAGTGCCTCACTGCCTATCTTAGGCTTTGGTGGATACTTAGCCATAGAACCCCATAAGGACCTTGCTGGATGTCCCATAAGGTATCAGAACAATACGGAAAGCTCCAAATAGCTTAGGAGGCTTTTGAGAATGAGCTCCATGGATTCTACCTGAAACCTTTTTCTGAGGGCACTGTCCAGAGCATCATGTTTCTATATGGGAATCATCAGCTGATTATGGCTTTATAAATTTAAATTAACTTAAAGGAAATAATATTCAATAATAATGGGGAGTCTCTGAGGTGCACTGACCAATTTAACTGCTGAATAGTCACATATGGCTAGTGGTGATCATTCTGATATGGAGTGAGAGTATCTTCATCATCACAGAAAGGTCTAGCACAGCTAGACAGCACAGCTCTAGATCAGTGTTTTAAATCTTTGAGGAGTTTGAAGTATAGACTCTGATTCACTTGGTCTGTGTTGGAGACTGGGATTCACCAATTCTATCAAGTACCCAGATGATGTCAATGCTGCTGGTTATGGATCGCACTTTGACATTTAAGATTATAGGGAAGAGCCCTGTGAATTAACTAAAGTCACAGTTTTAGCTGTATGATGTGTCAGAGGAGACCACTTGGTTTGCAGGAAGTAGAATAGGAACTTAGCTAAGTTGATTGGAACAAAGTCTTCATGAAAAGAAAAATAGAATGGCATTTGGCTAATTAAGTCCATCCCTAAATGTTAACCAAATGGTGGGAAATTTTCTTATAGAGAAAAGTCTTCCAAGAGAGATGAACAATATATTTGTGTGTGGGGGTTGGCAATTTTTGTTTTTTTGTTTTGTTTTGTAAAGGACTGGATAGTATATATTTAAGTTTTTTTTGGCTGTTATAATCTCTATTTGTTACTTATTTTCTGATGTAGCATGAATGCAGTTATAGGACAATATTTAAGAGTTGAGTGTAACTATGTTCTAATAAAACTGTCTGCAAAAACAAGTAGCCTGTTGTATTTTGATAACAGGAAAGATCTCATTGACCTTTGTACTAGTGGGTGACAAATGGTGAGGAAATTTGGAGTAAAATTATAACTATTAAATTAGAATTTCTTTAATATAAGCATGTTTGGCTATCTTCATGATTAGTCATTACTAATAAATGTGAATCATTAGTGTAATTGGCTTAATTCCAGTTTCATAGCACTACTTCCTTAACAAGTACAATACATAATTACATTTTAGAGATATTGAAGTCATGCTATGATATGTAGAAATTGCTAGCTATCCAGACATTACTGTTAAAAAAGCATTTAACAGTCATTTTAAAAGCAAAAGTCCACTGACTAGCACCTTCTTTTATCATAGGATAGCAGAAAGTATTGACCTAAATTCCAGTTTGTAGAATTGCTTTATTTACCAAGGGTTAAAAAAGACCTGAGAAGTTCAGAGTGCTCAGCTAATATTTGCCCTAGTTATGATAAAACCAGTTCTCTTATTTTCTTGTATTTTTAAAGATGTATTTTATTTATGTATACATACAAAAGCTGGGGTATAGACTAGAGGTGTGGGGGTAGTGAGAAGATTTATCAGAGACAACAGTAGGGCACAGAATAGGTGGATCTACTGAATTACACTGCTGAAGGGAGCCTTGCGTAAGACAGGAGAGATCTGTTAATGGCATGTGGGTCAGCTCCTAGCTGGGTATTGAACTCATGCCTCCATAGCTGCTGATAGCTGATGATAGCGTCATAGTGCTGAGACTTGTACCAACAAGAAGGCCCTGATCTCTTATTTTCTGAATAGCATGTAACCCTTTTATAGCATTGACAAAGTAGTATTCACTATTCCTATAGTTCAGGAAATGCTTACTGAGTCCAGAGAACTGTAAACACTACCACTTATATTACAGACATTCAGTGAACATTTTATAAATCATCTTGTTTCTGTAGATATTGGGGAGAAGGATTTGAATGATAAGCAAATCTCTAAAAGATTTGCTGCTTGTGACTATGAAGGTACCCTTGTTCTTTCTCCTTCTCCTAATAAAACTGTCTTTAAAAAAAAAAAAAGACCCTCCCTGGTGGCACAGCGGGTTAAATAGCACAGCACAAAGAAGTTTAAGCCACTTCCGCATGAGATCGATCCCCGCCTGCCCTGGAGGAGATCCACATGGCGTGGCAGACCTCTCCTGACCTGCCTGCTGTTACCTTCAGAAGTGTACTTCGTCGATCTGCCTGTTCTGTCTCTGTTGAATCCTCTCACCTTTCGCATCTCTGGCCTGTACCCCAGTTCTGTACGAATAAATAAATCTTAAAAAAAAGCTTTATCTCTAAAGAGCTAAATAAATAAATTTTAAATGAAATCTTAGTCATTCTGCAAGAATTTCTATGTGACAAATAAAGCAATCAAGATCATTTATACGTTTTTCTTCTTTTGAAAGTTTAGCCATTCCATGTAACAGTATTGTTGGAGGTACCACTCAACCTGGTGTGAAGAGGTCTTAGGTCCAAGGAAGGTCAGCTGAGGTTTCTAATTCTTTTTATTTTGAGAGGCTGAATTCCAGATCTTCACCTCTATCTGGTTCTCTAAGATTTCTTAATTGTAAAGACATCATTCCCTCAGTGACTTGGCTTTTGTTCATGACGCCCAAATGGCAATCACTCACCAAGTCATAAATAACTGTAGTCTTCTATGTGAGTGATATTAGTAGGATTAGAAGGTACCAAAATTTGAGCTAAAGGGCCATGATCCCATGACACCAAATGCAGGACAAATTTATTCTATTAGTTAGGAAATCAGTGCTTAGAAAGTTACAGCAATATACCCAAGATAATTGGAAGGTGCCAGATCAGATTTTACCCCTGTGATATGTCTCCAAGTTCAGGCCTTGCCTCCACACAGATCAGGAAGTCCGGTTATTTTACAGGTGTTTGGTGGAATTTTGCATGGGGATAGGGTTCAGTTATGACTGGATTAGAATGTTCCATCAGCCTCATGTCCTGGTAGAACACAGAGTCAAAATTATTATGATTTGAAAAATATTAACTAGTATATCTTGATCCTTACCTTTTAGACTGATATTTTCCTTCTGTTTAATAAGAATTTACTATGTGAGAATACTTGTTTATTGTTAATGAAATTATCTATCAATGAATGACTTAACAGAGTTGACTGATCATCAGACCAGAGTCTAGAAGATGTACTTTGACTTTTATTTGTCCAAATTCATCACAATCACCCATTCAGTTTTAAGAGAGTGACTTGTGTATTAAAAAAAAAAAGTCATCAAAGTAATAAATCTTCACTAGGACAAGTAAAACACTGCAAAGATGTGTGAAAAATAAAATTAATTTTTTTTATCTTTTGAGTCAGAATTTCCCTATAATCCCAAGGTAATTAATTCAGTGTTTTAGTGTGTATCCTCTAAAACATACATATGTTTATCTTAGGCCTCTCCACTTGCCTGTCTTTTTTCCTTTTCTTTCCTTATGCTCTTCCATCCTTCAAAAAAAGTTATAGTACACAGTAAAAATAAAAAAGTTATAGCTTGTAAAAATTGCATCTCATTATTATTTTAATGTCTAAAACTAAAGAAATATTTGAACAGTTTTTTTTAGTTACTATTTGTGTTAGTTACTATTTGTGTTATACAGCTCTCATTTTTTATATCTTGCTTATCATTATATTACAGCTTTTAACATATCAGGGCTCTTGACTATATGGGTGACAATTTCTCTTAGTTTATCAGTTACGAAACTATTTATGATATCTTTGTTATACAGTCTTCATTTTAATGCATACTAGTTCAACTTGTAATGTTCAGTTTTTTTGTTAGTTAAGATTTTTTTCACCCACTCTTATATGTTTCCTCTTATCCTTTTTTTCCTATATTTTTATATTCAATATATTAGATCTTTAGCTCATCTGTTATTTTTGTTTACATATGGTGTGAGGAAGGGTATATTTTTATTTCTTCCAGATGGCTAGGCAGTTGGATCAACTAAAGTAATGGGAAAAATATCCATCTTTCCCAATGAATTGGAATGGTGGTTTTTTATCATATATTAAATTTCCATATACTTAAGGATATATTTTTGAACTCTATGTTATACTCATTAGTTTTTGTTTGTTTGTTTGTTTGTTTGTTTAGCAGTTGCCTTCTCTTAAAAGCCTCAAGAGCAGGAGTATCTACTGACTCTCAGCACATATTTCATGGATGACTTCTTTGAGTAACACATTTTCTCATTTCTGTCTGGAACTTGAATGACTTGGTATATTTTTAGCAACATAAGAAGGCTTTCCAGTGTTTTAAGCAAATACCTTTGCTTCCCTTTGTCTTTCACAAAACACCAGCATTATTTCCTATTGTTCTGAAAAAAAAAATGAGAGGGGAAGGAGCTTAGGAAAATGAGTAGCAGGATACTATATATTCTTTCAAGAAGGTAATTCTAGCACTCTTCCTGATTCCATCTACTCCTAACTTAATCCTGTAATTCCAGGTGACATGTTCTACATTAAAGATTCATTTACCCTATAAGTACCACAACCACTAATTTGGGTTCTTCCTGATCCAACCATTCCTATAGCTCATATACCAGAGAGCCTACAAAATACAAAACATTTGCTCTAAGTGCTTTGAAAATTAAAAAAAAAAAAAAAATAGAACCAAAATTTCCTGTGTGTCTGAGGTCCTGTTATGTTTAGTGTTTAAAAAATTTGGGTGGATGATAATCTGTGAGCTCCCATTTCCAAGGTAAAAATGATAATAATCTAATGATAATAATCTACTAAAAATTAGGAAAATTGCTTTAAATAATTTGAAGTAGAAAAATAATTCCACCAGTTTGTCCTGTCTTCTGCCTGTCACTTCCTCCCCTCACTCCCACTAGGTATCTTCAATTCCTAAGTAAAAATAAATTCCGTATGTGCAGAGATGCTGTCTTCTGAAGCTATAGGTCCCAGTGTAGAAAGAAAAATGTCTCAATTTACTACCGAGGATAGAAAAAAACATAAAAGAGCTTGCCTGTCACAATCTTGAAGCCCTCTTCAATGCAGCAGAAGTCTTTTCTAGATATCTTCAAAAAGTAGCTTGTAAGGGAGCTGCATGCATAGCAGCTGGCCATGAAGGTGGCATTCTCTCGATTCTGGGCCCTTCTCCACTAGCCCTCATTTACAGATGTCAGGAATTTAAAATCACCTAAATTTTCTATTTAGCACCCTCATACTCCATTTTCCTCAAAATTGTTGAATTGGGCATTTCTGGTTTCTAAACCTCTTCTAAGTCATATGAAAAATAGGTGAAAAAATGAAATATGCATGCAGACTCAGAAAAGACCACACCTCTGAATCATGGGGACTCTGAAATTTATTGCCCACAAGGGACAAAAGAACAAAACAGATGGTAAAATTTCATGCTTTTTCTGGAGAGTTAAAAATATCATCAATCATGTACTTAGAAATTGGCAGTAACTGAATTTTTGTTATTCCGTAAGTTATACCAGACAGAAACTTTTCTAAGCAAAAGAGCATGGATGTCTACCATGAACTAGACATTGTCCATGACTTCTGGCTAGCCCCTACGTTGTAGAATCCAGAAAATTTATTCTCAGCTTTGCTTAGTATTCTATGTGGTCTATCTAGGTTTCACCAGTCAGATACACTGAGTATGAAATCTTAATTTGGTAGTAACTTGAGAAGAAAATGTCATAGGGCCTCCACTGTGGTGACAGCAGCAGTCTCCAGCTTTTGGATTGACCATAATTACCAGTCTGAGTTTCTGTCCCAGGAGTGGTTTGATGGATGGCCATAGTGATGGCCCTTGACTCCTCACCAGGCCAGCTCTGCTGCAGGGTCTTGGATATTGTTCCTGGAAGCTTATTTTGGACACGGGTTTCCACTTCTCCTGTGTCTTTGTGAGGTGTCCAATATTGATTTCATATACTCTACTTCTGTTTTATAAATGGAAGCAGATTTTATTGTTTGCAATGAGAATCCCAAATACGGTAACACTTGTGAATTTTATTCATCTATATTGGAAGTGAAAAATATTTTGATTCATCCTGTCAGGTCAAAGCCGGGACATAAATGTTGAAGATGCCAAAATTGCCTCTGGGAGGCTGAAATCTTTCTTGGACTCCTGAATTAATCCAGAGAAGCTGCACAATGCAATGACTGATTTAGTTGAGTCCAAAGCACTCTAAACCTTTTCACTGAGTAGGTACAATCCTGACAAAATAGCTTGTGTGGCCCAAATCTGGAGAATTTATGAGTTGAGCAGATAATTTCTTTGAAACATTCAAAGCTCTTCATTCGCCTTTCTTTACACCATGTATACTATCCAAAGAATTGTGCATTAATTATTTTGGTATTGTTTCTTGTATATTAAATTAAAATGTCTGATTCTATGTGTGAAGAAGAAGGTGGATGGAACAGATGCCTTGCATCTGATGAGATGCTTGGGGAAGGCTGTGGTGGGTTGATTACTTTTATTTTGTCAGGAAAAATTATGAAATATAGCACACACTCAGAAAGTCTTTAAAATGTATGTGACCTTTAAAGAATGATTAAATAAAGTGAACACACAGATTGCCATTGCTGGAAGTGAGAATAAAGAACATTTCCAATAATTTAAAAGCCCATGTCTGTCCTACATACGTTCTCCCTTACCCTCCTTTGCTTTTCTCTCCTATTTCCTTACTACACTATCATTGTGAAATTTGTTTATGTGGTATTGTAGTCCATTAATTCTTACTGTTGAGTAGTACTTTATTTTATGAATACATTATTATCTTTTGTACAATATATCCCTGCAGTGACCTTCCAGGGTTATGGGTTATGGATATTTTTCATGTTTCTGAGCAACACTAAACTATTGCAGGTACTTGTATCCATTTTCTATATTCATGGCAATGTGAGAGTTATCTTATACATACTTGTTATCATCTTATCTAGTAGCTTCAAATGGCAGCTCAAGTTGGTTTTAGATTACATTTCTCTGATAATACCAGTGCAGTGTAATATATATTTTTGCTTGTTGAGTTACTGGAAACTAACATGTTTAAGGGTGATAAACTGGTTCAAACCCTTTTAAGAGAAACCAGTGGAAGGTTTTTTTTTTTTTTTTCAAGATTTGTTTATTTAGTTTTGGTTTTCATGAAGGTACTTGGCAGAAACTGAATGAAATTATGGGAAAGAAGTGTGATAAAGATTGCTTATAATGATACTTTAACTGATACTATATTGAGATACATAAATGGAAAAGAGAGCTTCCTTTGGTCAGTGAGGAAATTAAAATGTTTTATATATGATATAAAGACAGGGAACAATTACAAAAATAAATAACTAAACAAATTTGAGACAAAAAACTGAAAAAGTAAAACAATAGCTTAACACTATAATCCTACTCCTTCCTAAATATACACAGATATAAACACTAATATTTACAAAAATGCCAAGTGCTATAAAAGAAAAGATTAGTACTTTGGCTCCAAAATTTTAACCTATATGTAGAAAACATGCCACACAAAAAAATTTAAAAATAAAACCTTATTTTTAAAAATTATGGCATATATTCCAAGAAATCTTTGACATTAAAAAAAGAAACACCAGGCCCTCCCTGGTGGCACAGCAGGTTAAAGCACTGAACTAAGAAGCTTAAACCACTTCCGCATGAGTTCGATCCCCACCTGCCCTGGAGGAGCTCCACATGGCGTGGCAGACCTCTCTTGACCCGCCCTCTGCTCCCCTCAGCAGTATATTTCCTCGATCTGCCTGTTCTGCTCCCCATTCTGTCCCTGGTGAATCCTCTCACCCTCCGCATCTCTGGTCTGTACCCCAGTTCTGTATGAATAAATAAATAAATCTTTAAAAAAATAATAAAAATTAAAAAAGAAAAGAATAAAAGAAACACCAAACAGAAAAAAAATTCAAATTCACAAACAACACCAATGATCATAAACATTGAAAATATGTATATCCATTGTAGCAACCAAATAACTTGCTTTTCACTAACACATTTGCAAAGATTTAAAAGATTGATAAAATTCAGAGTAGGGATTTGCATGGGAAATGAGAACTTTTCCTGCAAGTTTGATGTATTTTGTCATAAGTAAACTTGTATTTTTACAAATATGTGACATATTACTAAGCTGTATGTTGATAAAATTATATTGTATATTATAACAGATATACTTAAAATGGTAATAGATTTTGAGTTAGTAATTCTACTTCATAAATTTATCATAAAGAAATAAACATTACATAAAGGCATATACATAAACAAGGGTACTGTCAAAAATGTTGTTTATAATAGTGGAAAAAACAGAATATCAGGTATATTTACTAGTGAGCAATTTAAGTTTTAATCAACTCCTATAATGAAATCGGGAATGTCATGAAATAAAATGAGAACAGGGGTTTGTCAGAAATAAGGGGACTCAAATGAGGTTTTTTTTTTTTGTCAGTTGACCTCTATTAGCTATAAAATACAACAAATTAATGTGCAATTCTTTGCAAAGTTTGGACTCCTGAAGTGTACCATGGTTGATTCGTGTTTGGAAGTAACCACTGGCACACTCTGGCATTTTTATCATACCTAAGCCATGGTCCTATAAAGAGCTGGGTCTTGACAACTCATTGGTGCTCAGAAATTGATGGGATGTATGAGTGGTACAGAGAGAACAGAATGGGTGGCAGCCTGTGAAGTCAAAGGGGGAACAATAAGAGGAAGGCTTTTAATACCAGTGATAATTGTCAGTGTAAGCATCTGCATTTGAGAGCATCTCAGAGACCGATTTGGAGGCAGCAATGGTATTTTTCCTTTATACAGAAAACAGATCCCCAATAGGAATGTTCTGTCCAGTGTGACAATACAACTTCATGATTGTAGGAATAACTTCAAGGTAGAGTTAATAAGTGAAGCTTACTTCATTCTGATGTTTCCATGTTAGAGATGCTTGATTGTAAACTATACTGAGGTTTGAATCCCAGGAAGACTTTAGCTTCCTTATCACTGCCTTTCTTTCCTTTCTCTTCGTCCTTCCCTTTAATTCATTCTTCCCTTCCTCCTTCCCTCTTTCCCTCCCTCCCTCTCTCTCTGTCTTAACACTTTACCCACCATAATTTATTTGCTTTATGATTGGAAGTTTGTATCTCTTGATCCGCTTTATCAGTTTCACATACCCCCACAAGATGAATCCTGGGACTTGATCTTTCAGTGCTAAGGGGGAAGTGAAGGCAAAAATTTCCTCAAGTATCTCTGTATAATAGAAAAGGACTTAGTTTGTTTAGTGATTTGTGAATTTAGTAAAATCAAGTCAATTTTCTGTTCCCAAATCTAAATATAATTTTGTTATGTTTCATTTTATAGATTGATTTTTCAATGATTAATAGTGTCCTTAATTTTAACTCAATCTGTGAACATTAAAAAAACAAACAAGGCGGGCCCTCCCTGGTGGCACAGCGGGTTAAAGCACAGCACTAAGAAGCTTAAGCCACTACCGCATGAGTTCGATTCCCGCCTGCCCTGGAGGTGACCACATGGCGCGGCAGACCTCTCCTGACCCGTCCGCTGCTCCCCTCAGCAGTGTACTTCGTCGATCTGCCTGTTCTGCTCCCTGCTCTGTCTCTGGTGAATCCTCTCCCCTTCCGCATCTCTGGCCTGTACCCTAGTTCTGTATAAATAAATAAATCTTAAAAAAAACAACAACAACAACAACAAGGCAACCCTCCCTTTATAATTAAAACCCTTTAGACACATTTAGAGATTTTCTTTTTTTATCTTTTTGTTTATCCCCCCAGCACCATCTAATTTTGTGGAAAAAGGTTTTAGAAGTTACTTTATGAAAACATGTCTACTGCATTGGGAAAACATTAGAATTGCTCTTTTAGTGGCTCATTTGCAAATTGTGTTTTCATAGCCTTTGATTATTATACACCTTTAGGAAGAGCTTAGTAAGCTTACTTGTAAATCATTCACAACAACAGTTAAGCTTTTAAACAGTCATTAATTTTCACAATAGCTGTTGTTTTATGACTCAAGTAATTAACTAAACAATGTTTCACAAGAATTTTAAACACTGCTTACATTGAGAGCTTTAATGTATGCAACAAAAAATTAGCAGATTCATTGGTAATAGGATTTTCTTTACCGTATCCTTAGGTGTTAGGAGTGTAGTCAAGTCAAACATGAAGCTGCTTTGATTCTCTTTCTTAGCTTTCAAAATCTAGCTACCATGCTCTGTGGTATTCAAAAACTGACTTCTATCCTCAATGAAAGAAATTTCCAATCCTTTATTTCTAAAGAGGATCTGATATGCTTTCCTTTTACAATCTCTCAACTTCAAGGATTATTTTTATACCATCTCTCCTCAAAACATCATCCTCCATTTTGCCTTTAAAGATCCTTCACCCAACTCTATTTATCCTACATTTTAACCATAAATGTTGAAGTATAGTTGAAGTGATCCTTACTCAATAAGACATCAGCAATTCCAGTATTACACTTCCCTATACACCAGGAGATCATTCTTTCAGACAAATTTTGTAACAGAGAATTAATTATTTGTTTAAGGTCCATTTTACTTTTCAAATGGATTGATCCATGTCTGTTTCCTCCCCGGTGCCTACTGCCTTGCTTCACCATTAGCAGGTGCTTGTGAGCCCCAGGATGGCCCTTGTTGTCTCTGTGGTCCTCATCTTTGTTAGCTCTTGCCTATGTGTAACAGAGTTGATTTGTGCAATTAAGAAAATACAGTGAAAATGAGAAACTATGATAATAAATGCTTGTTATTTAAGCTGCTATGTTTTGGGGTTATTCATTGTGCAGCAAGAGCAGCCAATACAGTGTTGAGTGAATATATGATACTAACTGAAAGACTTAGAATACTATCATTCATATAATATCATAAATAATCTATCTCAATTTGTGTAATGTTACCTTGCTCACATCAGAATAAAATGGAAGATTTGGAGTTATAATTATTTGTGGGAATTAATTTATCTTTAAAAGATTTAACCAATTTAAGGTTCTCTTTGATGGTACACAGCACTATGAGTTTGACCCCTACCAGGGAGCTGACCCACATGGTGCAGCAGACCTCTCCTGACCCATCTGTTGCTCCCCTCAGCAGTATATTTCAGTCAAACTGCCCATTCTTCTCCCCACTCTGTCTTGGTGAACCCTCTCACCCCTCCCCTAATCCCCCCCCACTGCACCTCTGGCCTATACCCAAGTTCTGTATGCATAAATAAATGAATCTTTTAAAAAAGAATTTCTGTTTAGTTCCTTAAAATTTCCCAAATAATCACTGAAACTAACAAGGCCATTGTTAGTCACTGGTACCAATAAAGGTTGGTACATTATTCACAGTAATAACATCTAAAACAAACTATGTTATATGTATAAATTATACAGATCAAATTTTTACACAGCTTATCCTAAAATGTAAAATTTAGTCACAATAATTAGGGATTCAAAGTCTTAGAATTTAATAATTTGTAATAAAATAGTTACATATGTTGCATTCATGGACATAAAATTCCTTATGATGGTGTCAAAGTTCTCTTGCACAGTATGTGAAGTGACAGTCACTATACTTAATAGCCTTCATTGTGAAATTATAGTAGAACTTGCATAAATTTCTAAGACATTTTAATTTTGAGAAGCTACATCCTCCGCTGATGTAGTTAAATATATCCCAAGAGTTATAAAGTATTCACAGATATGTCAGGTAACTTCTTGCTCTAAATATACTGTAGTACTTCAGCAGACATCAAATTTAACCTAGGAAAACAACTCAAGGTTGTTTATTTCTCATATATTCAATGTTTCATACATATTCATTCCTTAGTATGTTAATCAGTGAATTTAAATTGTATATTTTTACATAGCTGCAATAGCTCACATTTACTTTAATTCTTTACTCAAATTTCACATCATCTGGAACATGAGAAATGTAATGTATTAAACATTAAAAACTAATGTTTTTAGTTTCTTAAACTTTAAAAGATGATATTATTGTATTATATGTAGACTGATAATCTGATATTCAGGATACTTGAGCTGGGGGTCTTGACCTGGATTGTTTTGTTTTGTTTTAGTTGTAAGGAAGTGGGGTGAAAGAGACTGGTTTTTATATCCCTATGTTGATAAGAACTTGGGACTGTTGATGCCCCAGGAAGGAGTTATAACCTTGGATGATGTGGGTCTAATTCAGGAAGAGGCCTAAGAGATGAGATTGGCCATCTGATTTCCTAGCAAATGGGGAAATCTTGACAGTACAACCCGGAGTGCTATGGTAATATCAATATATTGTTTATAAAGATAGATTTGTTTTGTTTTGAATAATTTCTTATCTCTGATGTGTTCAATATGATTAGGCATTAAAAATTCATATTCTTGCTTCATTTTATGTACAATATCTAATCATTATGCTAAATTAATTCTGAGCAGATAAATTTAAAAAGAATATAGGAATATTTTCTAAAGCAAATATTGTATGGTCTATAGTTTTTAAAATAGCATCAGTAATTTATAAAAGACTACTTTACACTGTCTGTAATTGAAATTTTAGTGAAAGGACAGCATCGTTTCCTCTTTCCCATTGTGTATTCGGTAATAGTTTCAATTTGATGGTTGGTAATTGTACTTTAAATCAGTATTTTCATTCACTATACTCCAGTATCCACTGAAGTCCAAATTTCTTTGTGTAGTTTTTAGAAGCTATGTAAAAGATGAATGGTGTCAAGATTTTAAAATTATTTTCTCTTATCAAATTTTATTATGTGCAGAAAAGAATTCTCTGTAGGCTTTATTTTTAGACTCTACTGTAAGCTCTTATATTTCCATATATATTTGTGGCAATGTTGTATTCCTGAACCTACAGATTATTTTGTCTTGATTTGGTCATAGAAATTATCTCTGTGTGTGTGGTATCATATATATTTCTTTAAAGATTTATTTATTTATGCATACAGAGCTGGGGAAGAGGCCAGAGGTGCAGGGGTGGTAAAAGGATTCACCAAAGACAGAGTGCGGAGCAGAACAAGCAGATCGACAAAGTACATCACTGAGGGGGAGCAGTGGGCGGGTCAGGAGAGATCTGTCACACCATGTGGATCACCTCTGGGGCTAGGATCTAACTCATGTGAGGTGACTTTTAGCTTCTTAATGCTGTGCTTTAACCCACTGTGCCACCACAGAGGGCCTAGTATCATATTTTTCTAATGGAAAAAAGTCCCCAAATGTTCACACAATGAAATATTTGTTTTTGGAGAAAATATAACACTTTAGTAAGTTTTATATGTTTTACATTGTTTATGACATGTATTGACAATGATATATATTTATAATTCTTAATCTAAAAGATCTTACTGTATATGCTTTAATTTTATTTATTTAGCTTGTTATTTTATGTACAAGCTACTGTAATATTTGGGTTTCATTATTATTATAAAGTTCTGATGTAAAAATTAGTTTTTATAGTGTCTGCCAATCAAAAATCTTACTATTATTGTGCTCTTCAAAATTTATTTATAATTTCTTTTTGATTATATATGGTAGGTTTTTCTAAGGTGATCTTATATACACCTACTTTATTAAACTCTATGGTAGTTTAAGAAATACTATATATACTATACTATACTATACTAATAATGGGTTCTGCAGGTATATAATCAATATTATCTTTAAAATCACAGTATTATCCCTGACTCTCCAGTTCTTACACTGGTTGTTATTTACAGCATTGATCAATACTTAAACAATAGTGATTAAAATGAGCATCCTTGTCTTATTCTCCGTCATAAAGAGAATGCATTTAAATGTCTCCACTACCTTTCAAATTTCCTTTAATTCTGTTTTGTCATATAACTGCCAAATAGATGAGGATTTACTAATCATAAAATAGATGCTGAGATTTTTAAAGTGCTTTTTTTCAGTTGTCTAAGGTAATCATCATTTTCTCCTTTAATTTATTAAGGTAGAGAATTCCACTAATACATATTCTGAAGATACATAATTCTCTTATTCCTAGGATAAATCCTACTGGAGCATGATCAATTATTTTAATATAATTTTGGCTTTGTTTAGCTTACATTTTACTTAGAATTTTTCTGTGCTCACATTTACTGCATGCATGGCATGTATTTTTTTCTATTCTCTTTGTTTTTTATACTTTCAATTAGTCTGTTTAGGTTTTCATATTTATCAGCATTTAATTTCTCACATTCCATTTTATAGTTCAAAATGAAATTTTATCTATGGTTATTTCTCATTTATTTTTCCATTTCTATTTTGTTTATTTTCATTTTTCAATATTATTCACCAGTTTTACCATAGCTTTATCAATATTTTAAAAACATCAGTCTTTCGGGCCTTCCCTGGTGGTGCAGAGGGTTAAAGTACAGCATTAAGAAACTAAAGCCACTTCAGCATGAGTTCGATCCCCGCCCTGGGGGTGACCCACATGGTGTGGCAGACCTCTCCTGACCCGCCCACTGCTCCCCTCAGCAGTGTACTTCGTTGATCTGCCTGTTCTGCTCCCCACTGTGTCTCTGGTGAATCCTCTTACCACCCCTGCACCTATGGCTTGTACCCCAGTTCTGTATGCATAAATAAATAGATCTTAAAAAAAAAAAGTCTTTGGAACTTAGTAGGTTTACCAGTCAGTGAGTAGTTGGTTATATTTCATTCTTCATAGTAGTATTCTTATGCAAAATTTAAGAGTGGTGTCAAACACTTCAAAATTTATTTTTTACAAATCTTCTTTTTCTCTACCATTAAGGAGCAGTCTTTTCAGTTGATTCCTGATTCCTATGCTAAATATGTAGGCAGAATTCCAGTGAAAATGACTGCAAATTTTGTTTCCTATAGTCTGATGTTGATTGATCTAGAGCAATGAGTGTATATTAAATGTGGACAATGACTTTAAAATCTCCTCATAAAAGTTTTTTCTTTTAAAAGTGCACTTAATGTATTTAAATTACCTTTTAAACGATTACTTTGGATTGCTACAAAATAAGAATACTGAGAACACTAGACAAATATATAGTTCATCCTTGGGTTTACACCTACCCTTTCTTGGGCTCAATTACCTAGGAAGATGGTGAGGGAGCAGGGATGACTAGTAAAACACACTACTATAATCCACAATCATTTTTTGCAAAACCCAAAAATAAATCTTGAGCTATTCCATTCAGTTTCTTGCAGGAACAGCATGAGATAGAATGGGTGGGACTAACAGATATATGAGGCTGCATGATTTATTTGCACTGACTATAACGAAGGCATGGGAAAAACAGAAATATATTTGGTATCCAGACCTTCTCAACATACAGGTACAGTTTAACTACTTTTATATGCAAACCAAACCTCACCCTTTATAATTGTGTCCTTTATCCGCTATACAAACTTCTTCCAGTCTCTTCTCTAGTCTTCAGTCCCAAGTTGAAGCTGACAAGACTACTTTTTATCTATATTAAGTTAGCTTTTCATGTTGGTTATATAAAACTTTTTTCATTTTAATGTCTTGACTACAGAAGGTGCCCTTTTACTGATGTGATTGGGGTTGAGATAGTTTGTTGAGTTTTGAAATTACTTGTAATTTCAGCCTTTGCTGGGCTCTCCACTCTATTTGGTTGGATTCCATCTGTTTTGAGATGGATTTCAAAAGAGAATATTTACCACAAAGCGACACAAGGAAACATATATGAAAATTTGGGTGATTTAAATTTACTATAAAGAATTATTTTTCAAGAATAATGCGTGACTGAGATAAGCTAAAAATCCACATCTGTTTTAATGAAGGATTGGATCAAAGACACTTAACATGGACTCTATTCTGAGGACCTTACATACATACTTAAGAGTCCTTTGCCCTTTGGAAATTAAATACAAAATCTATGAAAAAGAAAAAGTTTCTGAGGAAAAGGCTCACAGCATATAGCAGATTCTCTTCCCCCAAAGGTTTAAACTAGTGGAGAAAATTATTTCATAGTGGTTTGGCTAAAGGCACAGTGTTTTTGTTTAAACTAGTGGAGAAAATTATTTCATAGTGGTTTGGCTAAAGGCACAGTGTTTTTGTTAACAAAGAATGAAAGCTGTTTATATAGATATATATCAATACACCTTATGCAGTGATCAAGAAGAATCATATAAATTAATACAAAGGATATAAGCAATAAATAGCACACAAGGGCCGCGCTTTTGGAAATATTTATATGTATATAAATTGTTGGTTTTATATAATTGTTATTTCTTTAAATTTTGCGGATGAGACAAATACAATGAGGAAAACAATAAAACCTTTACTCAGAATTTATATGCTCTTCTCTTATTAAGAACTGTTCTAATTTTAAATCACTAAGCAAGAGAAAAATCCCAATTCTCATGTTTTGTAGCTGAAGATTTGGATTTGCAAACAAAGTTGAACTTAATCAATGACTTTTAAATCTAAATTATCTTTATCTTGTCAAAGCACTGTCAAGAACATTTTTGATACCACTTTACTTCAGTAGTCTTTTTGAAAGATTGAAACTTGTAATGTTTCAGTATTAGAAAACTAAGGCAATTGTTATTATCACTTAGTTTTTATGTTACATATTTTTCTTACAGATAAGTAGGTCATAAACTAAGTAAGATGAATCACTTATCAAAGTCTGTTTATGGTCAGTTTCTAATCCAGAAAATGATGTTTTATATTTTTTCAAGAATTCTAAGTCAATCCATCTTTATGCCTCTTGCATAATTCTTGGCAGTATGCAGGACAGTAAATCATGTTTTATTACTAAATAAATGCAGAAACCATAGGGTTATCTCAAACCTTTTATCACTCACTTTAGTAATGTTTCACTTAGAAATTTATGACCTAGGAATTCTGATGAAATTTTGGTATTAGGCTTTCACCAGTAGTAATCAAGAAATGACTGGTTCTCTCCCAACATTATATCCTCGCCCATCTGTAACCCACACCATCCTTCACCCACTCCTGTTTTCATGTTCCAAATTCTACTGATAGTCAAGGCACAATGTTCCAGTTATAAAGTAATTAAGTCTTGGTGATAATATACAAAATGATGATTATAGTTATAATTAGTTATAATATATTCTGCATAGAATATTTGAAAGTTGCTAAGAGATTAGCATCCTTTCAGTATATCCATGTCAATGTAGGTTATTAAATTATTTACCAAAAAATGAATTACTTACAGTACCTTTTTTATTTTAAAGATTTATTTATTTATGCTTACAGAATTGGGGTAAAGGCCAGAATTGTGGTCAGTAAGAGGATTCACCAGAGATAGAGTGGGGAGTGAACAGGCAGATTTACTGAAATACACTACTGAGGGGAGCAGTGGGTAGGTCAGGGAGAGGTCTGCCACGCCATGTGGGTCAGCTCAAGAGAGCTTCATAACATGGTGCTTTAACTCGTTGTGCCATGAGGGAGAGCCCTACAGTACCTTATTTTATGACTTTATGATACTGCAACCTCATATTATATATTTTCTGCCTCATCTCTGAAAATCCATAATTTCTTCAGAGCTGTGGTTCCTTTTATTGAAGAATGGTATTAGAAATAATAATCTTGGTTTTATGTATACTTGTTATTGCTGATATTTTGTTGTTCCTATTCCCTATTAGTTAACAAAAAAGGAAATATATGTATATATAACAATTTTCCTTATACACATAAATATATTTATATTTTCAACCACTATATCTGCATTAAACTTAACATGAGTTACACTGATATCTTCAAATTTTATTCACTACCTCATGAATCATTCTAGCTCCTTTCTCTGGCTTATCTCCAATCTCTTATTCCAACAATAAAAATCCTGGCGTCCACTCTCTGCCATCCATTTTAATTTTAGTGTACAGGTATTAGAGTATCAGAATCATTAATTCAAAGCCCATTGTTAATAAGCAACTTTGGCAAATACAACACAGTGATTATATGCTTTTTTTTTTTTTTTGCCTTTAGTCTAGTAGACTTACTGCATTTTCAAAGTTACTCTGGTCAGTACATCTTCCTCCAACCCTAAATGACGTTGTTTCATACATTGGTAAGAAGTCAGATTATTGTTACATTCTGTATTACGTCCTAAATGAGCTCTTCCCAGTTCACCTTCGGTAATGTAGAGTTCTGTGAATTTTTACTAATGCACAGTACTATGTAATCATCATTATAATATCATACAGAATAATTATACTTCCCTAAAATTTCCCTTTATTTAATTAACTTCGCATTTTCCTGGCAATCACTAAGGTTTGTATTACTGCTATAATTTTTGGCCTTTGAATATAGCCTTTTCAGACCAACTTCTTTTACTTAGCAATGTATACTTAAGATTCACCCATGCCTTTTTATTACTTGACTAAATATTTTTATTGGTATATTATACATAATATACCATTATGTGCATTGATTTTTCTATCCATTGTTATGATAGCTATAGTTTATGGTATGATGAATAAAGATATTGCATTCATTTACAGATTTTTGTTTAGGTATACATTTTCATACCAACATGATTGTTTTTCTTAGCTTTTAAGAAACTGTCAAATGTGTTCCAAAGTAGCTATAAAATTCTTCCGTCTCAGTAGCAATAAATGGTAATTCCTGTTGACCCAGCTCCTCAAAATGGGTATTATCAGGTTTAAAAAATTTTGATTCTTTTAATATATAATGCTATCTTGTAAATTTGCATAAAGGATTTTGTCATAAAGAATTTTAGCACCTTTTAACATACTTATCTGCCATCTGTTTATCTTCTTGATGTAGTATCTGTTCAGGTCTTTTGCCCTTTTAAAAAGTACAAAAGAAATATTGAAATATTTACCACAAAATATTTCACTTCACTTTCTTCTTGCTTTTTTTTTTTTTTTTAAGATTTATTTATTTGTGCATACAGAACTGGGGTACAGGTCAGAGGTGCAGGGACAGTGAGAGGATTCACCAGAGACAGAGTGGGGAGCATAACAGGCAGGTCATTGAAGTACACTGCTGAGGGGAGAGGAGGGCCGTCAGGAGATGTCTGCTTTGCCATGAGGGTCACCTCTGGGGCAGGCGGGGAGTGAACTTATGCGGAAGTGGCTTTAGCTTCTTAGTGCTGTACTTTAACCTGCTGTGCCACCAGGGAGGGCCTCTTCTTACTTTTATTATTATTGATATTATGTGTGATATGCTTGTCTTATTTGCTTGACTTCTTTCAAGTTTTCTCCTCTTTTTTTGTAGTTTGAATAGTGATTCAAGCAAGCATCATACCCATTTTCATGGGTATTGTCTCCTTTTTGTAGTCTGATTGCAATTATGTCATACCTTTGTGCAAATTTTCCCAAAGTTTTTATATGTATTTGACTTCCTCTCCCCTATTACTTTTTCCCTTATACTTTAGCTTGAGAAGATTATCTTGACCTATCTTCAAACTCACATATTGTTTTCTTTGCTGTAACAAATTTACTGGATTGCCCATCAGAGGCATTCTTCATTCTTTACTTCTGGAAATTTTGATACTTGATATTCCCTTTTATCTGCTCTTGTCTACTTTTTCGATAAGAGTCCTTAATAATCATACTTATATTAAATTCCCTGTTTAATAATTCTAAAATATATAATATCTGTGTATGGTTTTGATGCTTGCTTTGTCTCTTCAGACTTTTTTCTTTTTTCATGACTTGTAATTTTTTGCGTGAAGTCAGACATAATGAGTTAATTAATAGATCCTGAGATATATGAACTTTTAGTATGAAGTTTATGTTAACCTGACTAGTAACTGAACTATGTTTCATGGTGACTTTAGCTGTACTTGTCATAGGCTTCAATTTTCCCTAGAATTTTTGCTTTTGTCTCACTGTTATCTCTGTTTCTCTAAGAACTCTTCCTCAGTGTGCACCTTGCAGGTCTATTAATGTAATTCCTTATTAGACTGTGTCTTGTTCATATGGTGGTAAGACATTGGTGAGGGGAAGCATTTTATAATTTTATAATTAAGCCTTGTTTTAGTGAGCTTGTGCACTTGGATCTTGACTTCCTCAACTGTTACTTAGCTCTCTCACATTGCAGCCCTTTTTGTGGATGTAGTTAGGCTAGTAAGGATAGAGTCAGAAAATGCCCTTTCCCTGTGTGAGATAAAGCTCTTGTAATATATTTTCCCACAGAGAAAAGGCTTTAGACCTGTGCTTTGGAGAATTCCTCGGTGTATTTCACAATGGTTACCCTTTTTCTTCCTCTTCTCAGTGTCATGAAAAGCTCCTTTTTTTTTTAATTCTTCAAGATGAGAACTTAATAGAGGTCCTAAAAGTAAAATGACAAGAGAATTGGGTTATCCTGAGATCTAAATCCTCAGTACTTTCTTATTCTAAAGCTAGTGTGTTCTTAGCCTCTAGAAATTCATCAAAATTACAATTTTTGTGTATCTACCAGCTTATGGTTCTTGCAGCTTCTGTTCTTAGTAAGAAAATATTGGCTCTGATTCTCTAGATTCAATTGTTGCTGCAAGTTTCAGGGTGGTGGCTTGTTTTGTAAAGTCAGTTCTTGACAGATCTAAGATAAATCATTGCCTTTTAGTTTGTTAAACTTCTTCGTATTATATGAACAGAATGATAGATTCTGAGCTTTTTGTCAGAGCTGAAACGAAGCCTGCTTATTATTGTTTTTGTTTTCAAAATTTCAATGATTTGCATTGTTCTCAACTGTTTTTCAGGAGATTCTTCTATATGTGGAGTGTGAGAGTGGTCAGAAAGAACAGGTGAGTTTCCGAATTTTTTTTGCTTTTTCCTTTGTTGCTACCATGAATAGTAGTAGTCTAGCCTACCTCATTCTAGCTCTCAGAACCCCACCAGATTCTGTAGTTCTATCACCACTCCTAAACTAGTATAATTCACTGGCTGCTACAATTACTGAGGAAGGACTTGCTGCCTGATGATTATATAAGCCAGCACTATGACACTAGGTTTTGATGAAAGAGTTATTGAGAGATAGGTGGCAAGGCTCAAAGTTGTTTCCCCAGTTTGGTGGTTAAAGTTGATTTTATGGGAGTGCAGGAAGAAAGAAATACTGTTAACTTGTGAAAGTTATAGGCTTGGAAAAATAAAATTATTTATTCACAATTTGTTCTAATATAGAAGCATTTTTCTCCCAATAGTTTTATCTTCCTTTGATAGATGTTCTCTTGAGAATGTGGTTTGAGCAGTTGTTGACACTCTTGATTTTTAAATGTAGTCAGGCATCTCCTCTTTTCTATCTTCATGGTTCTAGCCAGCTTAGAATTCATCTCAAGTTTAATCACGTCTGTGCATACTCAGGTTGTAGGATTCATGAGCAAGTATTAAGCTATTTTCTCTGTGAAAAGAACCACAATAGATAGTTAAGCACATACAACTATCCAGTTGAAAGTGGACTGACCATGTCACTACTAACAGGAAACAATGTCCTTGTCCTTATCTTTCAATATGAAATTTCTACTTCTTTCCAAAAAAGAGTGATTTCTGAGATTTGCTTTTTCTGAATTCCACTCAGATTTTTTCATTCCTTTTCCACCTTCTTCAAATGCCTTGGTGTATGTAATTTATATTCATATAAGTTTTCCCAAGATGGGATTTTTGTTGATTTCTTACATTTGATACCAAAAGGCCTTTTCTGTATTTCCTGTCCTATAACTACTCATTGGCAGCTCCATGCACAGGACTTGCTGATCCCAGTTTCTTTTGGCCACATGTATGCATAATTTGGAGTTTATGGATTTTTCTGTTTCCTACTTCATCAGAGATATACTTCATAGCTTGTTTTTGTTCTCCCTGTTGCTCTATTTGGTTTCCAGGAGAAATGGGAAGGTTCAGAGCTAAGTGGTCACTATGTTCCTAACCTCTGTTCCAAAATGGAAATCATAAGAAACATAAACAACAGGAAAGTTAATACCAGGGACACTGCTGTCCAAGCATTTTTCTAAGAACTCTTCTTCAGAGTGCATCTTGCAGGTCTATTTATGTAATTTGATAATTTAAATTATAACATATATAGGAGAGAAATGTAGTTAAACTTGCTTTAACTTTGCTTGATTTTCCCAACCCCTTTCGTTTAAGAACTCTGATTACATAAAGAAATGACTACAGATCACTTCATCCACTTCCATACATGTACATTCACATGGGGAATTTGTCTTTTGTTTTTTATCTGCATGGGTACACCACTAAAATTTATGGGAAAGAAATGTTATTTCAGAAGCTTAAGTTAGTTTCTTTCCTCAAGGCAGAAAACCTTAAAATAAATATATCTTTAGTCAGTGCAATTGCATATGGTTTTCACATTGCCTCTTTGTAATTACTTAGACAGTAATAACAAAACATTTTAATACATTTGCATTTAAGTATATAATTAGCTATGTCCATGTAATTTGTGTTTAAAAGAAATTTGGCAACTTATTTAGAAAGCTAAAAGAAATAAGATCTGTTCTCAATAAAACTATTTTATTGAGTTTTTATAAGAATGTATGTTAGAAGACAAACAGAATTTATGTGGTGTCAGTAATACCTTATTGCAAAAGAAGGGGTAGGTGGCACATTAACTGTCATCGAGTCAGCTTATTCTGACCTATGCAGTACTATTGAACAACAACAACAAAAAAATCCAGTCTGGAAAGCAAAATTTTCCAAGGTTTCCTCATACCTAGTGGATTTAAAGCAGCCTTTCTAGTTCTAAGAATTATGGTGTAGCTAATAACTTTGCAACTGGAAAGAAGATATTTAGGATCACACGCTTCAAAAAAGAAAAACCTAGGTTAGGCTAGGTGACCTTTACCAGTAACCAATCAAGGGTGAAAGTCCCCAGACTTTTCCACTAGGGGGTTTGGGGATCTAGAACAGTGATGATACCAGGAAGTCCTGCAGTGGCAATCATGAGAAAGAGTAAGAGACCAGGTTTCAAAAGTCTGTGTACTTTTTAAGGCTATTGAATGGCCTAAACCCTGAGGAAAATGGAGAGGATTCTGGACACAGAAATAGGTTTAGGAAAAAATAAGATGTTTTTTCCCTTAGATTCAGTCCCATCCCCCAAACTAGACAAAGATTCCCTTGCACCTGGGAGAGTAAGACAGGAAGTAGAAGACCTTTGAGCCCGACTTCCTGAATATAAATATTAGGAAGGAAGTAGAAGTTCAGAGAGGAAGTCGCCTTTCAAAATGGCCACATACTTGGTTTGATGTTCTTTTGCTATATTCTTGAAAATGTTAATAATGTATTCTTGAACATATGGTTTATCCTTGTCAGTAACATGGAAGTAGAGTGTGTCAGTAAAATATATGTGTAAGTTAAGTAAAATTGAAGCAGTTGAGTTAGTTTTGTGTAGTGTTCCGATGTTTTGGTGTGACAAACTATGTATAATATACTAGACACAAGCAGTGAGTTGTGCAATTTAGAGATTATGCATATGGGTAAACAATATAAAAATGAACACTAAATTTCATGATAGTTATTTAATATTTTAATTTTTATTTAGATGCATATTAAAAGAAAATATACTGTGATAAGTATACATGTACAGTAAATCAGAGGAAAAAACAACACATTTGGGACCTTTAATAGCATTCCCCCCCCCCTGCTTTTTCTACAAACTCTGTAGCTGCTTTTAGAAGTGATAATTACCAATGCAGAGTCATCCAGGTGCTCTGAGGTGTTAGAGGGGTCCTGGGCCTGAAGGGGTTGCACAGATAAGAGTGGAGCTTATGCCTCAGGACCAGGTAGTGAACCTCTAGCAACTAGCACTGCAGCAAAGCTCCAGCAGCTGGAACTATGGAAAACATGGGCTATGAACATCTTCCCCATGGGAGCCTGTCTTTAATAGGACTGAGTTTAAAGTACCTTGTAAGTTTCATATAGCTGCTGTAACAAATCATACATAGTAGCTTAAAACAACACAAATGAATCATCATACCTTTTGGAGGTGAAAAGTCTAAAGTGAGTTTGCAAGGCTATATTCCTTTAGTGGTTTAGAGGGAATCTGTTTCCTTGCCTTTTCCAGTTTGGAGATATCTCTATCACCTCCAATCATTCCTTAATCCACAGTTCTTTTCTCTATCATCAAAGCCACTTAGAATCTTATTTCTCTGCTTCTGTTTTCATGTTGCTTCTTCTAAGGACACATGTGATTACATCAAGCCCACCTAAATAAATCAGAATTATCTCCCCACCTTAACATCCTTAATTTATTACATATGACATTCTTAAAGATTCTAGGGCTAAGGAAATGAACATATTTGAGGGGCTATTCATCAGCTTACCATAACTACCATTCAATATGTTGAGTGCTCAATGTAGAAATAAAGCTTAGTTATAACAAAATAAAACTATTTTGTAAGTTTGTAAGATGAGAGTGATGACCTCTATATTAGAGTTTAATTAAGCAAACGAAGAACATAAAACAATCTCCATTAAAACATCTGTTAATACTAGTAGCAAAAATGACTTTGCCTTTGATAGTAAGGGCTCTCCCCTCCCAGGTTATTATTGGTAAAATCATTGGATTGGAGGTACAAAGTTTACTATTTAAAATGCATTTCTGAAAAATATAATTATCCTTCAATTCATTTATTATGCTATCAAATATACCTTTGACCCTCAGCTGCCATTAGAAAGGATGAAAAGGCATCAATATTAATGAATAATCAATAATATCCTTGATCCTAAAAGGTTGGAGAATTTATTAAATCCATTACCTTAGAAATTTGTCTTAGCTTGAGCTGTTAAAACAAATTAATATAGATTCATTGGCTTATAAATATCAGAAATTTTGGAGGCTGCAAGTCCAAGGTTAGAGTGCAGCATGATGGTGTTCTTGGTGAGGACCTTTTTCCTGGTTTATAAATGTCAGTCTCTCTGTGTCTGTGCATGGTGGAGAGAGGGCAAGAGAATTCCCTAAAATCCCTTTTATAAGAGCCCTAAATTCTATTTATGAAATTTCTATTCTTGAATCCTAAGTACCTCCCTTCCTACCTCTTAAGGCTATTACATTGGGATGAGGATTTCAAAATTTGAGCTTTGAGAGAAATAAAACATTTCACGAGTACAAAATGCAGGTTCAGTTAGAGACTCTTATTTTGTAAATAAATGTTGTTGCAGACACAGTATAGGTCTGACACTTGACTTTTTTTTTTTTTAAAGATTTATTTGTGCATACAGAATTGGGGTACAGGCCAGAGGCTCAGAGGCAGTGCAAGACTTCACCAGAGACAGAGTGGGGAGCAGAACAGGCAGATCAACGAAGTACACTGCTGAGGGGAGCAGCGGGCGGGTCAGGAGAGGTCTGCCACACCATGTGGTCACCTCCGGGGCAGATGGGAATCGAACTCATGTGGAAGTGGTTTCAGCTTCTTAGTGCAGTGCTTTAACCCACTGCGCCATTAGGGAGGGCCATGACACGTGACTTTTTAACCCAGCCATATTTCCAACAACTAAACTAAAATGTTTCTTACTTTGTTCAGGTATCTGCTTTTGCTGTCTTCTAGTGCAGCTCTTCCCAAACTTCAATGTGTACATTGAAGTACCCAAACCTAGCAAAAATGTAGATTCTGGTTTATCTGGTACGGGGAGGGGCCCAAGAATCTGCATTTCTAATAAATTCCAGGGATGGCAGTTCTGCTCCCCTGTGGACTAAGGATTTTTGGGATGCTGAATTAATTTCCAGTTCCAGAATTAGGTCCTGTTTTTTAAATACTGAATATGGTCATCCTATTCTCCTTGATTGTGTTTGAATTAGAAGTTGGTAGAGTGACCTGATTGTATCCAGTACAATGCGCAGGTAACCCTCAGAGTAGGATTATTTGAGAACTGATTTCTGCTCCTAAGTGTGCAACAAAAAGACATTCTCTTCTTTTTACTTTGCTGAGTCTGTTGTGAATTCTATAGCTCCATTGATCATCAGGGGCCATAAAATCATCCACTCTGTGTACAAACCTGCTCCAATAGAAGTTCTCAGTGGATTAAATGTTAGTTAAATAAGTTGAAGGTCAAGTTCAGATACAGATTAGCAGATATGAAAACTGATATTTATATATTTCTGTGAAGGAGTTTTATATCTTGAAGACAGAAAAATTCATTTTCAACTTGAGAATCTATCAGCATCTACAAAGCATTCATGTCATTTTATGCTTTAAGATTTATTACTTTCAATTCATGTTTAAAAATGTACCCTATATGCAAAACATTTCAAAAATTAGAAAATAAATAATAAATAAATTGAATAAATAACTTAGAGAAAAACATCCTACAAGTGGCTCATAATATCAAAACTTTGAAAATTCAATTGCTATATGATATAAAGAACAAGGTATAGTTGGTTCTCTTTTTTTATTTATTTTTTTTAAATGATTTTTTTTTAAGATTTATTAATGTTACAGAACTGGGGTACAGGCCAGAGGTGCATGGGTGGTGAGAGGATTCACCAAAGACAGAGTAGGGAGCAGAACAGGCTGACTGAAGAAGTACGCTGCTGAGGGGAGCAGTGGGCAGGTCAGGAGAGGTCTGCCGCACCTCTCCTGAGATGTGAGTCATCTCCTGGGCTGGGGTTAGAACTCATGCTGAAGTGGCTTTAACTTCTTAGAGCTGTGCTTTAACCTGCTGCACCACCAGGGGGCCCTGGTTCTTTTATTTTTTAGAATATGGTTGATTCATTATTAAGGGAATGAAATCCCAGACTGAAAGGTGGATTGAGCTAGCAATTTAAGAAGTTGTGCTTGGTGGGATGAGAATGAAGGTAATAGAGTTCCTTATTCAACAACATAGCAGGCTGTCATTCCATTCTGTCAACATTAGTGGTTATGGTTGTTTTATAATAATGTTATTTTTCAAACAGTTGTCATTTGCAAATCCACTATATGCAAATGGTAGAAAATCAACTTTAAAAAGAAAATAACTTTCATCCAAATACATGTATGCTCACTGCTATGCATTCTCTCTCTTTCTCTCTCCAATGCACTTCTTTACAGGTAAGTTATAGACATGATACTCTCTTGCCCCTAAATTCTTTGTATATTTCCCAATATAAGGAACTCCCATACATAACCCTGAATTCTCACTGTCTTAGATTTTGACAACACAATGGCAGTTACTGAAGGGAAAATGATATTGCAGTATGGAATGTTGGTAGATGAAAACTAGGCCTTTTGTGGGGGGCCTGGTATCAGATATCATGGTATGAAATTGTGTACTTGAAATTAAACAATGCCATACATCAGTGTTACTTCAGTGTAAATTAATAAGCAGTGTGATTGCTTAAGTCCTGTGACATCTTATGAAACTACATTGTGAAAGTTTTAAGAGCATCCATGATGCTGTGAATGGCATAAGTTTATATTTTTGATTGCTGAGTAATACTCCATATGTATATGGAGTATATATATGTGTATATATATATATGTGTGTGTAT